>NC_137500.1:33255000-33567500 GCF_041902795.1 Electrophorus electricus
GAGTCACCATGACTAGTGCAGGCATTTACCTGATGCTTTTACCCAAACCAACTTACAATTCTGACTTCTGATTACTAGTGCAGTACCTTCACCACTGAGACACCACTGCATCTGATATATCCACATATGCGAGTGATTAGTGAGAGGAGAGTGTGCTCTGTCCACACACGAGTAATTAGTGAGAGGAGAGTGTGCTCTGTCCACACACGAGTGATTAGTGAGAGGAGAGTGTGCTCTGTCCACACACGAGTAATTAGTGAGAGGAGAGTGTGCTCTGTCCACACACGAGTGATTAGTGAGAGGAGAGTGTGCTCTGTCCACACACGAGTAATTAGTGAGAGGAGAGTGTGCTCTGTCCACACACGAGTGATTAGTGAGAGGAGAGTGTGCTCTGTCCACACACGTGAGTGATTAGGGAGAGGAGAGTGTGCTCTGTCCACACACGAGTGATTAGTGAGAGGAGAGTGTGCTCTGTCCACACACGTGAGTGATTAGGGAGAGGAGAGTGCGCTCTGTCCACACACGTGAGTGATTAGTCTGTCTGTATGATGCAGCTTAGGACTTTATCATGCACACATCTGCAGGGGAGACAGAGAGCAACAGAAAGGGACAGTGTGTGTGTGTGTGTGTATGTGTGTGTGTGTGTGTGTGTGTGTATGTGTGTGTGTGTGTGTGTGTGTGTGTGTGTGTGTGAGTGTGTGTGTGTGAGAGAGAGAGAGAGAGAGAGAGAGAGAGAGAGAGAGAGAGAGAGAGAGAGAGAGCATCTCCCTCCACTCTGTTAAACTACCCCTGCTCTGTTGAATGTGTCTCTAAAATATGTAAACACACACACATTTCTACTTCAACACTGACAAAGGTGACACCATTTTACACATTTAAACAAACCTTTATGAACAGATCACAACACGGTGTGGAAAACCCTGTGCACTCGGTTCACAGTATAACCGGGCTTTTCAGAACAGGAAACAGCGTGACAGCGTAAGGTGAGAAGCTTGAAGCCAAATCCATTCACAAGTTGACACAGTGAATTGAGTCCAAAGTAAAAACACTCAACATGAAAGTCAGCTGGGTTCACCGCACCGCCCATTGTTGGCTGTAAGGGATGGTATTGCATTCACAGGTAAAGGTTACGTTCATAGATTCTTGGCCTGGTGGTATAATCTCTGAGTGCTGAATTGGTGGCCCAAGTAGTCCAGCTCCATAACTAGGGTTAACTAGAGAGTCAGAGCATCTGAGTCAGAGTGTCAGATCGTCAGATCGTCAGAGTGTCTGAGAGTCAGAGCATCCGATCATCAGAGCATCTGTGAGTCAGAGCAAAGCTGGCTATATTTCCTCACACCCTGCTGACTCAGCCAAGGGGCTGTGCAGACAGCTACAGTCTCTGATCTCCAAGCGCAGCTCCTCTTCCTGGCCGTGAGTTATGGCTGTGATTATACCAGGCAGCAATTACCTGGGAAATAAACCCACTCACACACTCCAACCCATAAATCAGCTTCATAATTGTCACTGCACCTATCCACAACACAATTACAGCAGTGTTAATGGAGTCATCATCGCCAACCCCCCCTGGAAATGCAAGTGTCAGTCTGCCAACGTTCATTGGTTTGATTTTCTTGACAGCATGACAGTGTCAAACAGCCTATATATCTGTATTTCAGAGCCCATATATTTGTATATCTGTATAAACATATTCTGAAATAACCCAATCCCAGAATGACCGTATACGCTTCTCTCATTAACAAATTAACAGTGAAACCAAGTGAAACACAGACTGATGAAACCGAGTGCAACTTAACCAGACGCAGACACCAACGCCAAGAACAACTCGGGATTTTTCTACTTGACTTTGTGGAATCACCCACTTCAAATGTCATTTCATTACTCACAAATATTCAGCTTCCCTCACTGAGTTCAATCCGTCATCCAGGAAAAGAGGATTTAGAGCTCAGCTGATGATTAAACAAACAGCCAGACAGGAGCAAAGGACACACCAGCAGACACACCAGAGGACAGGAGATCAGACAGGAGCGGAAGACACACCAGAGGACAGGAGATCAGACAGGAGCGGAAGACACACCAGAGGACAGGAGATTAGACAGGAGCGGAAGACACACCAGAGGACAGGAGATCAGACAGGAGCGGAAGACACACCAGAGGACAGGAGATCAGACAGGAGCGGAAGACACACCAGAGGACAGGAGATCAGACAGGAGCGGAAGACACACCAGAGGACAGGAGATCAGACAGGAGTAGAGGACACACAGGAGGGGGTCAGACAGGAGCCTGTACAGGTTACGACTCTGCTGGTCTCTAAGATGAGTATTGACTCATGATCAAAGTATCACAGCACACCTGCAGCTAACCTGTGTGCGTGTGTGTGTATGTGTGTGTGTGGTCATCCTCTGTGCAGGAGTCATGTGAGATATCATCGGAGCCCAGCAAGAAGGCGTCAGCCAGTGACCCTGAGACAAACTCTAGAGGAAGAGATGGAAGAAATCAATGGATAACAATCTGGAGGAGGGAGAGAGAAAGAGAGAGAGGGAGAAAAAGAGAGAGAGGAGAGAGAGAGAAAGAGAGAGAGGGAGAAAAAGAGAGAGAGAGGAAGAGAGAGAGAGAAAGAGAGCGAGAGAGCCCCTCGGCACCTCCCTGCTGCAGTTGATACATTCAGTGATGGGTATTGAGGCATTGTCTCACTGTTTCAATGTCTCACTGCCTGGCTGTGGAGCTCAGAGCCTCAAATAAAAATACCCCCCCCACACACACACACCCACATACACACATACTACACTAATACACCCACACGCACAAATACAACTACACCCACATACACATCCATACATACATACGCACACTTACACACATCCATTCACACATGTCCACGCATTCATACACACACTTCCACACATGCATACACACATACATACACAGATATACCCACATTCATCTGCAACTATACACATCCATACACACATATACACACATCCATGCACACACATACACATCCATGCACACACATGCATAAACAGATATACACACATACACACATTCATACACACATAATAGACACATCCATACACACACATGCATACACAGATAAACACACATTCATTTGAAAATATACACATATCCATACACACATACTATTCGATATGTACACATACATACATGCTTACACAGATATACCCATATTCATCTGCAAATATACACACATCAATACACACACATGCATAAGCACATACACACATCCATACACAGATACATACACACACACATATATATGCACACACGCATACCTACATACATCATGCATACACACACATACATACATCTGTATGCACGCATACACAACTGCATATGCACATACACACACATACATATAAACACATACATCTGTATGCACACAAATATGCAAACATAAACATATTCATATGCACACATACAATTTCACCACATACGCACATCTATATACACACATCTGACATTAAGATAGTGATCTCTACAGTGTCTCAGTCTAACTGCACTGCCAGGTGTTAAAGACTCCACAGTGTCTCACTCGAACTGTTGTTCCAGTGATTCAAATCTCCACAGTGTCTCACCTTAACTGCTCTGTGAATCTGAAAGAGTCTGTCCTCGCTTTGTGGTGGCCCAGGAATGTTGGGATTGTTGCTTTAAAAATACACACTGTAGGTCAGGAAGTTCAGGATTTGAAAACCTCTTGCTCACCCTCAGCTCCTCAGTACACATAAATGTGAGCTGGCATTTATCTAGTGATACAGCGCTGCACCTACGTGAGCAGCATGGGTCCAGTCAGGAGAGCATCCACCTTTCTCAAAACACCTACAAAAGAGGTACCCAGGAGCCTATGACAGTGCCTACATGTGGGCGGAGCAATGATTACTGCCCCTCCTTTCTGTCCTGAGTGGAACAGGCAGGCCCTGCGGTGGGCGGAGCCTGAGGCCTGTTCTCAGAGAGGGGGAGGAGTCAACAGGTAGAAGGCAGATGGTTTCCACTCCCAGCACTTCCTTAATGATGTCATCCTAGCAGGAGTCACGCTCCCATGCTCCCCTGTTACCAGGCCCCCAGGACTAATCTGGCTCTTATGTAATGATGAGTGTGTGTAGCCAGGGCCCCGCCTTCGCTCCGGAGACACTGGCTAAGTAAAACAGTGTTTATTAACAGTATTGCCAGGGAGAGACCCAGCCTGTGTGTCTGTCTCCCCACCGAGGACATTCATCTCTACCGCAATGGGGGGACGAGCTCTATGCCTTCAGAACTGTTGGGTTTTTATGTCTCTGTGCTTGTTTTATGTGTACAGCCAGATATAGATAAAAGAAAACACATTATGTTATGTAAAGTTTCTTCTTTGTGCTTTCTCATTAAAAATTATCATAAAAAAAACAACACCTGCAAAGAAAGAAAGAACAAAAGAAAGAGGAAAAGGAGGAGGAATGAAGACTGAAGACAAGCCCTGTGCACACGGCAGACTAGAGCATGAGTGTCTGTGCAGTAAGATACACCTCACTCCAACCAGACTACTCCAACCAGACTACTCCAACCAGAATACACCCTACTCCAACCAGACTACTCCAACCAGACTACACCCTACTCCAACCAGACTACACCCCACTCCAACCAGACTACTCCAACCAGACTACTCCAACCAGACTACTCCAACCAGACTACACTCTACTCCAACCAGACTACTCCAACCCGACTACACTCTACTCCAACCAGACTACTCCAATCAGACTGCACCCTACTCCAACCAGACTACACTCTACTCCAACCAGACTACTCCAACCAGACTACTCCAACCAGACTACACCCTACTCCAACCAGACTACTCCAACCAGACTACTCAAACCAGACTACACCAACCAGACTACGCCCTACTCCAACCAGACTACTCCAACCAGACTACTCCAACCAGACTACACCCTACTCCAACCAGACTACACTCTACTCCAACCAGACTACTCCAACCAGACTACACCCTACTCCAACCAGACTACACTCTACTCCAACCAGACTACACCCCACTCCAACCAGACTACACCCTACTCCAACCAGACTACTCCAACCAGACTACACCCTACTCCAACCAGACTACACTCTACTCCAACCAGACTACTCCAACCAGACTACACCCTACTCCAACCAGACTACTCAAACCAGACTACACCAACCAGACTACGCCCCACTCCAACCAGACTACTCCAACCAGACTACATCCTACTCCAACCAGACTACTCCAACCAGACTACACCCTACTCCAACCAGACTACTCCAACCAGACGACACCTCACTCCAATCAGACTACTCCAACCAGACTACACCCTACTCCAACCAGACTACACCAACCAGACTAGTCCAACCAGACGACACCCCACTCCAACCAGACTACTCCAACCAGACTACACCCTACTCCAACCAGACTACACCAACCAGACTAGTCCAACCAGACGACACCCCACTCCAACCAGACTATTCCAACCAGACTACATCCTACTCCAACCAGACTACTCCAACCAGACTACACCCTACTCCAACCAGACTACTCCAACCAGATGACACCTCACTCCAATCAGACTACTCCAACCAGACTACACCCTACTCCAACCAGACTACACCAACCAGACTAGTCCAACCAGACGACACCCCACTCCAACCAGACTACTCCAACCAGACTACACCCCACTCCAATCAGACTACAGCCCACTCCAACCAGACTACTCCAACCAGACTACACCCTACTCCAACCAGACTACACCAACCAGACTAGTCCAACCAGATGACACCCCACTCCAACCAGACTACTCCAACCAGACTACACCCTACTCCAACCAGACTACACCAACCAGACTACACCCTACTCCAAACAGACTACTCCAACCAGACTACACCCAACTCCAACCAGACTACTCCAACCAGACTACACCCTACTCCAACCAGACTACTCCAACCAGATTACTCCAACCAGACTACACCCTACTCCAGCCAGATTTCTCCAATCAGACTACTCCAACCAGATGACATCGCACTCCAACCAGAATACTCCAACCAGACTACACCCTACTCCAACCAGACTACTCCAACCAGACTACACCCTTCTCCAACCAGATTACTCCAACCAGACTACACCCTACTCCAACCAGATTTCTCCAGTCAGACTACTCCAACCAGATGACATCCCACTCCAACCAGACTACTCCAACCAGACTACACCCTACTCCAGCCAGACTACTCCAACCAGACTACTCCAACCAGACTACACCCTACTCCAACCAGACTACACCAACCAGACTACACCCTACTCCAATCAGACTACACCCTACTCCAACCAGACTACTCCCTACTCCAACCTGACTATACCCTACTCCAATCAGACTACTCCAACCAGACTATACCCTACTCCAACCTGACTATACCCTACTCCAATCAGACTACTCCAACCAGACTATACCCTACTCCAACCAGACTACACCACCCAGTCTTGGGCTGCTGGCAGCTGAGGCGTGGAGCAGGTCCTCCCTTAGCTCCTCTAAACACTGTCCACACTGCATGGCTAACGTGGTAAAGCACCGCTCTCAATAACAAATGCTTCTCTCAATGTATTCATTCTCCACTCTAGCTGTTAGTCATGGTAACAGATCCAGGTAAAGCCCTTCTAAATGTCAGTCATACCAAGCTCTATATATTGATCTAGTCGGCCTCTGAATTAGAGGAGGGTACTTCGACTGAATGGAGAAACTCGGAATAAACATATACAGATATGACATTAATCTTCAGTGTCATTATCTGACATGCTGGGGAGCAGAATGACTTTGTATCGGGATTTGTGTTTGGTCAAAGATTCCCGCTGACGTTCTCTTCTCTCCGCTCACTGTTCTGCTGTACGAGCAAAAAACAGTGATTTGATGCCAGCGCACCGATCAATACATCCATCTCTTGTTGTGGTATTGTTGCTTTGTTGTCTTAATGCCACAGCAACCCCTCGGATAACAGTGCACACGAGTCGCTTCCCCTCTGCAGCTGACCAATCACAAGACTAGATGCAGAAACGGGGTGTGGCTAGGTAACAGATTTCAGACCAAAGTCTATAACCATAATCCTTCATCCACTTGGAAATGCAAGTTAACACAGAGCATCTATTAGTCTGTGTTTTCCTCGAGTGCCTCTAATTCCTCCATAAACAGCCTGCTTATAAATCCTAATCCACGATATACAGCAGTGCAATGCCAGGGATGAGCCTCCTGTCTCAGATTAAACACACTTACTGGTTTCTCTGTTTGTGAGACCAGAACCGGGTTTGAAGAGATTATAACTGTGTGCTTGAGGAAGCTAATGAACATTAATGAAAGTGTGATATAGAGATGGGCTAACACAGAAGGAGGTGTGTTGTTTGTGTCATTGAGGAAACAGTGAACATGTCAGAGTGGCGTCTGGCTGGAGATCTCTGCACATGCTGTGGGAGTTGAAGATCTCTGCATGCAGCACCTGTACACACACTGAACACACAGTAAACACCTGTACACACACACCCAGAACCTGTACACACACTGAACACACACCAAACACCTGTACACACACGGAACACCTGTACACACATCCAGGACCTGTACACACCTTTGCACACACCTAGCACCGGTACACACATGAATGTAAGGATGTGTGAGAGAGTGAGAGAGAAAGAGAGAGAGGAGAGAGGGGAGAGGAGAGAGGGAGAGAGGGCAGAGAGAGAGAGGAGAGAGATAGAGAGAGAGATAGAGAGGGAGAAAGAGAGAAAGGAGAGAGGGAGAGAGGGCAGAGAGAGAGGAGAGAGATAGAGAGAGAGATAGAGAGGGAGAAAGAGAGAAAGGAGAGAGGGAGAGGGGAGAGGGGAGAGGGACAGGGAGAGAGGGCAGAGAGAGAGAGGAGAGAGATAGAGAGGGAGAAAGAGAGAAAGGAGAGAGGGGAGAGGGGAGAGGGGAGAGGGAGAGATAGAGAGAGAGATAGAAAGAGAGAAAGGAGAGAGGGGAGAGGGACAGGGAGAGAGGGAGAAAGAGAGAAAGGAGAAAGGGAGAGGGAGTGCATGCAAGACAGAAATTGTTGGAGAGAGAGAGAGGGGGATGAAGAAAGAGAGCGAATGAGGAATGAAGGGAAAGAAAGAAAGGCAGACAAAAGAGTTTGTCTCTCCATTCTCTGCGCGCCTCATTTCCGACACTTTGTTAGGTGGGTTGTCATGAATGTGCAATGAGCCGGTGTGTCTCCCCCAGTCCTACTGTGTCAGACGACTGAGATACCAGAACTCAGAAAGCAGACGGTTTCACCGCAGATGGACCCACCCTGTTACTCTTTCACACTTTACAAGCTCTTTTATTCCGTAGTGACTGTTGGAGGCTTTACCTGTTAGCTTATTAACTGTAATTTCCTATAAACCTCAGTGGCTTTTGCCCAGAGAGCCACAGGGCTGAGCAGTAAAGTACACACCCTGCTGTCTGTCAGCTCAGACGCAGTCAGCCAGGAAGAATCCTGAGAGGAGCACAGGACTTCAGGCTTCTGCTGAACACAACTCACTTCCACAATGTGACACCACAAGATATAAAGCAGTAAAATCTGAATTTCTCTTGGTTAATGTGAACATGATGGCACACTAATACACAGTGTGTTTGTAAACGCAGCAATGCTGAGTTATCAACTGTGAGCAATTGTATTGTAAACCACATTTCACCACAGACATCAGAGCAACTTTATAGACCTGCAGGCCCACTGGCCTGACTGAACTAAACTAAAGGGTTTTTTGTTCAATTTCTCCTGTGTTCTTCTACAAGACCCTTTGGTTCTGTGTCATCTAATAAGACTACAGATCTGATCAGATGTTTTGAGTGGCTTTCTGTTCTTGTTTTATAATCTCAGTGAATTCTGATTTGCTGTGTGTGTAAAAATTGCACACTATTACCCATTTACATTTACAGCATTTAGCAGATGCTTTTATCCAGAGCGACTTACAAAAGTGCTTTGTCATTTCCTCATAGAATACACACTAGTACAGTACAGTAGGTTAGAGTCCAAGATACCAATGAATTAGAATACTGTAGAAATACAGGGATCACTGCTGATACCTTGAAGTGTGAAACACGTATAAGCTCTATAACAGACAACAATCAGTGTAATAAACAATAAGTACTAGAGTTAGTCAACATAGGAGCAGTCAACATCAGTGAAGTAAACAATAAACAATACCCTACAATAAGTACTAGAATTACACTTAGTCAACATAGGAGCAGGGTCAGTGGTCATTTAAATATTCTACGAATAGACAGGTCTTCAGTCTGCGTTTGAAGACTGTAAGGGACTCTGCTGTTACTCCCTATGAAAGCCCAAAGAGGCTCTGCAGGGATGAGTTTTACTGACACTTCCATATGTTGCTGCTATAGATTATCTATCCAGAGAGACTAAATTACAAACTACCTGGCTGCATATATGCTAAGCATGACACTGCTTAACGGGTCATTTATACAGGACATATTACACGGTGTTACACTGAGTGCAGATTTTCTAACAATATAAGAACACATTCTGTTGACAATCCTTTTTATATATAGGGGCTTACGGAAATATTTGTGCCAAAAACCTTGGATGGCAAATTGGAGATGAGGAGAGAAGTTTATGAGGTAGCTAGCATCCTGAGTCTGGAGTCTGAGTTTCAGGGTATTTCAGACCAACAGCTATAGCACACACTGTCTTATAATATCTGCTAATATAATATTCATTCATTCATTCATTCATTCATTCATCTCTCATTGTCTTTAGTGTTTATCTTTATTGTTTATCAATGGTTTTGCTCTCATGTTTTTTCTGGGGAATAAGAGGGTTGGAGATGGTTGACAGTTTTCTACTGTTTTGTCAGAGGAAAACAGCAAATACTGCACCTTTAGGCACATTTTGAAGTTTTGAAGTTTTAAGTCTGCAGTTTGTCTCAGAGAAGTCCAGACTGAACCAGTGTTCAGCCTGTCAGCACGCTTCATGGCAACTGCTTTTGCCATGTTGTTGAAACAACTTGATTGAAGACAGAAAATAAACAAGTTCTTAGCTGAGTGGAATTTTGATCTTGTCACAATGGACCTGAATGCAGAACAGTACATACCAGTACTACTGGTACGAGATTTCAACTCCTCCTCCACGTTAGCCACCAAGGTATCAGCTGGTGATATAGAGAAAACAATGACCAGGGCTGCTGTGTTCAGGGGGTTCACCTAGAGAATGTGTAAAGCTGTACACTAGATGAACGGTTTTGTCTGGGAATTCACCTGGTACTGCAAGGTATGGAGATACATCAGGAGAGATCTTTACCTGGGACAGTGGGGTATGGACATACATCAGGAGAGATCTTTACCTGGGACAGTAGGGTATGGACATACATCAGGAGAGATCTTTACCTGGGACAGTAGGGTATGGACATACATCAGGAAAGATCTTTACCTGGGACAGTAGGGTATGGATATACATCAGGAGAGATCTTTACCTGGGACAGTAGGGTATGGACATACATCAGGAGAAATCTTTACCTGGGACAGTAGGGTATGGACATACATCAGGAGAAATCTTTACCTGGGACAGTAGGGTATAGACATACATCAGGAGAAATCTTTACCTGGGATAGTAGGGTATAGACATACATCAGGAGAGATCTTTACCTGGGACAGTAGGGTATAGACATACATCAGGAGAGATCTTTACCTGGGACAGTAGGGTACGGACATACATCAGGAGAGAGCTTTACCTGGGACAGTAGGGTACGGACATACATCAGGAGAGAGCGTTACCTGGGACAGTAGGGTATGGACATACATCAGGAGAGATCTTTACCTGGGACAGTAGGGTATAGACATACATCAGGAGAGATCTTTACCTGGGACAGTAGGGTACGGACATACATCAGGAGAGAGCTTTACCTGGGACAGTAGGGTATGGACATACATCAGGAGAGATCTTTAGTAGGAGAACACAGAGATGCCGTGAACATGTGCATACAGACTACAGTCCTACGCACCAGCTAGGAGTTGGTGCAATGTTTCCCAGAGCACATGGAGGACTGCTGTCTGACCTCTGACCTGTAACCCACACTCACCAGGTTATTCAACAAGGCCTTCAGCAGTTGAAACAAGTGTGTTAGAGCTGTAATGACCTGGGCCTTGCAGGATACTCCAGAAATGTCCTTTGCTATAGCACAGGTCTTCTGCAGGAGTAAGTCCAGGCACCGTCTCCGCATGTATGTGGAGAAGGGACAGAGTTACAAAGGCAGGTGTCTCCTGGTCTTGTCTTGTATGTGAGTCTGATCCTGAATGTCTGTTCTAAATGTTTGTCAGCATGAGAAAAGTCTTCACACTGCATCTTTTCATTAGAATGATCTATTTTTGCTTTCTGGAGACGCTGAGTGGCATTCAATAACCTGGTATCAGTGCGCTGTCTCCCCAGTGACATTTCTCTCTGTAATGTCTGGAAAAGTGTTGAGGAAGCTACTCTGCTCAGGGTGCTCATCAGTCCTGCACTGATTCTGGCCTACTCTTCAAGCAGATCCTCCCCTCCCCTCCCCTTCACTCTCCTCTTTCTCCCCCCTCCTCCCCTCTCCTCTCTTCTCTTTTTCCTCTCTCTACTCTCCTCTCCTCTCATTCCCACTCCTCCACTCAGCTCTTTTCTCTTCTCCTCCCCTCCCCTCTCTTTTCTTTTTTCTCTCTCTTATCCTCCCCTCTTCTCTCCTCAGTATTGCAGCTCACCACATCACAATTCAAGAACTTCACTAAAGTGACTAGAAGTCTCTACCTGCTTGTACAAGTAAGAGAAATAGAGAGAAGGTGACTGGTGGCCCGGTGGACGATGGGCATGCTGTCCACCTCAGAGACAGTGAGACAGGAGACGTGCAGAGACAGCTGTGTCTGAGAGAGCAGGATAGTGGCAGGGGAGTTCAACCTTTACTACAGCCAATTAGCACACCATCCATTATTCCTTATCTATCATATGATCACACCATCCATTATTCCTTATCTATCATATGATCATATGATCACACCATCCATTATTCCTTATCTATCATATGATCACATGACCACACCATCCATTATTCCTTATCTATCATATGATCACACCATCCATTATTCCTTATCTATCATATGATCACATGACCACACCATCCATTATTCCTTATCTATCATATGATCACACTATCCATTATTCCTTATCTATCATATGATCACATGACCACACCATCCATTATTCCTTATCTATCATATGATCACACCATCCATTATTCCTTATCTATCATATGATCATATGATCACACCATCCATTATTCCTTATCTATCATATGATCATATGACCACACCATCCATTATTCCTTATCTATCATATGATCACACCATCCATTATTCCTTATCTATCATATGATCATATGATCACACCATCCATTATTCCTTATCTATCATATGATCACATGACCACACCATCCATTATTCCTTATCTATCATATGATCACACCATTCATCATTCCTTAGCTATCACATGATCACACCATTTTTTATTACTCATATCACATGATTACATCATTCATCATTCCTTATCCATCACATAATCACACGATCACATGACCACACCATCCATTTTTCCTTATCTATCACATGATTATATGATCATATGTCCACACCATTCATCATTCCTTATCTATCACATGATCACATGACCAAGCACCTTTATGAACCCCAGTGCAAACTTCAACCTCCACCTGCACCGTGTGAAAGGTGCCACTCAATAATGGCTGTATATTGGCATTGGTATATTGTTCCAGAAACAGCTCCCGCTACAGGATAAACCGTATGTCAACCGCTCTGCTCATGGGCATGCATACTCCGCCCATCTGACACACCACTGGCTTTGAAGCCGTGGTTCCTGGGAGTGAATCACCAGCCTAGATTTGGACAGCTTTCCTCTTACGTTTGAACTTGCACTGAATTAGAACGATGCATCTAAACAGGGGCTCCAGTGCATCTTTGGGCCAATGTAGCATGGTGGTCAGATGACTACCATTACAGAGTCTAATATGCTTGCTGTTTGAAAATGGTTTAAGAACACACAGTGGGGACTCAACACGCTCCCTGTGAGTGAGGATCCTTGTGAGGAATGTGGGAGTGAGAAGCAAAACACCAAACACCCAGCAGGCGAGACACCATCCCGTTCAGAACGGAGATCGTTTACCAGCGCAGCAGGGCTCACTCTCTCACAGAACATTTCCAGGTGAAAGGGCACTTTCGTAGTGTTGACAGTACGAAAACGACCAGACAGAGGGGCCAAAACACCGCTACTCAAACCCTAGCTGTGAGCTCAGCTCAGGAGAACATCAGTGGTCAGTAAAAGTGTGTGGGCTCCTGCTTCAGTGGTGGGGTTCTCTGAAACAATCAGCTTCAATTAGTGTGGATTGCAATGCTTCACATCATTAGAACCTTCCTCAGCTTCCCAAACTCATGTCAGCCTACTCCTCCTCCGGCGCTCCATTCAAACAGCTAAAGCCGTCATGTCCCTATGGTCTTTCCGCTATAGCTCCGCATCTGATCTGCGTGTGCACACTGGCCAAAAATGCTGTTGCTGGGATGTCTGATGCTATTTGCTCTTTGTGTGTATTAGTTCTTGGAAGCGCTACATAAATTTGTCAATTTTCCTTTTTTTAATCAATAGCGGTGAGGCAGCATACTGTCCTCTTCACTCTCTGACACTGAGTGGAGAGACAGCCACTGAGATGAAAGACAGCCTCTGAGAAGAGAGACTGCCACTAAGAAGAGAGACAGCCACTGAGTGGGTGATGAACAGCCAGGCATGCAGCCAGGCTGTCTCTGTCTCTGTGTCTGTCTGTCTGTCTGTCTGTCTGTCTCTCTCTCTCTCTCTGTCTGTCTCTTTCTCTCTCTCTCTCTCTCTCGCTCTCTCTCTCTCTTTCACTCACTCGGTCCCTCCCTCCCTCCCTCCCTCCCTCCCTCCCTCCCTCCCTCTGGCCTATAGGGGACCAGAGGCAGTCATGGACACACAGTCCACAGGCTGTTTATCTGACACTGGAGTGATCAAAGCAGAGCACAATTTACACTTAAAGAAGCCATGAAGCGCTGCTCAGATCCTCTGATACCAGCGCACGAGTGTCTGCAGAAGTGTGGAGGATTTTACGATAAATCTGTAGGGTGGTTTGTGGCACAGAAAAACACTTCATCCCTGTGATCATGGCACATGGCTATTAGTATAAAGGCAGGGCTGAAAGCACAGGACAGAACTTAGTCCCAGTCCCAGTCCCAGTCCCAGTCCCAGTCCCAGTCCTTCATTCATATCCTGAAAAACATTTGTTTCCATTTAGAAAATGCAAGATGTCTAATTTTCTAAAGTTGCTTTCACAAAACTGCATAAACATGTTCTTTTTAAAATGTCAAATAATCTTAATCTTAAAACACTTCCTTAAGTAAAGATGGTGATGTTTTTTTGTGTAAAACACTCTTTCTGCAGACACATTCCTCTGTTGAGTTCAACACACTCTGTTTGTGTTGTGGTTATTTCGTGAGCACTTTTAAGCATTGCCCCCTAATGCTGCTACACAACAAGAGATTCATTAAGGGAGGAGTTCCTCCCATGACCTCCACAGCCCCACCCTTCTGAAACCACAGTAACGGGGAGCCAATCAGACTAGGGATGAGGGTGTGGCCTTAATGTGTCTATGGCAGAGAGGCCTGAAGAAGCTGGACGCTGGGAGCGGAGAATGGCTTAGATCTCCCCGGGTGGCCATCTTCCAGCTGGAGCTCTGACTCTCACAGCCAATCTGTCAGTGTTCACAACCCCGTCCATCTCTCTCTCTCTCTTTCTCCTTCTCTTTCACTCTCTCCCTCTCTCTCTGACTCTTCCCTCAGATGCTCTCTCATGTTCCTTTTTCTACCACACTCTCTGTCTGTCCCTCTTTCACACCATATCTCTCTCTCTCTCTCTCTCCCTGTCTCTGTGCAAGCTGTCTCTTCTGAGCAGACGATCTCTTAAGTCTTCCCTCAGTGCTGCTGCGCTCTGCTTCCCATCTTATTAAAGAAGCGCTCTGAAGAATCATGAAGACGGAAGAAAGTGGCCACGTGGGACATTAGTGGACACAGTGGCTACATTAGTGAACACAGTGGTAAGTGTGTGCTGGCCAGCATTGGTGGACACGGTGAGACATTAGTGGATACAGGAGGACATTAGTGGACACAGTGGTAAGTGTGTGCTGACCAGCATTAGTGGACACAGTGAGACATTATTGGATACAGGAGGACATCAGTGGACACAGTGGTAAGTGTGTGCTGGCCAGCATTGGTGGACATGGTGAGACATTAGTGGATACAGGAGGACATTAGTGGACACAGTGGTAAGCGTGTGCTGGCCAGCATTAATGGCCACGGTGAGACATTAGTGGACACAGTGGTAAGTGTGTGCTGGCCAGCATTAGTGGACACGGTGAGACATTAGTGGATACAGGAGGACATTAGTGGATACAGTGGTAAGTGTGTGCTGGCCAGCATTAATGGCCACGGTGAGACATTAGTGGACACAGTGGTAAGTGTGTGCTGGCCAGCATTAATGGCCACGGTGAGACATTATTGGACACAGTGGTAAGTGTGTGCTGGCCAGCATTAGTGGCCACGTGGGACATTAATGGACACAGTGGGACATTAGTGGACACAGTGGTAAGCGTGTGCTGGCCAACATTAGTGGACACGGTGAGACATTAGTGGACACAGTGGTAAGTGCGTGCTGGCCAGCATTGGTGGATAAGGTGAGACATTAGTGGACACAGTGGGACATTAGTGGACACAGTGGTAAGTGCGTGCTGGCCAGCATTGGTGGATAAGGTGAGACATTAGTGGACACAGTGGGACATTAGTGGACACAGTGGTAATCGTGTGCTGGCCAGCATTAGTGGCCACGTGGGACATTAATGGACACAGTGGGACATTAGTGGACACAGTGGTAAGCGTGTGCTGGCCAACATTAGTGGACACGGTGAGACATTAGTGGACACAGTGGTAAGCGTGTGCTGGCCAGCATTAGTGGACATGGTGAGACATTAGTGGATACAAGAGGACATTAGTGGACACAGTGGTAAGTGTGTGCTGGCCAGCATTAGTGGACACAGTGAGACAGTGGATACAGGAGGACATTAGTGGACACAGCGGTAAGCGTTTGCTGGCCAGCATTAGTGGCCACGGTGAGACATTAGTGGACACAGTGGTAAGTGTGTGCTGGCCAGCTTTAGTGGACATGGTGAGACATTAGTGGATACAGGAGGACATTAGCGGACACAGTGGTAAGTGTGTGCTGGCCAGCATTAGTGGCCACGTGGGGCATTAGTGGACACAGTGGGACATTAGTGGACACAGTGGTAAGTGTGTGCTGACCAGCATTAGTGGCCACGTGGGACATTAGTGGATACAGGAGGACATTAGTGGACACAGTGGTAAGTGTATGCTGGCCAGCATTGGTGGACACGGTGAGACATTAGTGGACACAGGAGGACATTAGTGAACACAATGGTCAGCGTGTGCTGGCCAGCATTAGTGGACATGGTGAGACATTAGTGGACACAGCGGTAAGTGTGTGCTGGCCAGCATTAGTGGCCATGTGGGACATTAATGGACACAGTGGGACATTAGTGGACACAGGAGGACATTAGTGGACACAGTGGTAAGTGTGTGCTGGCTAGCATTAGTGGCTACGTGGGACATTAATAGACACAGTGGGACATTAGTGTACACAGTGGTAAGCGTGTGCTGGCCAACATTAGTGGACACGGTGAGACATTAGTGGACAAAAGTGGTAAGCGGGTGCTGGCCAGCATTAGTGGACACGGTGAGACATTAGTGGATACAGGAGGACATCAGTGGACACAGTGGTAAGCGTGTGCTGGCCAGCATTAATGGCCACGGTGAGACATTAGTGGACACAGTGGTAAGTGTGTGCTGGCCAGCATTAGTGGACACGGTGAGACATTAGTGGATACAGGAGGACATTAGTGGATACAGTGGTAAGTGTGTGCTGGCCAGCATTAATGGCCACGTGGGACATTAGTGGACACAGTGGGACATTAGTGGACACAGTGGTAAGTGTGTGCTGGCCAGCATTAGTGGCCACGTGGGACATTAATGGACACAGTGGGACATTAGTGGACACAGTGGTAAGTGCGTGCTGGCCAGCATTGGTGGATAAGGTGAGACATTAGTGGACACAGTGGGACATTAGTGGACACAGTGGTAAGCGTGTGCTGGCCAGCATTAGTGGCCACGTGGGACATTAATGGACACAGTGGGACATTAGTGGACACAGTGGTAAGCGTGTGCTGGCCAACATTAGTGGACACGGTGAGACATTAGTGGACACAGTGGTAAGCGTGTGCTGGCCAGCATTAGTGGACATGGTGAGACATTAGTGGATACAGGAGGACATTAGTGGACACAGTGGTAAGTGTGTGCTGGCCAGCATTAGTGGACACAGTGAGACAGTGGATACAGGAGGACATTAGTGGACACAGCGGTAAGCGTTTGCTGGCCAGCATTAGTGGACATGGTGAGACATTAGTGGATACAGGAGGACATTAGTGGACACAGTGGTAAGTGTGTGCTGGCCAGCATTAGTGGACACAGTGAGACAGTGGATACAGGAGGACATTAGTGGACACAGCGGTAAGCGTTTGCTGGCCAGCATTAGTGGCCACGGTGAGACATTAGTGGACACAGTGGTAAGTGTGTGCTGGCCAGCATTAGTGGACATGGTGAGACAGTGGATACAGGAGGACATTAGTGGACACAGTGATAAGCGTGTGCTGGCCAGAATTAGTGGACACGGTGAGACATTAGTGGATACAGGAGGACATTAGTGGACACAGTGGTAAGCGTGTGCTGACCAGCCCCTGCTACCGTAAAGCCCTTCTCATGCAGTGACTAAAAGTTATCTCTGCAGCCTAAACAAACGCCGGTCAAGGACAGATTGTGTGTGTGTGTGTATGTGTGTGTGTGTGAGAGAGAGAGAGGGAGAGAGAGAGATAGAGAGAGAGAGAGAGAGATAGTGAGAAAAAGAAAGACAGATAGAAACAAAGAAAAAGAAAGATTCAAAACATACAATACCACACAGCACAGAGCACAACACCCTGCGTGAGGAGACAGCGCCGGGCCCTGAAGCCACGCCCCCTCCTCTCATTAAGAGTCATTTAGTAAATGTAGTATGACGACACGCGGCGTGGAGCCTCCTAACGATGGCACAATGAGCCCCTCACAAACCACAAAAGCCCATCCATCTCAGCCCTGACGACGGATTAGCAGACGTGGGGAGACTATTAGAGAAAGCGTCTCTGCTACTAACCAAGCGCTGCAGAAACAGAGCAGCACGTCCCGGCCGCGCGCTCCCCAGAGACGCCATTATCATTCACACAGCACTGTTAACTGAATCACATTAGGGGAAGGCGGAGCCAGCGTTTCTGCAGCTCTAAGGCAGACGCTGAACACCAGGAAAACAAGAACTCTCTCTCTCTTTTTTTCTGTCTCTCACTGCCTCCCTCTCTTTTTCTCTATCTTTCACTTTTCTTTTGATTTGTTTTGATCACGACTAGCTCATGCTTAATAAATATTTACAGCAGTAGTAATCATGCACCAGCTTTATTTGATTCATGTGTGTCTGGGTAACTGGACATGGAGGGATGGGAGAGACCTGAAGGAAGAGAAGAAGAGAGAGGAAGAGGGGAAGAGATGTTGGGTATGTGTCGGTTCCGGCACCGCTGCCCTGTACTGAGGGAGGTAGACACACGCCACCATCAGAGATGGTGCAATCACACGCCACCATCAGAGATGGTGCAATCACATGCCACCATCAGAGATAGGCTGAACACACACCACCATCAGAGATGGTCCGAACACACACCACCATCAGAGATGGTCCGAAGATAACAGACTAAGACTCTAAATAGTGATCAGTGTTGGGATTTTTTTTTTCTTCTGTATAATAGTCCTTGTCCCAACTGCAAATTTTATAGTTTGAAACTTGTTTTTGTTGACAAAATAAATGTTTAAAATCCCAGAAAAACTCATTAGTATCCAATCCACATAACAGGTGAAAATAGTCAAATATGTTTCTTTGTACAAATATCACAGTTCAGTATTAGATGGTTGCTTGACATTTAAGCTTCATATTTTGCAACTGGTAAGAAAATTGAGCATAATATTACAATTTTATAACAGGATCATATAGCCAGAGTTTTTTTTCCAGCTAAAAAGATATTAATATCTGGTACTTTTCTAGCACTTCTGGAATATAGGGATTATTTCTTTATACGTTTGCACCCGTTAGTTTTTTATTTCTGGGATTTTAACTCCTGGTTGCAAAAATTGCACAGTCAAGGAAAATAACAACAGTCCTGTCTATTAAACAAAGTGAGACAGTAGGTTTGACCAAATGAAAACAGAGCAGATACAACGCACACTGCGTACTGCCAGTCAGAGGATGAATGACTAGAACTGCAGCTGTGAAACAGTCGAACGATGCACCTAAAGAACAAAAGGACTGAGTAGTATTACCATAGATCAGTGAAGACTAATAAACCAGTGTAAACCAGTGCAAACCAGTGCAAACCAGTGCAAACCAATGCAGTTATAACTTTAGATGCTTTTGCACTGGAGAACCCACCTCCAAATGCAAACATGGAAACACAGTCGATGACCTGGACGACCTGGGTCCTGTATCTTGGGTCTTGTTCAGCAGTGAGGGCTGCACAGATCCTGTGCTTCTTTGTGCTATCTGTAATTTGATACTGCCACACCAGACCAGAATGCTGCCAGTGGTGACTCTTCCAGTGTTGCCATGGTTTCGCATGAATCTGTCAAACCCTGCCATGGTTCTGCAGGTCTCATGCTGTTTTTAAGTTTGTAAGATATTTGGAGTCCTAGGAATAGTTCCCAGTTTCAGCTGTTGCTCCATGTACAGCAGACAGTGTATGGGGCCAGGGTGTCACGACAGTACTAATATTCACTGTTTTCAACTTTTAACTTGATCAGTTTCAAGTCCCAATTATCATTGTAGTACAATTTGAGGTGATGGGGTATCATAACGACCTCTAAAGAACTGATCATACCAATCACACAGAGCTATAATCAATCAAAATCCAGAACTGATCATACCAATCTGATCATACCAGTCATACCGCTGTAATCCATCAGAATCCAACAGCGGTTCAGGAGCCTGGTGTCAGCAGACCTGTGATGACATCATCAAATCTCTGATTTCATCATAGGCAGACCTCTGTAGTGGCACCAAGAAGTCAGAAATAACTCTGCTAATGTATGACATCATCAGAATTCCAGCCACTTTACCACATAACTGCAGAGATGAGTGCCATAGGCCCATGGTCAGTAAGACATGTTACCTTTTGGATTTTACAGGCAGGGACTATGGAGGTGCTCCTGAAACAGTGGGGGACAACGGTGGGTGGTCGGGACGTCTGTGGAGGGTCCTAGATCCAGATGACCTGGGTTAAAACAATCAGAGGGTCCTAGATTCAGAAGACCTGGGTTAAGACACCATGAGGGAGTCCTAGATCCAGAAGACCTGGGTTAAAACATTATGAGGGAGTCATAGATCAAGAAGAACTGGGTTAAAACATCATGAGGGAGTCATAGATCAAGAAGACCTGGGTTAAAACACCATGAGAGAGTCCTAGATTCAAAAGACCTGGATTAAAACACCATGAGGGAGTCCTAGATTCAGAAGATCTGCGTTAAAACACAATGAGGGTCCTCTGCTTTGTGTGTATTTTGCTCCTTAAACATTTTGTGCATCAATAACAGAAATGAGATTTGAAGAGTAAACACACCTCCCTCTACCTCACTACCAACACCTGGAGTCTACCCTGCCCACAACGCTTTAACAAAACTCAGTTATGGTGCTCAGACCAATCAGATATTCAGAGACAGATCATGCACATCTATTGATAAGTGAGAACTAACAGAAATGACACATTTTTGTTCCATGAGAAATTAAATTGTGAACATTATAATGTGGCTTGATTTGTGACCACTGCATGCTTAGACACGGCTGTCATTCCATTACTCAGAGCCCACTGTGTTTCAGATGTTTTAGACAACATTTCAAAGTCTGTACAAAGTCTGTCCGTTTCACTTTATAAGTGCCTTAACACAATGACATCATTCACTTCTAAGCAGTTAATACGTGTGTTATCATTTGTGTAATTTGGTTATCTGCAAAATTATAGAGACTTGAGAGTACACGACAACATTATAAAGCTTTTCAACCAAAGTCTTAGCATGATTTAAGTCTGGTCAAGTGTGACAGAATCCCAACTCCCTGATCAGAACTGGTGTGATATCCATGTTCCTGATTTAATTCCCTGAGAATGATTCTGTCAGAGATTGCCAAGCCTTCAAAAACCTGACATCATGTAGGTTCACATTTGTTGTTTTTTATTCAAGTTCATTCATGTTTCAGTGATGAACTGCACATACTGAATATCAGTATCTACTGTATTGACCAGTGCATGAGATCATCTGTGTGCTTAGTGCTCAGCTGGGATTTAGGTCTATTATTCCCTGATGTGATTACAGGACGCTCATATCCAAACGACCCACTGCTGACTGACGTATCTATTCAGAAGTGAAGATTCTGCACTTTTAGCAGTAAAAATAAACCTGGAACTTTAGCACAGGCCTTAAATTGAGATGTCAGGGGTGAAGACTCTGTTTATTGCCCTGAACATTTCCATTTAAGAATGACTTTGGTGATAAATGTTAAGCTCTGTGACTGGGCAGATGGCCTCAGCATAGCTGACTACCCAATGCACCCAGCAGTCAGGCCTTCCAGTGCAGAGGGGTCTGAGCCCTGCAGCTCTGTCTGTGGGTGGAGGTGTTGGATAGAGGTGATAGGTGCATTGAGCTGTCTGTGGGTGGAGGTGTTAGGTGTGTTTAGCCTCATTGTTTTCTGTCCGTGGTTGGAGGTGTTGGGTGTATTTAGCCTCACTGTTCTCTGCCTGTAGGTGGAGGTGTTGGATTTGTTTAGCCTAATTGTTCTCTACCTGTGGGTGGAGGTGTTGGGTGGAGGTGTTGGGTGTGTTTAGCCTCACTGTTCTCTGTCTTTGGGTGTATAAGTGCAGTTGAGGCATGGGTTTCAACTCTCATCACAAAAACAACACAACAACACAGAACAGACCACAACACACAACACAGAACAGACCACAACACACAACACAACACAACACAACACACACCACAACACAACACAACACAAAACACACAACACACAGCACAACACACCACATCACACAACACAACACACGTGAATTTGCTGTTCAAACAACAGTCCAGAGCAGACAAAGGCACAGAGCAAAGGGCAGAGGGCAAATGTGCCCTACTGCACACGGAACATATGAAGACATAAGAGAGAACACATATATGTATAAGAGAGGGGACATATATGTATAAGAGAGGGGACATATGTGTATAAGAGAGGGGACATATGTGTATAAGAGAGGGGACATATATGTATAAGAGAGAGGACACATGTATAAGAGAGGGGACATATATGTATAAGAGAGGGGACATATGTGTATAAGAGAGGGGACATATGTGTATAAGAGAGGGGACATATATGTATAAGAGAGGGGACACATGTATAAGAGAGGGGACATATGTGTATAAGAGAGGGGACATATATGTATAAGAGACAGGACATATATGTATAAGAGAGGGGACACATGTATAAGAGAGGGGACATATATGTATAAGAGAGGGGACATATATGTATAAGACAGAGGACATATATGTATAAGAGAGGGGACATATATGTATAAGAGAGAGGACATATATGTATAAGAGAGAGGACATATATGTATAAGAGAGGAGACATATATGTATAAGAGAGAGGACATATATGTATAAGACAGAGGACACGTATGTATAAGAGAGAGGACATATATGTATAAGAGAGGGGACATATATGTATAAGGGAGGGGACATATATGTATAAGAGGGGACATATATGTCCTCTCTCTTCTGGAGAATGCAGTCTTCCATCTTTAATACATGATGTCAGGGTGCCTCATTAAACCTTTTAAAATTTTTCTTACACACACACACACACACACACACACACACACACACACACACACACACAGATTTACTGCCAATGATCATTTCGAGCTGATGAGGGTTTTAAATTGTATCTGATCCAGTGCCACTGCCTCTGTGTGGGTGGGGCAGACAGGAGAAATAGAGAGAAAGAGAGTGTGATAGAGAAATAAACAGAGAGAGAAAAAGAGCAAGATGGAAAAACAAAGATAGAGAAAGAAAGAGAGAAAGAGAGAGAGACAGAGAGAGAACTGAAGAGAGAGGGCTGATGGTGTACTGACCGGAGCAGACCAGAGAGAGCTGGGCCTCACCTCAGACTGTCACACAGGTACGTACGCAAGAGCCACAGCTCTCACAGGGAGAGGAGAGGGGAGGAGAGGGGAGGAGAGGGGAGGAGGAGGAGGGGAGATGAGGAGGATAGGAGAGGAGAGGAGGAGACAAGAGATGGGGAGGAGAGGAGAGATGGGGAGGAGAGGAGAGGGGAGGAGAGATGAAGAGGAGAGGAGAGGACAGGTGGAGAAGAGAGGGGAGGAGAGGAGAGAGGAAGAGATAAGGGGAGGAGAGGAGAGGAGAGGAAGAGAGGAGAAGAGGAGATAGGGGGAGAGGTGGAGATGAGGAGAGAGGAGAGGAGATACAGTGGGGTGGACGGATGTCTTGTCTTGTTCCAGAGTCCAGATCTCCCTGCTGCTCAGTTCATCTTAAGGATCAATTAAACAGTTCTCACTGCACACTCTGTTGACCCCTCCCCCTGACCCCTCCGTCTATGATGCCTCCCTCTCTGACTCCTCCCCTCTTTGTGTGTGTGTGTGTGTGTGTGTGTGTGTGTGTGTGTTGCGTGCCAGCTCCTCCAATGGGAGAGACTCTTCCCAACATTCACAGCTTCCCCTGCTAATGACATACAGTAAGATTTTGCCAATTTTGCCTTCATTTTATTTGTCAATGTGTTAAAATGCAGAATTCACCAGTATTATAATACAGTGTAGTATGTAAAGGACTTGAACAATAGCACAGTTTGAGGTTTGGGTTCTGCACTAAGAACACGGATTTGACTGGGTTTGACTGGGTTTGACTGGATTTGGCTGGATTTAGCTGGATTTGGCTGGATATGGATGGATTTGGGTGGATATGGCTGGATTTGGTTGGATTGGATTTGCAGTGTTAATGCCAGCAGGTCATCATAAGGTTGAACAATCAGAATAAATCAATCAGACAAATGTGAGGGTCAAAACAGAAAGGAGTGCATGGCTAAGACGTTAGAGCAGGGCTTGGTCATATCAAAGCCATCTGGAGCAGCTACACGTCAGTCACACACTGCTGAAGAGATTAGAGCTTGTAGGACCTGCCCATAGATGCACAGAGAAGACCACTGCAGTGTCTCCACACAGTCTAACAAACTCTTCTTCTCAGAGACTTCAAATCCTGTATGAAGATCCACCCGAACCCTCTGTGAAAGGCACTTCAACAATCCCCAGGCACTTTAAACACACGTGATTGATCTCTAATCCTGCTCTCAGTTATCAGGTGTCAGTTTACAGGACGTTCAATCAAGTTCTGAACACCAGTGGAGGATTGTTATTGCGTCCCGTTACGTGTAGACTCCAGATGTGTGTGAGTACAGCCATTCTTTCTACCACTGTGATAAAAATTTTGTAAATCTACCAATGACGTGAATTTCTGTATGGATCTTAAAATGTGATCCGATCTGTGTGTAAGTCATATAAATAAAGCAAAATTATACAAAACATTCTCCAACTCCTTTACACATCAACTCAGTCACTAAACGGTTTAGTCACTCCGGAAGCTACGTGATGGGAGTAAACTCAGTGAAACTCCCTGTAGTTCATCAGTATTCCAGCCTCTTCATCTACAGAAAACTGGTTCAATTCCTGTGTGTTTTGGTTCACATCACACGGTGACATTTCTGGGAGATTATGGCCAGCTTTCTGACCTGCCTTTCTAAAACGCACAATGTCCTGTTTGAGCCGCTTCAGAGTTGATTTTTCTGCTTTGTTCTGGATCGTTGTCAAGACCCACGGCCTCTCCTGTCATTATTCACTCCACCTGAAGTCCAAGCTGCCCTGTGCTTTTGGGTTCAGTGTTCTGGATACAAGTACCATCAACTGCATCTTTTAATTTGTCTGTCTGCGTAATATTCTGGAACATCCAAATGATGTTCAAAATGAACATCAAAAACAAGATAGGAATTTGTATTACTATTCTGATTTTTATGGAGAGCAGTGGTTTTCTCCATGGTAATGCCGACTGTGAGCACCACGGTGCATAGGAGGCTTGGAGAAAAGGTTGCTGCAGAGGCTTAGCTGCGTTGCCCGGGTTAGATGTGATGTCCTTACATGCTCGGTAGAATACACACTACTAAAGAGAACAGCCTCAGTGCTGATGTTCTGTTTGTGTAGCGGAAGTGTGTGTGGGGGAGTGTGTCAGGGAAGTGTGTCAGGGGAGTGTGTAGGGGAGTGTGTTAGTGGAGTGTGTAGGGGAGTGTGTGGGGGAGTGTGTAGGGGAGTGTGTAGGAGAGTGTGTAGGGGAGTGTGTAGGAGAGTGTGTAGGGGAGTATGTAGGGGAATGTGCAGGGTGTGTGTAGGGGAGTGTGTAGGAGAGTGTGTAGGGAGTGTGTAGGGGAGTGTGTAGGACAGTGTGTAGGAGAATGTGTAAGGGAGTGTGTAGGGTAGTGTGTAGGGGAGTGTGTAGGGAGTGTGTAGGCGGAGTGTGTAGGACAGTGTGTAGGAGAGTGTGTAGGGGAGTATGTAGGGGAATGTGTAGGGGTATGTGTAGGGGGTGTGTAGGGGAGTGTGTAGGCGGGCGTGTGTAGGAGAGTGTGTAGGGAGTGTGTAGGAGAGTGTGTAGGCGGAGTGTGTAAGGGGTGTGTAGGGGAGTGTGTAGGCGGAGTGTGTAGGAGAGTGTGTAGGGAGTGTGTAGGAGAGTGTGTAGGACAGTGTGTAGGGGAGTGTGTAGGGGAATGTGTAGGGGAGTGTGTAGGGGAATGTGTAGGGGAGTGTGTAGGTGGAGTGTGTAGGTGGAGTGTGTAGGTGGAGTGTGTAGGAGAGTGTGTAGGGAGTGTGTAGGAGAGTGTGTAGGACAGTGTGTAGGACAGTGTGTAGGGGAGTGTGTAGGGGAATGTGTAGGGGAGTGTGTAGGGGAATGTGTAGGGGAGTGTGTAGGCGGAGTGTGTAGGTGGAGTGTGTAGGTGGAGTGTGTAGGAGAGTGTGTAGGAGAGTGTGTAGGACAGTGTGTAGGACAGTGTGTAGGGGAGTGTGTAGGGGAGTGAGGGGTGTAGCTAAGCTGCCATATGGGCAAAAACAGATGCAGCGTAAGGAGCAGTGGAGTGTCCTTGACATGTCAGAGAGAGAGAGTGAGAAAAAAGAGAGAAAGACAGAGAGAGAAGTACAGAGAGAGAGAAAGAACGAGGGAAAGAGAAAGAGGGAGAAAGAGAGAGAGTGAGATAGAGAGACAGGGGGAGGTAGGGGGTGGGAGATGAGAGAGGGAGAGAGAGAGAAATAGAGTGAGAAAAAAGAAAGAGAAAAGTAGAGAGAGAGAAAGAATGAGGGAGAGAGAAAGAGGGAGAGTGAGAAAGAGAGACAGAGAGGGAGAGAGAGAGCAGGGGAAGAGAGAGAGATAGGGGAGGTAGGGGGTGGGAGAGGGGGAGAGAGAGAGAGCGAGAGGGAGGGTGGGAGAGGGAGTGGGGGGGTCACAGATGGCACAGGCCTGAAAAATATCTGTGGATTTTAACCTCATTTGACAAAATGGGAAGCTCCAGCCCTCCTGTCACTACAGTAAATGTCATTGAGGTAGAGCAGCACTGCTCTGATACAGATACAGTGGGAGAAAGCACACACACACACACACACACACACACACACACACACGTACGCCCATACACACACGCGCATACACACACACACACACGCACACGCCCATACACACACACACACACACACACACACACACACACACACACACACACACACACACACACACGCCCATACACACACACACATAAACACACACACGCCCATACACACATAAACACACACACACACACACACACACGCCCATACACACACATACACACACACACACACACGCCCATACACACACACATAAACACACACACGCCCATACACACATAAACACACACACACACACACACACACACACACACATGCCCATAAACACACACACACTCACACACATGCATGCACATGCACGCACACACACACACTCAGACAAGCACATACACACACGTGCACGCGCAAACACACATACACACACACACACACACACACACACACACACAAACACAAACACAAACACACACAGAAACCACAGACAACACTGTTGAGCATTCACACAGTGATTAGAATCCAAAGCCATCCTCACACAGACGAGGTGTGAGTGGTGTGAAGGTTGGGTGTGTGATGTCGTCTGTGCTACAGTGATACGGGTGGTGTAAATGTGAGTGTGATGGGCTGTGATAATAAGTTCTATAAATAGCTCCACCCATCTGCTGCTCTTGGAGTGTGTAGAAGGCGTGCACATGGCAGGCCGCCCGTGACACACAGATCCTTCTCCTCTTACATACGAGGGCTACTGCGGCGCTGACATGCACAGCTCATGTTTCCCAGTCCCAGTCCTGCGGACCGCGAGTACTGCGCAGTTCAGCGCTGCACCTGCCTTGAGAAATGCTTCTAATCGCTGGCTGATCTCCAAGCCCCTCTGCGTGGTGTGTTCGAGCAGGAAACGCTGAACTGGAAGCCCAGATGGGTCTGAGATCCAGTGGTAAGTCTGGCAGGCCTGCTGCTTAGAGAAAGGATGTCCTTGTAAGTCATAACAGGGGTCTTTTGTGTCAGATGGAAAATTTGTCCCGTTAAATTCCAGCAGATGCTGAACCTTGCGGTGGATAGAGCTGGCACCTGCGTTCACCTTGAGTGAGGTCAGCAGTCTGGCCAGCTCTGTGGTTTCTCGTGGCTGTTCCATGTGTCAGAGCGGATCCACAGCCGGATGGGTTACAGGCTCTGTCTGGACCTCTTTTGCTTATGTTGAAGCCTTGTTGTTTGGGGTGTAAATGCTGAATCAGAGAGGGTATTGGTTTCTCTCTCTCTGTCACATACACACAAACACACACACACACACACACACACACACACATAGTGATCTCTGCTGAGACAGCATTGTGTAACAGAGAATGCTAGGAACAGCAGTTTCCTGAGAAACCAAGAGCAGCAAAACACAGAGAATGAAAGTGTCCACAGACAACATGCCACTGTCAGTACTGATAAAGGCACATTCTGACTCAGTTCACAAAGCCACAGAGTGGGCAGATTTAGTCTGAGATTAACAAACCTCACCACAAAACATCCTGCACCACCAAAGACAAGAGGAAATAATGTATTCCTGTCTTAGACTGCCTAATTCTGGCACAGCACTGCAGAACAGATGATATTAGACCACACACACACACACACACACGTGCACACACACGCGCACACACACATCAGCTAACAGAGGAACAAATACCTGCTCATGACCTGGCTCACCACACATGTGAGAGTGATACTGTACAGGGCCCCTTACAGAAGGGTCCTCAAAGGGCCCCTAACAGGGGGGTCCTCAAAGGGGCATCCTCACAGGGCCGTCCTCACGAGGGGGGCTCACAGGGCCCCTCACAGGTGCTGCTACCTGAGCAGTTCATGTGAGTGCAGTGGAGAGAGTTCAGTGAGGGGCCCCATTCTGCAGTGAGTACTGCCAGTGAGGGGCCCCATTCTGCAGTGAGTACTGCCAGTGAGGGGCTCCGTTCTGTAGTGGGCAGTGGGCAGTACACCACAGACATTAGTGCAGCTCACAGAGATCGAAATAGAACAATTGACGCAAACAGGAAACGTGTCACATGGGACACAGGCATGACTGAACTGTCAATCAATGTCAGTCAATTCTACAAAATCAGTCTTACAAAAAGCAACTAAACTGCTAAACCACTGAGCTTGGTGCAACCTTGAAAACAAGAGAACTGAGAGAATGAGTATAAAATAATGGAAAAACTCCTTTTGGTGGGGGGGGGAGGGTTAAAATAAAATTTCAAAGCATGAATTTTATAGCTATTAAGTACAAACTGAATCTCTAGAGCTGGAATGTAAAAGTGATTATTGTCAGGATTAATAAACCAGTTCTAATAATAGAAAAATAAATGGCAAATGTTTTTTACTTTCAGTTGCTGTGCTCATGGAGTCTCATCAAGGCTGTTTAAGTCAGTGGCGTCCTTCCCCAGTGACTCCGTCCTTCAGAGAGCAGCTGGGTTTCACACTCCAAAGCCAATCTGCATAGGAAAGGTCAGACTCACTGCAGTAACTGTTTAAGATATAACGCAGACCCAGAATGATAAAACAGGTCTGTGTGTGTCCCGCACCCTGACAGAGCCACCACGAGCTCTGAAGACACCAAGTGAAAATGTGCGGCTCCATTTGGGAAGATTTTCACGGCTGTGTGTGGTAGCGCACAGAGAGGAGAAATACAGACACGTGCAACCCACCAGTCTGAGGCGCCCTCCCTGTCAAACCAGTCCTGCAGCAGCTCAGGGGTGTGGGCTCACGGGAATGGCGACCCCCTTAATCACATGGGACTGATGGAAACATTTATTGCGTGGCAGTCAGAGTTCTTTTGCACTGGTCCACCCAGCAGCTCACAGATCCACAGGGAGATAATTAAAATAACTGCAGCAGCACAGACAGGCTCCACCTGACCCTGTCAACAGCCGCATGTCAATTGTTTTGACGTCTGCTGTCCCCCGCGCACGCCGTTCATTGCCTCAGGAGCTTCAGCGCCGATGTAAAGAGGTGCATTGTGGGAAATGGATCACAGAAAACAGTTCTGTTCTACCCACATGGGTGAACGGGACCCCTGTTACTCATGCTGCGAAGCAACTAACTGTCCAGTATGTTTAAGGCATCAGCTACAGTTGGCATGTGGAGGCCAGCCAGTCTAGCACAGCTCCGGAAACGACAATATAATAACCACAGAAAACAGGGGACACGCCTCTGGACACTGCTAACGAAGCTCCTCTGTCCTGGATGGATAAACACTCAGCTTTAGGCCTGAGGAACTGCTCCTGTGCTCTGGCGGAAACACAGCGTCTGTGTCTCAGGGCGGAGACCCCCCCTCCCAAACTCTACTGGCTAAAAAATAATGTAATAAAGTTCTCAAAGTATATAAATTAATTTTCATTCAGTAAATTCATTTGCATACGTGTTAAAGACGTCCCCAGCTGTCTGGGATGTCCATAACAGGGGTCGTTTGGGGGGATCTCCTACAGGAAGCACTGATGGTGTTCCAGTCATTCTGCATCGTGTGTGCGTCTGTGTGTGCGCTTGCATGTGCGTGTGTTATCTTATCTAGAGCCTACACCACTTCATGTGCTGATTCCAGTGTAGTTAGGCAGCAATCCAATCTACAGTGCCCCCTACGGGGCGCTGTCAAGGCCCACTCTACGTAATTGTGTGAGCCGGGTTAATGGCCAACACACCCATGCCCTACTCAGTCCTGAGGACAATGCGCACTAAAGCTAATTTAGCGTAATGATACGGGAAGAGCTTCTATAATCCACCCAGTATGCGGTCTTCAAGAGTCATCTGTTTGTGGAGGAGGACTGCTTTCTGAGAAACCACCTTAGAAGCCAAAGATCTCACCATTTCCAAAGAACCAGTCCTGGATTACTGTGTACAGGGTCCATGTTTCATATGAGAACAGAGGTGTCAGACTGGGTTCTAGATATACCATGTGAGTCGGACTGTGTTCTAGATACAGCACAGGTGAGGTAGATTGTTCTAGATACAGCACAGAGCAAAGGTGTCAGACTAGGTTCCAGATATCAGACAGGTGTGTCTCACACACACACACACACACACACACACGAGACAGCGATCAGAAACACTTCCATTAGTCAGAAGTATTAAGTGGTTCTTCAGAACTGATCTGGATCTGCAGAGTGTTTTAAGATGTGTGAAGATACAGAAATATCATTAGCAGTCTGTGTGGGGGATGGGCGTGTAGAGAAAGGTAGATGTCACACACACACACACACTGGTGCAAGGCCACGCAAGGTCAGGGGTGAAGTCGGCTCACTGATGTCTGCTAGCAGCTCATTGGTCAAGCCGTTCACTGACGTGTGCTAGCAGATCTTCTCATTGGTCAGGCCGTTCACTGATGTCTGCTAGCAGCTCTTGTCATTCGTCAAGCCGCTCGCGGATGTGTACTAGCAGCTCTTCTCATTGGTCAGGCCGCTCGCTGATGTCGGGTGTCTCTCAGACACAGGAAGTCTGTCTGACTAGCAGGTGACTTCAGCTCTTCTCATTAATTCTCATCCACACCCCCTTTGTTCATTTAACAATGAAAATGTACTCTGTGCAGGGATTCTGTCTAACTTCACAGATTAATACTGATATAGATGCTCAGATCCCCGTACCCCTCCCAGGAGACAGGATTCACCTGAATACTTTACAGGAGTTGTAAACAAACTGTGTTAATGTATCCAGGCACATGAACAGCCGGTAATTAGATGAAAGCGTGTGTCAGTCTCTCTCACGCTGTTTATGTGGGCAGTCGTTCTGGACCAGTCCTCTAACACTCACACACACGTATGTTTTTACACCGAGCGTCAGAGCTCGGAGCACCTTCTCCTGCTCACAGAAGACAGAGAACCAGCCAGGAAACTCATCAGCAGAAAGCAGCAAAGACTCTTTCACTCTTGTGAGATTATACATTCACATGCTACACGCACACATGCACACACGCACACGCACACGCACACACACACACACACACACACACACACACACACACACACACACACACACACACACACACACACTCACTATAGACCAGCTGGCCACATATATAACATAAACCAAGAAATCGCCATGCAGTAACTACATTGTACTGCACTGGGGGGGGATCAGGGGGGATAATGATAATAATAATAATAATAATGTAATGCTCCCATATATAACCTACTTCTTAAATGACTATAAATAAACACCAATCTTGCATGGAAAATATACTAAGAACTGAAGTGAAAACTTTCACCTCCCACAACACAGTGATCCTCATCGAGACACAGTGGACACACCGGCACACAGAGGACTCAGAGGACAGACCAGCACACCGAGACACAGAGGACACACCAGCACACAGAGGACACAGACCAGATACAGAGGACACACCAGCACACAGAGGACACACCAGCACACAAAGGACACACCAGCACACAGAGGACACACCAGGACACAGAGGACACACCAGCACACAGAGGACACAGACCAGATACAGAGGCCACACCAGCACACAGAGGACACAGACCAGATACAGAGGCCACACCAGGACACAGACCAGATACAGAGGACACACCAGCACACAGAGGACTCAGAGGACACACCAGGACACAGAGGACACAGACCAGATACAGAGGACACACCAGCACACAGAGAACACAGACCAGATACAGAGGACACACCAGGACACAGAGGACACAGACCAGATACAGAGGCCACACCAGCACACAGAGGACACAGACCAGATACAGAGGCCACACCAGCACACAGAGGACACAGACCAGATACAGAGGCCACACCAGGACACAGACCAGATACAGAGGACACACCAGCACACAGAGGACTCAGAGGACACACCAGGACACAGAGGACACAGACCAGATACAGAGGACACACCAGGACACAGAGGACACAGAGGACACACCAGCACACAGAGGACACACCAGCACACAGAGGACACAGACCAGACACAGAGGACACACCAGCACACAGAGGACACACCAGCACACAGAGGACACAGACCAGACACAGAGGACACACCAGCACACAGAGGACACACCAGCACACAGAGGACACAGACCAGACACAGAGGACATTAGTGAGTCTGATGTCATCATTTAGAGCCAGTCAGCCCACTCACATTACAAACAAGAGGCCAGGCTGGGTACACAGCAGATATCAACCCCACACTAACATCATGGCCCCACAGTATGACCCCACAATAACACCACAGCCCCACACTAACACCATGACCCCACACCATTACCAAACACTAACACCATGACCCCACATTAACATCATGACCTCACACTAAGACAATGACCCCACACTAACACCATTACCCAACACTAACACCATGACCCCACATTAACATTGTGGCCCCACAGTATGACCTCACATTAACACCATGACCCACACTAACACCACGGCCCAACACTAACATCATAACCCCACACTAACACAATGACCCAACACTAACACAATGACCCAAAACTAAGCCCCCACACATCCAGTCACTGAACATCAACACTTCTGATAGCAGTTCTATCAACACCAAATGAACCTTAATGCATCCACTGTAATATTTCAAAAGGTATAAGTCTTGCAAGTACTGCATAGCTAGCAGCGTTACACACACACACACACAAACACATGGTTTTGTGGGGAGACTTAATAGTCAGAAGTATCACTGCATTTGTCTGAATGTGCTCACTAAGCTGTGGAGAGAATTCCTGGAGCTGCAGATTCCTGCCAGCACAGCAGCGAATGTCATTAAAGTCTAAACCTTCCAGGACGGATTCTGCTACGCTGCGCTGGGAGCTGACGTGCTGTGAACAGGCTCACGCTCCAGTCCAGCTCCAATCCAGCTCATGGGTCACAGCCAGTGGGCATCTGGGCAAGCAAAGCAAACCCTTCATTAGCTCAATGCCACACAGTCTGTGCTGTACACGTGAAGAACATACTGGAAACTCAGACAGCAGGGCCGTAATGGGTCCACGCTGTCCTGCTCCACCCAGACACGCTCCACCACATACACGCTCCACCCCAAACACGCTCCACCCCACACACACTCCACCCCACACATACTCCACACAGCCACTCACGGCTCCAACAGTTCCCCCTCAGAAACACTCCGAGAGGATTCCAGCTCCCAGATCAATCCAAATAATTAATGTTTCTGCAGCGGCTCAGTGACTTCGCCCTGGCTTCCTTTACGGCTCGCAGGAGGAAATTCATAAACAAAGAGAAAACAAGGAGGTGAAGAGAGTTTCCTTGGCTGCTGTTCAGATGACATCCCAGTGCTGGTAGGGAAAGCTGCAGACTTTGGGTTATAAAACCTGCGCAGAGTCTAATCACCTGAATGAAGGAGATGGATATTGATTTGTTTACATTAGCATCTCCAGCCTCTGACGGTCATTGATTTTGTGGGACTAAAATCGTCTCTGAGGTCAGTTTCAATTTGCATACAGAAGTCATTTGGTTATTGAGCATTTATACAGCCTCTGCACAAAACAGGAGGCGAGCTCCACCTCTGCAACACCCATGAACATGATGCAGCACCACCCTACACCACCACCGGACATGCTGCAGCAGCACCCTAAACCACCACCCTACCCCACCCCTGGACATGCTGCAGCACCACCCTACACCACTACCTCTGCACCACCCCTGGACATGCTGCAGCACCACCCTACACCACCAACCTAAACTGCCCCTGGACACGCTGCAGCACCACCCTACACCACCCCTGGACATGCTGCAGCAGCGCCCTAAACCACCACCCTACCCCACCCCTGTACATGCTGCAGCACCACCCTACACCACCACCCCTGCACCACCCCTGGACATGCTGCAGCACCACCCTACACTACCACTACACCACCCCTGGACATGCTGCTCCGTCATCCTACACCACCACCCTACACCACCTCTATACATGCTGCAGCACCACCCTACACCACCAGCCTACACCACACCTGGACATGCTGCAGCACCACCCTACACCACCCCAGGTCACCATAAACCACCACCTCTGTATCGCCCCTGGTCATGCTGGTCTGTACAGGCTGCATATTGGATTGCTGCTACCCTAAAAATTAAACTGAAGACAACATCACTGACCATTACTAATAAAGAAAGACGTAAGCGAGAAATAGGAGACTGAAGCGGTACGTAAGTGAGAAATAGAAGAATGAAGAGACGTAAGGGAGAAATAGCCGAGAGGCTATCTGGGGTCATCTGGGGTCCAGTTCACAGCTGTAAGCATTAGACCTCATCAGTGAAATTACTGAACACACAATTTTAAATTTCATCACCAATAACAACAATAAATAAAATACAAAACAATTAAATGCATTTCATGTGGTTTTAACCTGGCTCTGACAAAAATGTGACAGAATGTGAACATCATTATAAACACAGAAAATTATTATAAACATTTAAGGACATTATAAACACACAGAATATGCGTTGGCTTCTAATAATCCAATCAGGAAACAGACTGCATGTCAATTAAAAGGGTCACAGGTCAAAGGGGAATGGCCCAGGGTTAGTGCACTTAGCCAGTTGCCTTTAATCCAGAATGAAATGTGCAGATTTGAATTGACTATTGAATTGATCGACTAGTTCTATATAGGAGTCTGATAGTCTGATAAAATGAACTAAAATCAACCAACATGACAAAACTGTGACCGCTGTTTTAATCAAAATACTAAAACTCTGATAAGGCAAAATCAGAAAACTGTAAAATCTCACCCACCTGGTGAGACACTGAAGAGAACTGAGCACAGTGTTCCGTAAATAAATGATAAGGACTGAGAAATGATGGAGAAGTAGAGAGCTTTGGATTCTTTACCTGGAGCTGACAGGAACTCATCCCCTCTGTCCTCCAGGGCCTTCAGAAGGGAGACATTAAACTGCACACCATCGAAAGGTCTCATCTTTTCTCTTAACACGTAGCGCAATAAAGTCGCTCACATTATTACAGCATCAGCAAAAAATCCAGGAGACTCATTATCAAGTATTTATATGTATGACATTATTATTTCATTATTATTATTTCATTTCCAGTATTAATATCCTCTGTGATTTCTCGAGCAGCTGGTCCTCAGCAGATAACCAGTAAACGTCGTAATAATCTCCGGCTGTCTATGCATCAAGATGGAAAACATTACATATTCTGAAACAGTCAGTAAAACGCTGGAGTCTTCTGCAGTCAGGTTCCGGGAGCCCCAGAGTGATGAAGACTCTCCTCCTATATGACTGACATGAGGAAGAGGAGGTCCTGAAACCTGACAGAGACGAGACAAGTCACCTTGCACTCTCACATGCTTATGCACACACATCACACAGTTCAGGAGTGCATGTGGTGTGTGGGGTGGGGGTGGGGGTGGGGGGGTCCTGCTTATAAAATGACTGGTGGGTGGGCTGAGGTACAAAACAGGTCACAGAGACACTTACACATCAATTAAACTCACACGCCATCACCATTACACTAATTGCTATGGTTTCTATGACTGTGATTTTTCAAATCTCCTCAAGCGGTTAACAGGTTAATCCCTGAATCGTGGGCAGACTAACCCCACCCAGCACTGACACATTCATTAACAATCACAGGAATCAAAAGGTCACTGAAAGGTCAATCCACTCCGACCGAGCCATTTGTGTACAATCCTGATGCGATCGCTCTTGGAAGAGAGTGATCATGATCATTACCATTACTGTTACCTTTACCCCACCAAGAGTTCAAAGCCTGACTACAAGCCTCAGTAATGCACAGAGAGTCTAATTAAAGTCACGCCATCTGTCTCAGCGCAGGTGAGCTGGTAGCTGGAAATATTCTGCTTTCTCAAGCACCAGTCACGGGATTGTTTTTATTCCAGATAAAAGGCCGTTGGTACGAGCTAGAGCAGTTAGACATTAGCAGTGCCTCAGTCATCTTTACATTAGTGTGTCAAAGTCGTTTAAGGTCACAGGGGCTCGGGGCGGGAAGAACGACACTGCCTCAGAACAGATGGAAAGTTCAGGCAGGAATTCACTAATGTTCTCCCAACCACACGGAGTCTCCACGTTACACAGACCGATAAAAGAACAACTGGACCATCAAAAGCTGTGTGCTGCTGCCAGTCGCGCCATCTCTTCTTCATCATCATTCGCTCTCCCCTACAACATTGTTCTCACTCCTCTTCATCATTATTCCCTCTCCTCTTCATCGTCATTCCCTCTCATCTTCATCATTATTCTCAGTCCTCTTCATCATTATTCCCTCTCCTCTTCATCATAGTTCCCTCTCCTCTTCCTCACAGTGACCTGTCTCTAGATCACATGACTTAACTGGCCATTTAGCACAAAAGCATCAGTTCTTTAAATGTGCTTCCATTTCCAGTCTGTAGTGATGAGGTCATGATGTCATCAAAAGGCATCAGGCACATTTATTTAGTGTGGGAGAAAACGTGAACCGGTACTCAGGGTTCAAAGGTCGCATGCCTGCTTGGCCTCTCAGCAGGAGAGCTCGCAAGATTACCAAGTGACTTCCTGTGAAATTAAAGCACAGGGTCCTCGCACGTTCCCACACGTCACATTCATAATATTTCCTTCCATGGCTTCACCCTTAGCCTTGACCTTTGACCTCATGTCCAAGGTTGCCAGAGACTGTCAGCATGAGCTGTTTGTAATCTGGCGGATCTATGCACAACCTACCGATGGATTTTACAGCAAGGACCCAGAGACCCAGAGACCTTTACAGAGTTGGAAGAAGTGCAATATGTAGATTTCTACTGGTGTAAGCAAAGTTCAAACGCTAAAGCAAAACTCTTCCAAGTACGGGTTCTGTGTGTGGGTCGCGCTGAGGTCACACTGTGACTTCTGACAGGCCAGAGCTTTCATCACGAGCTCATCTCTGCAGAGAGCTCACAGTACTCTGCTCAACCTCCCAGCTACAAGCTCTATATAATAATAGACCCGCTGACCTTCTGCACAGAACCAAGAATACAGCAACAACATAGACGAGTGGGGGGGGGGAGGGGAGAGGAGGAGAAGAGAGCAGAGGGGAGGAGAGGAGATTCACTGAGTATGTGTGTGGGGGGAGGGGGGTCATTCATAGTTAAACCATATTCATGCCCAAAAAGAACAAACCAAAAACCAAACCTCCCCCCCGATGTCCATGGGTTCATCAGGCCTCGTCCTGGTGGTCAGCAGCTCCGCCGAACCCAACGCTGCGCCCTCTGTCCAGTTGTGGTTTTTTCACATTAGTTGCTGTGGGGAGCATTAAAGATTCATTCTGAGTGGTGCTAGCAGTGGTGCTAGCAACAGCCCTGTGACACGGCATCTGCAGCAGGAGCCACAGAGAAGAAAGGAAGGAGAGGTTTTGAAAAATGATCTTAGCTTATGTTAGCATGCTCAGAAACTCTGGAAATCGAGAGCAGACATCTCTATCCAGTTATATGCTGCTGTGAGAAGAACACATACTTTGGCAGAGACTAAAAGTCAGAAAGAAACTTAAATCCAAAAAGCACAAATCACATTTATTTCAAGATCCTCTACAGTCTCTATCCAGGGTCTGTGGTGAGACAGCATGCTGGATGTCAGAGCATGAGGACAGCAGAGAGGTTCCTGGGACCCATGCACCCACCCTCAAACCTCAACCCGCCCTCAACCTCCACCCACCCTAAATCCACCCACCCCAAACTACAAATGCCCTCAACCACCACCCACACTCAACCTCCACCCACCCTCATCCTACACTCACTCTTAACCTCCATACACCCTCAACCTCCACCCACCCTCAACCATCCAAACCCTGTACCTCTGCAGCATGCATCCTTTCATCAAACTGCGACCAGACACCACAGTGGGCTACGCCTGCATCTCTGCTACACCTGGAGAACTGAAACACACTGTAACCCGCTCTTATTGTAACACACTGTAACCAGATCTTATATAAACACATTGCAACCAGCTCTTATTGTAACATACTGTAACCAGATCTTATATAAACACATTGTAACCAGCTCTTACTGAAACACACTGTAACCAGCTTATTGTAACATACTGTAACCAGATCTTATATAAACACATTGTAACCAGCTCTTATTGTAACATACTGTAACCAGATCTTATATAAACACATTGTAACCAGCTCTTACTGAAACAGTGTAACCAGCTCTTATTTTAACACACTGTAACCAGATCTTATATAAACACATTGTAACCAGCTCTTATTGTAACACACTGTAACCAGATCTTATATAAACACATTGTAACCAGCTCTTATTGTAACACACTGTAACCAGATCTTATATAAACACATTGTAACCAGCTCTTACTGAAACAGTGTAACCAGCTCTTATTGTAACACACTGTAAACAGATCTTATAAAAACACATTGTAACCAGCTCTTATTGTAACACACTGTAACCAGATCTTATATAAACAAATTGTAACCAGCTCTTATTGTACCACACTGTAACCAGATCTTATATAAACACATTGTACCCAGCTCTTATTGTAACACACTGTAACCAGATCTTATATAAACACATTGTAACCAGTTCTTATTGTAACATACTGTAACCAGATCTTATATAAACACACTGTTATCAGCTCTTACTGAAACACACTGTAATCAGTTCTTATTGTAACACACTGTAACCAGATCTTATATAAACACACTGTTATCAGCTCTTACTGAAACACACTGTAATCAGTTCTTATTGTAACACACTGTAACCAGATCTTATATAAACACACTGTTATCAGCTCTTACTGAAACGCTCTTATTGGATTTTTATCCGCCAACATCACATCAGATTCTTTTCTCAGTTACTCTCTTTTCCTCCTCCACTCCTGGGTTTGTTTGGGGTTTTGGGGGTGGGGAGAGCCTCAAACATGGTTTAGCATCACTGTCTGTGTGTGTGTGTGTGTGTGTGTGTGTGTGTGTGTGTGTGTGTGTGTGTGTGTGTGGAGAGACATGCCGGCACATCCCTGCTGCCCCCACAGGCCTTGTTAGGGCTGTGCTGTTTGAAGTTTCCTCCAGGCCTTGTGCAGCTCTGGCATGCTCTTCGTTTATTGGAGACTCTGTTCTTTGAGTTTCATCCTCATCTTTCAGTTGACATTATCAAGCTGCTTGTCTCAGGAAAGCCGCCACTCTGATCTCTGCGCTGGACGGCCTCCTCTTCGCGCCTCTTGTTAGGTGCTTTGTTTGGACGTGATGGGAATGGGCCAGAGGAAGCGCTTCTGTGAGCAGCGCTGACATATTTCACACAAAATGTTTCCTGGTTAACCTGCAATGTTAGAGTATTCCGATACCTTCCACCTTCAGACTGTAACAGTCGATATTTCTTGTATGAACCACAGTAAATTTACAGAAGAGTATTGCAGAGTTAAAATATTAGTACATAATCACAAAGCATCTTTTATCTACAGCATACTAAAACTTGAAGTTTTATGAGGTTTCTTTCTTTAGGTTCGGAATATTGCAGTTTCTGACCACAGTATTATTATTATTTCACCAACAGTTTGCCGCTCCTTGCCCAACCAGTAGAAGGCGCACTGCTTTCGGAGAGTTCAGCATACACACATGCACTTACACACTCCTCTCTACAGAAATATCCTGCACACACAGCAGAATAAACCTTTTATTTGAATTTTTTAACTAAGCATTGGCTCACCTACCTGATTGTTTATGGCCATTAGATATGTAACCATGTCTTTTATTGTTACATTTCATATTTCTTTATGTTTTACTTTGTTTTAGACAGGGTCCTACTGTAAAGTATGCCTTGGTCTCAGTTAGGTTTAACCCTAACCCCTAACTCCAACCCCTAACCCCTAAACCTTGGTCACAATTAGGTTTAACCCTAACCCTTAACTCCAACCCCTAACTCCTAAACCTTGGTCTCAGTTAGGTTTAACCCTAACCCCTAACTCCAACCCCTAAACCCTAAACCTTGGTCTCAGTTAGGTTTAACCCTAACCCTAACCCTAATCACGACCCCCAACCCTTAAACCTTGGTCTCAGTTAGGTTTAACCCTAACCCCTAACCTCTAACCCCTAATCCTTAACCCCTAACCCTTGTTCTCAGGTATTCATTGCTTAAAATTGCAGTGGATTGACTGATCACTCTAATAGCTTTCAGGCAGATCGGCCTCAGAGGGAACCCTTATTCCTGAATTTAAATCGCATAAGATTATGATGTGCATATAAAATCCCCAACTCTGTGCAGAACACAGAGAAAAGTCTCAGAGTGTTTGAGGTTCCTGAAGCTCCCAGTGCACTGAAGCAGAGGCTGGAAGCAAAACTAACCACTGCAAACAGTCACAAAAATATTCTACCACCAGTATCTGAGTAAATGCAACTGTTTGCTCTCCACATCCAGAGAGAAATCTTAAGGCCTCCATTCCTTCAGGCCTCTGTGATCACTGACATACTGCAGCTTGGAAATCGTTCTGTTCATTTCAGCTCCATTTTTAGGCCTTATGACAACATACTGTTACTGCCAGAGTCTCATAACTATATATATGTTAACAGTAAAACTACAGTTCTTAAACACACACGACAGGCCTTCACATAAACCGCAGGATGAACTGCTGCTCTGGGCACTAAACTACGAAATGGTGTGAACTCCCACGTTTATGTCTTTTCCCTCCCATAAAGAGTTCTGTAGATCCACAGATCCCCAATGCACTTTGGCACTGCATGTCTGGAAAAACGTGGTTTACTGAAGATATTGTTTAGTTAAGAGCCTTTTAAAGGAAGTCTGGACATGGGAGGCTGGCACATTCACCGCTCGTAAAAGGGAGTGTTTATGCTCAGTCCTCTTCCTCTTCTTCACACTGTGTGAGGATAGAAGGACTATTTCCACCATTGGACTGTGGAGGAGGGGCTTTGCCGACACCTGTGATGAGATGGGCTTCTCTGGTAACATTTCTCCAGCAGAGACTCACACACTCACATTTGATCACCGTATGAGATTATCATCTTTTCATTTCCTACGTGAAAGTGATTTTCGCGTGCTGTGATTATACCAGCCCGAGGTGAAAGGTCAAGTGTCAGGCTCTGGGGGTAGCCTGAGGATAGTATCAACTCTGAAGACTTCCAGCACAGAACCCATGAACTGACAAACAGACCATGAACATGGACGCAGTCCCACATACACATACACGCACACGGCCACACATACAGTGAGAAAAGTACACTGGGGCTTTATTTGGCTTTATTTGGGCTTTATACTGGGACACGCCTGCATCCTCTATGTTCACACTCTAAACACGCTGAAATATGATCTCATGACCCTTCCCCTCATCTATTCGTACAGTTTGACTGTGACAGTGAAACCCCCCTGTAAAGGCGCAGAGGCCCAGACACGCTGCAGGGGCTGCCTACAGGAAACTCTGCCTACGTACCGCCATAACTCAAGATGACACACATGATATTGAACCAGAGCAGAAAACAGAGTGTAGTTACACCTACTCACTACTGGGGGAGTTTTTCTGCATAGCTACTAAAGTTCTAAGTTGTGTGGTACTTTAACCAGAACTACTACTGACCAACATCCCTCACCAGTTAGACGCTAAATCTAGGGTTGGGGCAGTAGACGCTGCTATTATCCATCGCTGATAGCTGATATCACTATATTAAACCAACATCGTTTGTTTTTTATTTTTGTACAAACAATTAAATTAAAATGCTAAAATGTGCTTTATGTAGACTTACTTTATACATGTAGGCATTTAAAATAATACTTAACTAAAATACAATAATGCTTTATATTATGATTTTTATTTTGGAGAATATGTCTCTCCAGTACCACAATCAGTTTGGGACAGCGGAGATAATATTTCCATGTGAGCATACATGTTAATTTAAAAATAAACACGCTCAAATAATAAATATTTCTATTGCATTTTAATTTATTCATGTAGCAGAAAATCTTTATTTTATTTGATTTTCTTTAGCCTGTAGTGTCCTGGAATTTTTGCTGCTATCTGTGCTGGTATCTACATGGGTATTTGTGCTGCTATCTACATTACTATCTGTGCTGATATCTTCACAGGTATCTGTGCTGGTATCTTCGCGGGTATCTGTACTGGTATCTTCAGCCCTGTCTCTGTTCACTCATAACTAAAATCACCATCATCTCTTCTAAGGTAGTCTTGAGGTCACCAAGATAGACTCTTGTAATCGTTAAAAGACATCTCATAAAACTTAAACAATCCCACAAGGCCATGGGGTAAGAGGGATGCTGGGTAATGGAATTAGCCTCTTCTACTTGTGTGAGCTGCTTCAATCAATCAAGAGTCAGTTAATGACTCCATTATGCTGAGATGTGGAGGAGAGAGAAGTGGGGGGGGGGGGGTGTTCCTCCACCCTGATCCTCACCCAACCTCTCCACCCACATCACCCATTCACCCACGATGATTTCACCTCAGAAGCCCAACGAGCTCTTTAATTCCTGTTCACGTGTCCCTGAATGAGCCCTCAAACTAGCAGGACAGCAGAGATTTCACGTCAGGGCACAAACTTTACACACAGATATATGAACCCACGTCAGGGAACAAAATTTACACACAGACATATGAACCCACATCAGAGCACAAACTTTACACACAGATATATGAACCCACGTCAGAGCACAAACTTTACACACAGATATATGAACCCATGTCAGAGCACAAACTTTACACACAGCTATATGAACCCACATCAGAGCACAGACTTTACACACAGATATATGAACCCATGTCAGAGCACAAACTTTACACACAGATATATGAACCCACATCAGAGCACAAACTTTACACACAGATATATGAACCCACGTCAGGGCACAAACTTAACACACAGATATATGAACCCACGTCAGGGAACAAACTTTACACACAGATATATGAACCCACATCAGAGCACAAACTTTACACACAGATATATGAACTCACATCAGAGCACAAACTTTACACACAGATATATGAACCCACGTCAGGGCACAAACTTTATACACAGATATATGAACCCACGTCAGAGCACAAACTTTACACACAGATTTAATATAAATCTACATAAGCTATAGCACATGACTAAAACTCCTGATGTTACAACAGAAAGACTGTAGCAGCAGTATGGACAGTCCATAATTCCAATCTTGTCAGTGCTCTGTGTTGGTATCCATTATCAAACTGCATTATTATTATTATTATTATTATTATTGTTATTTAACAAATGTTACTGGATCAAAGTTTAATTGCCATGCTCTTAATAATTATTGATGGGACAGTTAATATTTTCCTTGAGGCCAAGAGAGCTCCCGGAAAAGGCTCCCCCCCATGAAATGACTCCTCCCCTGAAAAGGCTCCTCCTCCTATAAGGACTCCTCCCCCTGAAAAGGGCTCCTCCCCTGAAATTAAGACAACTACAGAAAGGTTTGCTGTAATTTATCTGTCTTCATTACCTGAGCAGAGTTTGTGTGTGACTGGAGCCCACGGGCCTGTGTGTGGAGTAGTGAGAGCTAATGAGATCTCCGGATGGACGAAACAATGAACTCACTTTTGCTGCCATCTTTTAAGTCATAAATCATTACCAAGTAGATATGAAAAAAAAAGATTTGTTCATGGTTTTAAAAGAGAAGAGAAGCTGGTCTGGAAAGTAAGATTTCTTCACTTTGAACAAACGTCATTTTACAGCACGTCAAAACCCAAAGCCCACGACCCACATACATGCCTGTGAGAAACAGCTGAAAGGCGACATCTAAGAAGCTTAAATGGCCAATAGAGGACGCCGCGTTCTCTTGGGGAAAGAGGACGCGGTGGTGAGGTGGGGAAAGCACGTCAAACTAGATCCCTGCCAAAGCCTCCAGCCCCACATAGCCAAACTGCTAGTGACTTTTAAGAGGCTTACCTTCTAGTCTACAACACAAACACACACACACACACACACACACACACACACACACACACACACACATACACACACTTATCTAGATGCATGAAGCCATAAACTTTAAATCAGCATACAGATGTGAGTTTTACTTCTCACATTTGTATGCTGGATTAGTTTTAATTTGTAGGGCCGAGTGCTTTTAAGCAGTGAAGCAGATGTAGGAAAGCTACAACACACACACACACACATTCAGCAACACACACACTGAACAACACACACACTCAAAAGCATTCATAAACACACACATTAAAAAAGACATACATTCAAGAACATGCACATTCAACAATACACACAATCAAACACACACACACACATTCAACAACATGCCCATTCAACAACAAACACATTCCAGTGCAGTTGAATGCTATTCTGGCAAATTCCAGTCAAATCAGGTGACCCTCTCCTTCAGAGAAACTCCCAGCCTTCTGGTAGGTGAGATTAATGACAGGCAGGCCCATTCTGCATGGATTACGCTCTGCAGTATGAGGGTATTACCAGCTAATCTCTTTTTATTTACATCTAACATTTCAAGAAAAATCTGCAATATTGCCCACCTGACCAGTGAGTGCTGTGTTATTAGTATGTGAATATCCTACAGGGAGCCCTAGTAGAGTGTTTACAAAGTTCATTACATAACTATACTACACACACACACACACACACACAGACAAACACACACAGTAGTAAGAGATAGAAGCACTTTGCTCCCACAGCTGATGAATGACCTCTGTCCAAAACGTTGTTCCTCTGAAAACTCTGTGTACTTTACTACAATTTTTAATCTCTCTCTCTCTCTCTCTCTCTCTCTCTCTCTCTCTCTCTCTCTCTCTCTCTCTCTCTCTCTCTCTATATATATATATATATATATATATATATATATATATATATATATATAGAGAGAGAGAGAGAGAGAGAGAGAGAGAGAGAGAGAGACACACACACGTACATGAACTTTGTGGTGAAGGAGCATATCAAATAAAATGTGGGCCTGATGAATGCAGGGAAACAGCTCTTGTGTTATTATGCTGTGTGATAGAGGAGAGGAGGTTCCTTCTCAATCTGTGGCTGTCCTCACTGTGGGAAGGTCTAAGTTCTTTAACAACAAGGACATTTTAAACACTCTTAGATTTCTCTCCTCTGCTTCCCTCCGTTGCCATGGAGACAAACGCTTAGAAACAGCTTGACAGGGAACCTTTGTGAACTTAAAACATCCCTGACAATGAGAGAGAGAGAGAGAGAGAGAGAGAGAGAGAGAGAGAGAGACAGAGAGCTGCAATGCGAAGTGTTACTGAACTTGAAGACCTCCTCCTACAACACACACACACACACACACACACACACACACACACACACACTTGGCCTGAATTAAGCCACTTCACCTACACTTCATCTGAAGGCAACATTATTGAGTATCTTTAGAAATGCTTTAGTGTCCACTAACCAAGTCCTAAATAACAGCAAGGAAATGCAATCCTCAGGACACAGGTCCTCACACAGGACACACAAGTCCTCACACAGGACAAACAGGTCCTCACACAGGTCCTCACACAGAACACACAGGTCCTCAGAGGACAGACAGAACCTTATTTTTCCTGACAGAAACTGCAGAATTTGTGGACAGGGCACCATGGGACACCACAGAGGACACGGGGCACCATATGACACCACAGAGGACACGGGGAACCATGGGACACCACAGAGAACACGGGGCACCATGGGACACCACAGAGAACACGGGGCACCATGGGACACCACAGAGGACACGGGGCACCATGGGACACCAGAGGACACGGGGCACCATGGGACACCATGGAGGACACGGGGCACCATGAACACCACAGAGGACACGGGGCACCATGGGACACCACAGAGAACACGGGGCACCATGGGACACCAGAGGACACGGGGCACCATGGGACACCAGAGAGGAAGCGGGGCACCATGGGACACCAGAGAGGAAGCGGGGCACCATGGGACACCACAGAGGACACGGGGAACCATGGGTCACCACAGAGAACACAGAGCACCATGGGACACCTCAGAGGAAGCGGGGCACCATGGGACACCACAGAGGAAGCGGGGCACCATGGGACACCACAGAGGAAGCGGGGCACCATGGGACACCACAGAGGAAGCGGGGCACCATGGGACACCACAGAGGAAGCGGGGCACCATGGGACACCACAGAGGAAGTGGGGCACCATGGGACACCACAGAGGACATGGGGCACCATGGAAACCAGAGGACACGGGGGAAATTATGCACATCTGAAATGTCACAGTAAGGCTTAACCCACATTTAGCCTGAGGCTCTGAACCTTAGAGCTGAATGCTGAACAGACTATCCAAAAACAGCCAAACTCCAGCGGACAAAGCCAGCAGTGTGCGCGTGTTTGTGTGTGTGTATACACTACACACATTCTATGTATATCTTTCACACACAGACACGTACACACCCAGGCAAGAACCCACAGATTAGTGATATGTTGTAACTTCAGATTAAATTGAAAAGCAACAAAGCCACAGAGTGCGATTCTGAAAGGTGGTGCGTGCTTTGATCCTAATCTTTCCCTGGCTGGTCCTCACCCAGGCAGCACTGATGAAGACCCTGTGTAGACGACACCATGACGCTATTTAAAGACACAATTATCTCAGATGAGCGCACGCTTCCAAAGAAGGAAGGAAAGAAGAAGAAGAAAAGTTTTATTGTCGACTACGGAAACATGAGGCAGAACTGTGATTGGCATTGTTAATTTGCAGTTTCCTTGAATTGATAAAGTGAGAACAAAACTCACCATAAGCTGTTGCTGGAATTTATAACTCCTCTCCATGGCAACGTCTACCACATGCTCTCCATATTAAGCTACACAGAGTAATGAAACTCACACTCTTTCACCATTACAAAGAAATATTTTTGCACAAAGAGTTGATGCATTTCACCATTTCTAAAGGGGCAAAGTATTTTACGGACATCCAGGGCACACGAGTGTGGGCAGATACTGCGTGCTCAGGTGTGACCGGAGATTGTGTCTTTTCAATACATCTACCACCAGAGTAAGCACAGAGGTAAGTATGATATGAGAGGAAAAGTATTTAGGAATGATGAACTGCAAATGTTCATCATTACAGGAGTGACAAAGCAAGGGCACCTGCACCATTCTGGAAAATCATCGCGGTTTTCCGTGAAAGTGCTCCTTCCCCATGCATCACTCACACCTTTGAAATTACTTTATTTTCCTCGTGTGGTCGCTCTGTGCCTTTGTACTGGCACAAATACACCGGAGAGAGATAAGCAACAGCATGTTTCACACACACACGCACACGCACACACACACCTCCAATCAGAGCCATCACCCGCTTGGCTCCAAGCCTGACCACGCCTGCCGAGATGGAATTCACTTATCAGGATGTAGAAAGCTGCAGTTGGTCTCACTGCTCGTGGCCCCCTGGGAGCAGCACACACACCACAGCGTCTGCAGATAACAGTCCAACTTCACGTGTCCGTAAATGGGCTTCCATTTCACTTTCACAGCCCACTGGCCCTCGTCCACCTAAATATCACCTCAGCCTGTCTACCTTAGAAACATAAAGAGCAATGTGGGATGAGTGGATAAGTTTGGAGGGAGAGAGCGAGGGAGGGATAGAGGGAGAGAGGGAGAGAAGAGAGGGAGATTGAGAGAGAGCGAGAGAGAGAGAGAGAGAGAGAGAGCGAGAGAGAGAGAAATAAAAAACTGATGGTGTAGGGGTCATAAATGCAGCCAGTGTCTTCTTTTGGTCAGGTGTAGCTGGAGAGGAAAGGGTTAAGACGGCACTGAATCAGAGCTGAGACTCTCTCCAAATCTCTCACAAATGACAGATTTAGGACTCCACGGCCTGACAGCATTAAACCCCCCCCCATTCCAACACCTCCCATGTCTGTCTCAGCGGGGGACTTCACTCTTCCAAACAGAGGGGCCAGAGCTGAGGATCTAAGCTCAAATCCACTGCTGTTTCCTGGTGCTCCTCCGGGGAAGACTGCAGCCAGCAGGGCAAACTCAGGGCACTTCGTCACATCGTCAACTCTCTTTCATCGCACTGCGTCTGAGATGAATGGCAGTATTAGAGTGTGCAATGTGTCCCAGCACACAGAACACAGCATAGCAGGAGATACAACCAACAAACCAACGTTACCCTTACAATCAACAAACCAGTGTTACACTTACAACCAACAAACCAATGTTAACCTTACAACCAACAAACCAACGTTACCCTTACAACTAACAAACCAACATTATCCTTATAACCAACAAAAACAAACCAACATTATGCTTACAATCAACAAACCAGCATTAACCTTACAATCAACAAACCAACGTTAACCTTACAATCAACAAACCAACGTTACCCTTATAACCAACAAATAAACAAACCAGCATTAACCTTACAATCAACAAACCAACATTAACCTTACAATCAACAAACCAACGTTACCCTTACAACCAACAAACCAACGTTACCCTTATAACCAACAAATAAACAAACCAACGTTATGCTTACAATCAACAAACCAACGTTACCCTTACAATCAACAAACCAATGTTAACCTTACAATCAACAAACCAACGTTAACCTTACAATCAACAAACCAACGTTACCCTTACAATCAACAAACCAATGTTAACCTTACAATCAACAAACCAACGTTAACCTTACAATCAACAAACCAACTTTACCCTTACAACCAACAAACCAATGTTACCCTTATAACCAACAAATAAACAAACCAACGTTATGCTTACAATCTACAAACCAACATTACCCTTACAATCAACAAACCAACGTTACCCTTATAACCAACAAACCAACGTTACCCTTATAACCAACAAATAAACAAACCAACGTTATCCTTCCAATCAACAAATCAATGATACCTTTGCACCAGCCAAGGTTCTCTTTACCATTTTCTCTTAATTAAGTGATCAGTCTGCCAGAATGCCATTAGGAGCATCACACATGCATCAATACTCTAATTCATAGCCTTGGGGCACACAGCAGTCGATTCTGACATATCCTCTGGGCTCAAATCCTACTGAGACCAACAGCATGACAACTCCTCAAATGGATCTGGGCAAAAAAAAAGTAAGATTGTGTGTGATGTTGAATTAACCCTTACAGTGTTAAATTACCTTGACAGTTTTGCCTCACATGAAAGGGGCAGGGGTTCGTTCAACACAGCTGGGTTTACTCACGCTTTGTCTTTTTTCCCACAGCTGTATGGTCTGTGAAATGTCGCCGTGCTGGTGGTGTATGAAATAAAAGTAATCTGCTTTGGATCACAGAACCTGACCTGAATTTGATTCCACAAGCCTCTCTCTATGGACGCCTTTTTTCCCCAGCAAGTGAGGTTAAAACTGTCAAAACACCAGAAACTGAACATTTTGTTATATTATGCCTAAATGTGAACCTAGAGAAGAGGAAATGGCAAAGGGTAAATAAAGTCACATATACTCTGGAACAGAACACCTTGTTCTGAAATCCCTCTGGGCTCTGATATTAAACAAATAATCAGCCAACAGAATCAGCACCGAATTTGCATATAAATGAATGAGATGACCATTGGGCCTGTACACTAACACCACCCATAACAACACCACCCACACCAACACCATGGGTTAATCACAGACTCACTGATACTGTACACTAACACCACCCACACCAACACAGTGGGTTAACACTTCCCAGTCAAACTAACACATCCCAGTAAAACACTAACACTTCTCAGTAAGATACTAACACTTCTCAGTAAAACACTATCACGTCTCAGTAAAACACTAACACAGCTCAGTAAAACACTAACACAGCTCAGTAAAACATTAACACATCTCAGTGGAAGGTGAAGATAGTGTGAGCTCAGTTAAACAGACCAGCATGACAGCCACTGCAGGTGGCGCCCTGGTGCACTGAGTGCCCACGCACTGCAGGTACACACACAAGGTGCACGCAGACGCAACCATTTACAAGCTTTACATAATTATACAGCAGGTTGAAGTAGAAATATATTTAAGCATCATGGATGCTAATGTCTTCTGTACAGTGAAGATACTAATCTTAGTGATTTAGAACTGTATATTCAGTACCCACTGTACAATTACAAAGTTGCAAATTATTTCCTTGTTTGGATTTTTAAAGTGTAAATTTTAAAAGGTTATTGCAAAATTATCTTTCTAGAACACTGTCAAAAATTTCAGATGCTTTTATACCTGTTCTGCAGAGAGCATGACACTCAGCTAATCAAGCAGCTAAGTGCTTCATGTCCCCTGTCATCTAGTCCTCGAGCACACGTGTGTCCTCAGCGGGGTTGAAGTGTTCAGGGGTGTTCAGGGGTGTTCAAGGGTGAGCACCTTGCTGATGGCACCGCGCCTGGTGTGTCATTAAAGCTCACTGAGGTCCTTTCACTTCAATCAGGAAACAGTAAATCTAAGGAGGCCGTGTACTCTGACAAGCTGACACATACCTGCTCACAACCTAATGTGTGATGGAAGCCTTTTCCTTCAGATGGAAAAGTAAAACTCACACTGCCTCTGCCAACAACCAAAACGCGTCGGTGGATTATAAAGAAGAAAATGTGCAGCCAACAGAGCCAGGAAAGGCACGGGGAGAGCTGAGTACCGCTCGGACTGAAGAGCTCCGCAGGGCCAGAACCAGAACCAGAACCAGAACCAAAGCCAGAGCCAGAGCCAGAGCCAGAGCTCTGTGGGGGGCAGTACACACTGTGGGGGGTCAAACTGGGGGGGTAATGTGGAGGAGAGCAGATACTGTGTAACACTGTCTACTGTTACAGCAGGTCTACTCAGAAAGTCTGTCTACTCAGGATCTAGCACACCTTTGCTTTAGAGTAATTACAAAACTGTAGTTAATTAGCTGGGGTATGTGGAAGGATCGCTGCGTTTGGCGGGGGGGGGGGGGGGGGGGGGGTTGAGAGGGGGGAGCTTCCCTCCATCCCTGGAGTTTACACTGGATGACTAATTCCTAATTCCACACTACAAACTTCACTGAGCACAGAAATTAAAGTGTGGGCACTCACACTATAGATTCTGGCCATCCCAAATCAACATGCAGGGCAGAATAAATGGCACATCACCTCAAAGGCATGGCTGGAGGTTCACTCAGCGCTGGTCTCCACAGCAACAAATCTCCGCTAAGTCGTACTGGAGGCATTAAATGAAGCAGACTTTATTAAAGATTACAGAGGAACCTGAAATACTTTTTACTTTGGAACATTCCAACTTCAAAACTAACAAATCACACACACACACAAACACACACACAAATGGAAGGAAGAGACAGAAATAGCCAGAGTGACAGAAGTTACACAGGGTCACGTAGCACCATTACCATCACCCCACACACACCACCACGTCACTAAAGATAAACACACACTTCTGGATTTAAGAGCAAGCAAATCACAACCACAGACGCAGTGTGTGTGTGTGTGTGTGTGTGTGTGTGTGTGTGTGTGTGTGTGTGTGTATATGTGTTCCTGTAGTGCCTGGCAGAATAGAACAACAAAAAAGTATGTTTGAAAATAATATATAAATTTTTAAAAAATTACTAAATCAAAATTGTGGACTTGCGTGAGTGAGAGAGCAACACACTAAAGAGAGAGAATTAAAGAGACAATAAAATCCAACTTCAGAGAGAGACAGTAGAGAGACACTACTGGAGGGAAAGAGAGATGGTTTTAGAGAGACAAAATCAGAGACAGTAAGAGATACAGTAGGAAGTATTAGACAGCAGAGAAGGATGGGATTAAGGCCTGTGTGCAGTGGTGTTATCGGTGTGGTGGCCTGCTGTGCTGGGACACACTCTCACACTCTCACTCCTGTATCTCTGAACAGGATATTACATCGCCACACAACCCACAGACTCCCCACCTGCTGTGATTGTTCTGACTTTCAAATAGTTCTGCCCATCAGATGGGATCAGTTCAGTTAATCCCTCCTGCAGACGCGTCCTGTGCTCACTAACTGCTGTCCCTGCCTCTGTGTGATAAGTGTTTTCCTGGTCAGGTGTCTAATGTGGAGGGATAAGAGGGGTTTTATCAGTCTGGGGGGTTTGTGGGAAACAGGTATTTCAAACAGCAATTTGTTTGATCACGGGAAACTCACAGCAGTCCACAGAATCGAATAAGATTTCTGTGGTTCAGTTACAAGTTTTGTAACTGAAAAAAGTAGCAAGGAGGTAAAAACCATTTTTCTACTGAAATACAACCACACACACAGCGAATACAATTATACACATACACTATGACACAAATACAACTACACACACAGAGCAAACATACACACGTACACACAGTGTACACAATTAGACATACACTGACACAAATACAACTACACACACAGAGCACACACAGTGTACACAATTATACACTATGACACAAATACAACTACACACAGAGCAAACATACACACGTACACACAGCGTACACAATTAGACATACACTGACACAAATACAACTACACACACAGAGCACACACAGTGTACACAATTATACACTATGACACAAATACAACTACACACAGAGCACACACACACACGTACACAATTAGACATACACTATGACACAAATACAACTACACAGACAGAGTACACACACAGTGTACATAATTATACACATACACTATGACACAAATACAACTACACACAGAGCACACACACACACACACACACACACAATTATACACATACACACAGAGAAAACAACACATGCTTTTAATCTGCACTTTGATTTCACTCTCTCTGAAATTGCTAATGAGGAAGGGTGTTAATGAGGACCTGTGTTAATGAGGACCTGTGTTAGCTACAGAATCTGAATTTAAACTTTGGAATGCAGTGAATGTTATAGCAAAATCTAGAAAAACCTGCAGAAAGTAGAGGGTGTATCAGTCAAGCACAGCTCAGCAGTAATGGGGTTAAGAAACCCTGGCAACACTACTACGAAGAGAGACCAGTGGACAGCCATCAGAGAGATCATTGGACAGTCATCAGAGGGACCAGAGGACAGTCATCAGAGAGACCAGCGGGCAGTCATCAGAGAGACCAGCGGGCAGTCATCAGAGAGACCAGGGTACAGTCATCAGAGAGACCAGCGGGCAGTCATCAGAGAGACCAGCGGGCAGTCATCAGAGAGACCAGTGGACAGTCATCAGAGAGACCAGTGGACAGTCATCAGAGAGACCAGGGGACAGTCATATTAACAGAGGCTCTGAAAGCAGACTCTGAAAGCAGAGGAAATGGCATTTAATCCCACTGCCATCCTGTGGGTGGCGCTCCATCTGAACACGAGGCACAGAGCCTCTTCTGGATTCCAGAGAGCCTTCCACAAGAATTCCCTTCCACAAGGATCACCTTCTATAACCTTTCATTATCTGCTATTGGTGAAATCATCCTTTAAATCACATTAAACCACTACTCCCCAGAGGCTATGGAGGAATGGCTCAGAGAAACCAGCCACATTGCACAGAAGTCATCCATCACTACCCTGTACCCAGCGCCGACACCCCAACACCCAAACACAGCACCCAACACCCCAGTACAAACACCCTGGTACCAACACCCCAACACCCCAGCACCAACACCTTAACAAGCGCGAGAGGTCAAACAGCATGTGCCAAGAATGCCACTACCCCAACACCAAATCACCCCAGAATAACAAAACCTCAACAAGCGCATGAGGTCAAACAGAATGCGTCTCTAATGGAGGTCTGCATTGAGGAGGATATGACCCCTGACCCATCCTCCTGACCCCTCCCCCGACCCACCCTCCTGACTCCTCCCCCCAACCCCTCCTCCTGACTCCTCCTCCTGACAGCACATGTGAACACAGCCAGTGGCCCAAGGGGCCAGAGCCAGCCCATTCTGATATCTACACGGGTCCTGTCATAGATTACAGTCGACTTCCAGCCCGCGAGGAAAGACATGGAGAACTCAACCATGGAAGCCATGATCGCTGGAGCGTGCCTGCTAGCAGTGTCAGCATATCCGGACAGGAACCGGGACCAGAACCAGAGCCTCAGGCCAAGGATAATGCTGAACGATACCGATACATACGGATTTATAACAGCGGAAGCAGACGTTGGCTAATGGCCATCTCGCACCAAGAGCAGAGGAATGCACACAAGATGGACAGCAAAGAAAATAACACATGAATAAGAGTACAGCCATAGAGGGCGCTGTAGCACTATCAGTCAAATGTCAATGGCAGGATGTTATTCCAAGGTAACTGTCTGAAAGCTTTTATTATCCGTCGGGTATAAGATTCTACCAGTCTTTCGATCGACCTGTGAACCAGGAGTCGTGCCCGGGCGGGCGAGGGGGGCGGTTGTTCCTACATTCCACTCACACCGCTTTCACCTCATCAGCTGCATATATCAGTTTTTAAAACTGCAGACAGTCTGTCGCTCCCTCTCTCCCCTCTCAGACAGATAGACAACCCACCCTTCTCTCTCTCTCTGTCCTGGACCCTGGGTGCTGACTAAGGCTGGATGAACATCTGACTGATTGGCTTCAGATCGGATTCTGGCAGCCGAACACACTTTTAGTGAGGTCTACGATAACAAGTTCCCCCGAGTCTCTGCCACTTGTCATTCAGGTGATCAAACAGGGGAAGCGATAATGTCATATGTAGAGCCAGTCCATGAATCAGAGAAGCGTCCAGTTCTGCTCACCGGCATCTGAGGAAGCCTGGCTGTCCTCCTACACTGGTGCCAGACACATTTACATCCCAACTGTAGCACTGGTTTAATGAATCAGCAGCAGACATTTAATAATAGTGCTTTACACACATTTGCTCACATCCCTTGTCACACACTTAAAAAAAGCCCTACAAACCCAGAACAACTGCAAACAAAGGTCAGTGAGTAAAACGCTCCCGTGTGAAATGTGTTGATGGCGACCAGCGAAGGAGAGAGACGCATTAGAGAGGCACTTCCATTAAAAACCAATCAGAGGAGATAATGAATACCCCACACAGACATGCCATCTTTAAAGCACAGAAACACAGAAAACATACTACACTGGCGTTGTCGGTGTTGTCATGTTGCTTTAGAATTAATAACAAGCATTATCTGAAGACATAATAATATTAATAAGTATATAAACAAATCTAACTAAAAGGGGACATTTTTCTGGAGTGAAGACTGGGTAGCACTTAGAGGAAAACACTGTCACTATGTGAGCAAGAGTTCTTGAGGTCAGGGCTTATCAGGAGGCCATGCCCCCTAGGGGCGGAGCTGAAGCCAAGCAGACTGACCTTCTCCAAATGTTCCACCGGGAGAGGAAACAGCAGCTGGTCGGTCAGCCAGCACAGCTGTCCGTGTTGATGCCTGCTGGGGTCAGCGTGGCGACATCTCACGCATGCAGCCCTCACGTGCACTGCACTCACGTTACTCAGAGGCCCGGGAGCACGCATGTGGCAGCCAGCCCTGGTGAGGTCGCAGGTAGAATGAGAACAGCAGTGGGTTGGTGGTGCAGGTCCGGAGGTTTTCGCTCTGTCCTGTTCAGGGAATCGTGCTGGGATTTAATCTCTGCACAGGCACTGGCCAACTAGGAAGGTCAAAGGTGGACTGGAAGGCCTCCCTGTTCCAGGAGAGGCAGGAGTGTGTTGTATTTCCTGACTCTCACACACAATTCATTTTCAAATCAAGTTAAATCTAATTTATTTATATAGCACTTTTTACAGCAGTTGTTGACAAAAAGCAGCTTTACAAATGTCCAAGTCAAAGCCCCCTCTGAGCAAGCCAAGGGCGAGGAAAAACTCCCTAGAGCATGAGGAAGAAACCTTGAGAGGAACCAACACTCAAAGGGGGGATGATGTGATGAGGGGAGGTGATGTGAGGTGATGTGATGTGATGAGGGGAGGTGATGTGATGTGATGGGGAGGTGATGTGATGAGGGGAGGTGATGTGATAAGGAGAGGTGATGTGAGAGGAGTTTGCAGATCAGGTGGGTGGCAGCTGACATTTTGACGTTAGGAGAACAGCTTTCTGACTTTTCATTAACGTGCCTCACAGCCAGACACGCTGCAGATATAGTAATATATTTATGTATAGAAGTCAGTAAATCCATTTCATTTCATTACCATCAGCTCCTCTTATTACCAGATAGGCGAGTCGTGTTTGAGTTTCCAAGAAACGGAGAGAGTAATTCACACACGTCGTATTTCTGGAGATAAATGTCAGAGTCTTGCTGTACATCTGAAATCATTTAGACAGCGCAGGACATACTGGAGCGGATCCGGTTCACACAGGAGTAGATAGAGAACGTCCGACTGCCTTCACGTTCTTGTAACGCAGAAACGGTTCAGAGTCAGTGAGCAGACATCAGAGGGAAAGCTAGGTGAGCCCTAAACATCTGGAGCAATGCTCACAGCACGGAGGAGATGACAGCAAACCCTGGTCATCCAGGGCCTGTGAGAGAAAGCGAGGGAACCGCAGCTCGACACGCCAATCCGAACTGAATCCAGACTGCAGCAGCAAGTCTGTTGGAATGACACACCAGCAGTACAAGACTAAGCCTCCAATTACAGCAGCATCCCTAGAAGCAGAGAGGAACAGACACACTGACGGAAGTGTAGCTGCCTTCTCCTGAACAAAACCAGCCATCTGGGTCACTGATGGCCATCCACACACCTCTGATCGCTTTAAGAAGGAATGTGGAACATGAGTGCGAACTCAAAGCAGAACCATCTGTAGTAGCCAAAACACGAACCGTCAACTCAGCTACATTTATATTTCACTTTTAAAAAAGGTTTTGCCACCAAACAGCTTTAAGTGTGGAAGCATCACGTACAACTAAATGTACAAAAGCATGAATTTCTGAGTACTGTGATACTTAAAAAAAAATAAAATAAAAAAAATCAGAAAGGTATCTCTCTGAAAATGAGATTGTAGGAGAGATTAAAGGAAAGAAGTCCGCTCTGCTTACTGCGTGACACGCACGCACGCACGCACGCACGCACGCACGCACGCACACACGCACGCACGCACACACGCACACACACACGCACACACACACACACACACACACACACACCCACACACACACACCATTGCTTTCTTTCCAAATCTCCATTGGAGCCATAGTTGAGTCCATCACTGCTGGAGTGTATTCAGGGCTGAGAGACACGTTTGTCTCCCATCAGGGCTGTCGGGGAGTGCAGTGCTCACCTGGACAGACAAGCTCCACCCAGAACTCAGCTTAGCAGCGGAGAGAAGGAGAGCTCAAGAGAGGTTAGCGCTTGCATCTGGCTCAGTCACATCAGTCGAATGAACCTTTTTTACCCAAGAGCCTCAGTTAGCATGCACGCACACATGCTTGCACTCTCTAACAGGGCAAAATGAAGAGGGATCCTTCTTTAGCTCCATTCTGGAGCACAGAAAGCCTCCTAGAAGGGCAATCAGTCTGAAAGCGATGGAAACTCCTCTAGCACAACTCCTCTAATTCCTAATGAAACAAAGGTTCTTTCAAAGAAGACCACACACACACACACACACGCACGCACGTGCGGCGGACACACAGGCAGGACAGAAATGGACGAATGCATTAAGCAAAACCACAGCACCACTGTTGTATTGATCCTTCACACAGGCTGAAGCTCTTAAGGGACTTGAGAACCATTTCGAAAGAGAAGTTAGCTTGGATGACTGTAATCGGGAGATATTATTATTGATTTTTCCAGGCCTTATTCCACTGTGAGCCAAATAAAGGGACATTTCATCCAGGTGGCTGTCAGATCCTCCCCTTCCCCCATCCAGAGCAGGCCCCGCCCCCTCCACACACACACACACACACACACACACACACACACACACACACACACACACACACACACACACACACACACACACACACACAGCGGTAGAGAGAGATTAGCCTATGGCAGATTTCTCTTCTGCAGTGCTGCATTTCCAGATTTAATTAAATCTATAAATTTATAAGCTTAATAGGGGCCTGCAGAAATCCTATTGCATTTAAAGTCCCTTTAATTCCAACCTGATCTCTTTAATACACAATTACACAGTGACTAACAAGACCCACATCCTGGATGAGACAAGCTAGCTGACATATTACAGGGAGGAAAGCTCTCTCTCCTTCTCTACCTCTCTCTCTGCCATATCTGATATGTAATATCTGTTGCTCTCTCTCACTCATATCTGATATTTAATATGAGATACTCTCTCACACAGTCATAGCTGATACGTAATATCTGATACTCTCTCTCTCTCACTGTCATATCTGACACGTAATATTTGGTACTCTCACTTACTGTCATATCTGATACTCTCTCACTGTCATATCTGATATGTAATATCTGATACTCTCTCTCGTCATCCGATATGTAATATCTGATACTCTCGCTTACTGTCATATCTGATATGTAATATCTAATTCTTTCGTCATATCTGATGTTATATCTGATAGTCTCGCTCTCTCTCTCGCTGTCATATCTGAAACTCCCATGAGAATGTGGTGAAGATGATGTTTAGCATAAGAAGCAACATCTACAATGACAGAATTACATGAGTTAGTGTAAATTTTACAGCAATGCTGTGTGCAGTGTGCAGCACCCCCAATAATGATAAATGGGGTTTGCCTCTCTCCCGCTCCTTCTCTCTCTCTCTCCCCCTCCCTCCCTCCCTCTCCCTCACTCTCTCTCCTCCTCCCTCCCTCTCTCTCTCCCTCTCTCTCCCCCCTCCTTCTCTCTCTCTCCTCCTCTCTCTCTCTCTCTCTCTCTCTCTCTCTCTCTCTCTCTCTCTCTCTCTCTCTCTCTCTCTCTCTCTCTCTCTCTCCTATCCCCCACCTCTCTCAGTGGGTAATTGAGAGTCTGTGGGGAGCACACTCAGTAAGTGAAGTGTGTCATTGTGTCAATCACGCTGAGTCTTCAGTCTGTGTAATAATGCTCCAGTTTCAGGCTCAAACGTTTGGCAATATTGGGACAACATGAGTGAGGATAAAATAACCAGATTCAAAGAAAAATCAAAGCATTGTATTGTTATTGGGATTTAAAAATGTTTTAGACAATTTAGGTCACAGAAACTACTAAGGCCTCTAAGCACTATGGAGGAAAAGTGTTCACGAAAACCCTGCGAGCTCTTAGCGGGAAGGAAAAGGATCTGATGAGATCTGATGTGATCTGACTCAGACAAAAGGCTCCATAGAGAGCAGTAAGAGTGGCGGTGTTGAACTATACGTGACTCAGACCATTAGTCTCAACAGCAAAGACTAAGAGAACAGAGACTAACCTCAGATGATGAGACTCATTGTGTTCACTGAATTCCTGAGAGAGTCACATTAATAAATGTATTGATTTGTTATTGTACATTTGATTGGTACTTATCTCTTCTTATGCTTTTTCTATGTCTTTTTTCTATGTTTTTTTCCTCCTTCTCTACAGGCATCTTCTGCACGTTCCAGCCCAATACGGTAAATAACTCGTTCTTAAAGTTTCTGCCTGAATAAAACAAACATTAAACAAATTGGTGGATGAAACAATGTAGTTTAGAAGGCTGAGAAAAGGTTCTACACTAACAGTATTTGTTCACTACCATCACAGACCTCAGAGAATATGGACCTCAGAGACACAGACCCAGGTGACTGGCTTCTATGCTGCTCACCACAGCCATGACGCTTCCTGGCTCACCAATGAAAACACTGCCATCTAATGGACACCTCTTTAATTGGTCTCACCTTTGGGAATCAGAAAACAGAAAAGCTGTATAACCTAAACAAACATTTGTATATAAAAGTCATAAAACTGCAAACAAAAAAGTGCCAGTTTACAATATATTTAAAACTAATGCTGTAAAGCTCTAAATTATTGTTAGGCTTCCCAAACAAATGTGAAAAGGGATGCTTTTCCAGTAGCTTGAAGTTTTAAACATAAAAATATAGCCATGCTGTATGTAATTAAAAAATCCCTCACATAAAATAGCAAATGCCAGATATACAATAGAAAACCAGGAGGGAGAGACCTCCCCTGTTAAAGACCAGGTAAATGCCAACTGAAACAGAATTCAATCACGTTACAGTAATTGCATTACTTTTAATTTGAACACTATGGTACTTGTAAAATAAAAAAAATAGCAGGTTAGATTTACTATATTAAAAATACACAGTAGGAACTCAATACAAATACAGCTGCAGGCAACAGTTCCTGGTTGTAGCATATTTAGGCTTCGGGTACAAGGGCCCCACGACCCCGCGAGACAGCCCTGTCAGCAAATAACCTGCTCAAGCTAGTATCAGTATAGAAATCTATAGTTAATCATTCTCCTGTTACCAGGACTGGTCAGTCTGAGGCTGTTATGGATGAGCGACTTCCAAAAGTGCTTTGTCGTTTACTCATAGAATATATCCTAGTACAGTACAGTAGGTTAGAATCAGACATACATAAACTAGAATACTGTAGAATACAGGCATGAATGCTGATACCTAGAAGTACAAAATAAATAAGGTCTATCTTAAACAATGATAAGTACTATAAACAATAAGTGCCAGAGTTTGTTAAACAACATAAACAATACCCTACAATAAGTACTAATTTATTCAGTCAATATGGGAGCAGTGTCAGTTGTCCTTTAAATATTCTGCAAATAGATGGGTAATCAGTCTGCGTTTGAAGACTGCAAGGGACTCTGCTGTCTGGACAGCAAGTGGGAGTTTATTCCACCATCTTGGAGCCAGGACATGAGACCTGAAGCAAGGTATTTCAAGCCGAGCCATACCTGAGGTTCGAAGTACTCGAGGTACGGATTGGGCTTTGACCATTGACCTCATGTATGAAGGGACTGTTTTTTTGGCTTTGTAGGCAAGCATCAAGATTTTAAATCTGATGCGTGCAGCTACAGGGAGCAAATGAAGGGAGCGCAACAATGAAGTAACGTGTGAACTTCAGAAGATTGATGACCAGTCGTGCTGCTGCATTCTGGACAAGTTGTAGAGGTTTTATGGCTCTTAGAGGAAAACCACCAAGTAGCGAGTTGCACTAGTCTAGCTTTGAGATCGCAAGAGACCGCACAAGCACTTGGGTAGCTTCCTGTGAGAGAACGGGTAGAATCCTTTGTATGTTACAAAGGAGGAATCTGCAAGACCGGGTTAGATTAGAAACATGAGTTGAGAACAACAACTGTTTATCCAAAGTTACGCCCAGGCTACGGGCAGCTTCAGATGGTGATACCAGGGAGTGATACTTAAAAGTTTTCCTTCTTAAATAGGAAAACTTGAAGGAAAGTATGAGGTCATGGTATAAGGGTTGGGAATACCTGGGATGAACAGAAGCTCGGTTTTACTGGGGTTGAGCTTCAAGTGGTGGGCTGTCATCCATGACGCGGTGTCACTCAAGCATGCTGAGATGCATCTGATCATGACATCGTTCTGTCATTACGTGCATGTCTGTAAATGCCTGTGTTGTAGTTCTTATAATTTCCTGATGTTTGTCCTTTAGGGATTTAAAGGTGTCCAAAGCATTAAATTAACTAACACTGCAGAGCCTCCCAATGTTCTAAGTGACTCAGACTTTGCAGACAATATCAGACCATTATAACATGTACATCAGACAGTCATTACATGTATGTCTGTCACTTTTAGTGTTTTCGTGAACTACACTTCCTGGCTTTTTGCTCATTTAGGTATGAGCAAAATTATATGCAAAATATGTAATTGTGCTTGGCAGGGCTTTCCGTTGAGCAGTTTGTCTCAAACTTTCCCTTACTATTTTAGTTTACATGTATTTGTACGTTTAGGTCAGGATCAGAGAAACTACGTAAGAGTTTCAGTGATATGAGCCAGAATGGTGATACTGGGACTCATTTGACCAGTGATGCGACTCAGAAAGGTGATACTGAGACCCGTTTGACCAACATGTTACTCACGCATACAGTAAAATTATCAACATTTAAAAAATTATTTAGTTTCTGAATGATGATTATTATAAGACCTGATCTGATGCGATCAAGACTAGTTGTAAAGTGCAAATTTTACACTTTTATTAATGAATAAATACCATTTATTAATGAATGTGATAAAACATATTTTTTGAAAAGCAATTGTAATTCCAAAGTCTATTGGATGCCTGCAAAGAATCCTTTCAATCCAATTTTACATTTCTAAGTGAAAATTTGTAGATGTACTTGATTTTCTTGAATTCCAGAGAATCCTTAAGTATCCACAGCATTTAAATTTCATCATGACTGGTTCGTTTTAAGCCTGTAAAATGCTTTCTGAAGGCTGACTGGCCAGTGGCAATCACAATCCTTAATTGACTTTGTATATTATAACTCAATTATGCAGCGATTGTTTTTGAAATGTTTTGAAATATTTTCATACCAAGATTGTGGCAATAGGGTGAAAAACCAAGGACTAGTCTGCAAAAGCCATTTCGCATACTAAACAAATTATCAAAAAATCAAAGTGGGTGGATCTTATAGTTCTATGACCTTTATTGTTTGGTTTGAGCCAAGCAATACAGTGGAAGGGAAATTGTGTCTCTATACCTTATGGTGTGGGGGGAAATGACAAACATAAATGGCTAAACTAGAGCACCACCATCAGGCCAATGAAGGCCCCTTTACTCGCCTTCGACATCTTTCTGCCAAGTTTGTCATTTTAAGACTCTTTTGTTCTTTGCTGCACATTGTGATTTAGCCGAGAAAAACGAGCAGAAGAGAAAATCTGAGCCACTAGAAACAACTACATCAGCACTACAATTACACCACAACACAATTACAACTACACAACAATCCAGTGCATCTTTCACTACTGAGCTTCAAATCTCTTTATTTTTTCAGTACTTTGTATGTTCATCTATAGTTTTGATGGCAGAATCTTCTACAGCATGGGGGACACCATCTCCACATTTCTGGAGAGATGTTCTACCGTTCTTTGCGGAGGAGTGGTGTTGCTCTGTTTCATTTTAAAACACCCCACTGGGGTCCTATTAGATTCTAGTCAGGCAGCGTACTTAGACAGGCGAGTTTTCACTTTGTTGTTCTTTAGAAACTCTTGAGAGATTTTGTCCATGCTTTGGACCCATCTAACCACAGAATGCGTGCCAGTGTTCGGCAGCCTTCTTACCACTGTTTCATGTAAAGTTTGACCTTGTAGTTTTGAGCTGATGAGCAATCTTTTTTTTTTCATGGATGTCATCCATCGATATTGACCCCCCCCCCCAACCAAACACACAGTACATTAAAGGGGTCTACATAGCAACGACCCCCCCCGACACACACACATGGTACCCAGGGCAAAAGACTGAGGGAGCCATGACCAAACAACTCACTGCATATCCAATTAGAGATTATTCAGAGGACTTTGAAAACTGCCCGTTTTTTTTTTTTTTTATTCACCAGAAGCGTACTTATTCATAAAAGGCAGTACTTGACCTTTTAGTCACGCACCGTAAATCTGGAAGTGTTCCATTTTGTCAGCTGAACGCACCAAACCATCTCAAATGAGCGGTGATAAAGGTCCATTCATCGCAACAGCCATCCAAATTTCTATCGAGGGACACAAGCAGAAGGAAAAAAAACAGCCTTTTTCCCACCGCCATGCACTCGGCAGGGAGAGTACCGCTCCCATACAAAACACGCCTCATGCTTCTTATGACGTGTATCAGTACTGATAACTACTTGGACATTTTAAGTGCCATCAGATAGAACAGATGAATAATTTAATCCACACAGATTAAAAAAAAAAACAATTATTCTAGCCTCCAAAAACATGGCAACTCATGTCCATGAATCAGTCTGATTCCAGTTTAACCTGCACGAGGTGTTCGAGTTTTTCCCCAATCAGCCCAAGTCCAGTTCCTGTGAGGCTAACCTGACATGGCTCTTGTTGAAGAAGATTCTTAGAGGGGAACCTAAAAGTGACCTCAGCCCAGGTGTGAATCTGGGGCATGCTCCTGGGAACCACTCCGGAAGAACACCTCAGCAGTGATGTGATCTGGGCTGCCAAACGAGGTGGGGTAGTAAACAGGAAGTAGTAATAGGTTGAAGCAAGCATCCTGTTAAAAATCACACCAAACACAGCATGAATATGAATACTGAATATGAACATGAATACTGACCACAGACCGTCTCGGACCTACCCTGATCACCCGCCCCAACCTTCGTCATCCTCCAGCTCAGAGCCCCCTGACCCTCACCATCCTAAGGCTCCCACTGAGCTCATGTCCATCAGACTTTTTAACACTTTTTATAAGACTTTTCAAACACACACAAATTTGTGATGCCATTACATTTGCACACCTGACCTGGCTACAACATACTGTTCACTCCTACTATATACAAAACGCCAGTTGCCTACGTTCCGTTTCTTTAGTGGTAGTGTAGTCTGTACATGGAGCCCACCTCTGCAGTGTGTAATATCACCCACAGCCCGGTACTAGAACAACCCCCTATAAAGGCAGAGGGAAGCTCCTCTCTGCTACTGACAGCACTCAGCTGTTCTCAGCCCTCTGCACTACTGACCTGCACAGGTAAAAGAGAAAGAGCAGGCGTGTGCACGCACACACACACCTCAGCACAGCTGCACACAGCGCCCCGCCCCACCCCCCACAGTGAGCCCCACACACACCTCAGCAAAGCTGCAGACAGCAACCCCACCACTACACACTCTCCACTGCTGCAAAGCTACAAATGACATCTGTAATTTCTCCAAACAAATTCATGAAATTATATATGAGTATAACAATAAACCACTCCAAGCAGGTAAACAGAGAAATTTATTTACACAACTTAGAGGACTTGACAATAATCACAAAATTTGACAAAGAAACAAAATGCCAGAGACTATATTTCATTAAAAATATACCGATATGAAAGTAACAGCCTTATCAAGCAGATTCATTTATTAAAACGTTTTGTCTTATTAAAAGCACCAGTATGAAATAGCCAAGTGCAACCCTAAACTTGATATATTTAATACATTTGATATACTTCTATTAAAGAGAGCGTTAAACACCACTGCTGCTATCTGAGGTTAAGGCAGTAATCTCAGGAGGGTGGAGCTGCTCTGATAAACGAGGTCAAGGGCTGTAATCTCAGGAGGGTGGAGCTGCTCCAATATCCGAGATCAAAGGCCCTAATATCAGGAGGGTAGAGGTGCTCTGATAGCCGAGATTATGGACGTAACCTCAGGAGAGTGGAGCTGCTCTGTTATCTGAGGTCAAGGCTGTAATCTCAGGAGGGTGGAGCTGCTCTGCTATCTGAAGTCAAGGCTGTAATCTCAGGAGGGTGGAGCTGCTCTGCTATCTGAGGTCAAGGCTGTAATCTCAGGAGGGTGGAGCTGCTCTGCTATCTGAGGTCAAGGCTGTAATCTCAGAAGGGTGGAGCTGCTCTGTGAGCTGAGGTTAAGGCCTATAATCTCAGGAGGATGGAGCTGCTCCATGATCTGAGGTTAAGGCTGTAATCTCAGGAGGGTGGAGCTGCTCCATGATCTGAGGTTAAGACTGTAACCTCAGGAGGGTGGAGATGCTCTGGGATCTGAAGTTAAGGTTGTAATCTCTTAATCATAAACCCTGATTTTCAAACATGCAATATATCCACCCAGTCATCCACATTTTTCTAAGAGTTACACAGAAGGATTTTTGGTTTAATGATGGTTCTGAGACCACTCAGACGCACTCATGTCTTGTAGAGTCAATGTGAAGCAGCGTTCTAGTGTGCAGTCAACCGGCAGAACTCAGCGTTAGGTGCGTGCAGGATTCAGTACTGGAGTGTCTCACAGCAGAGCTCAGCATCACCTGTGTTCATGAGGACCTAGCATGTGTGCTTGTTTAACTGTTTCCTGCACTGTCCTGCACCTCGACACACTGTCCTGTCTCTGTCAGGTCATGGAGACGCGTCACCAGCCAAACATGTACTCCATAGCTTTAGACACAAAAGTATCATCTTTTCTTGGAGTGTCTCTGTCTGAGATGACCTAAAAATCAGAAGAACAGAAGCTGAGCAGCCTGACAATATCGGCGCCCATCCTCATAGGAGCAATGTCAAGCCTTTGTGATGTCAGTAATTATACATCACCATCACAACAACAATGACTGACCAGACATCAAAACAAAAATAAGCACAAAACATAACCAAGAAACTAAAGTAGCAGAGGAACCTGAACAAAGAGAATCTAAAACCAATCTGTGCATGTATGTCACAGCGTGGCAGTGCGGTACCTGGTATTCACTGCTGGAGGTCTTGTAGGATGCAGATAGGGGTCTCATGGCGGCACGCGGGGTGGAGCCAGCGTGAGTGGGTGTGCACACCGCCCTGACTGGGGGAGTGCTCAGCACCCCAACACCACTGCTGCAACCGCCACCTTTCTCTGAGCCCTCCATCACATTCTGAGCACCACCACAGAAACACAAAACACATCTTAAAACCAAATCGGGGGGTGGGGGGGGGTTTACAGTGCGGTGTGCCTCATTAGGCTAGACACCATCTGCTAAAAGCTAAATCTGGATTAGAGACCAGTCTTCACTGTCCAGACTGTATAACATGGATTAGAGACCCTGGGGACTGTTCTCAGATGGCTGGAATAGACAGTTCATTGCTGGACATGATCCTGGTTTTGCCATTCTTTGAAGCTAGTCAGAGTTGTCGACAAAGCAAGTGCGTAATCTTATACCCACTGAGGAAGTTTGCACAGCATAAACAAGATTTGATCCCAGATTTAGAGCCATTCTCTGAAACCGGAAGTAAATCTCAGTCATGGCAACCTTTCCATGCAACAACAGAGTAGGAAAAACCTCAAACAGCAGCGAGACCAAGACCCTTCAAAGTGCTGGTCGTGTTTACATGATGAGACCCACGAGAGCCTTGGCAAAGCTCAGCCGTTTGCTTACAGAAGCGTGTCACCTTAGTCAGCAGGAATCTGAGCATGTGGAAATTCTACTGAAAGCACACATTAGTAACGCAGACGATGTTCTGCTTTGCAGTCCTGTACACGATAGGGTGTGAGAGACACTTGGAGTTCGGACAGCTCTCCCAACTCAGCAAGGATTTATTCCCAACGGTTCCGACACTCGGAATAAAGCAAGCAAAGGTTAATGAGGTATGAGCGGAGGCCAATGACCAAGGCAAATCAACCAGTCTATAACGAGTAATAGAATATTGTAGAGTAATATATAATTAGTTATATATAGTAATATAAGAATACATACAAGCTGCAGATAATTCAGAGTTCTTGTCACATGACAGCATGATTGCATTTCCCTCATTAGTATAACGATCTACTGTTCTCCAGGTGGAAACTGACCTCCCACTATTCTTATTAGCCAATCACAACTTTGCAGACAACCGTCTCCATGCGCATGCACCGCCCCCTCCAATCACCATCGAGGTGTGCAGTTCTCAGACAACTCAACCCAGCTCTTCTGATCACAGTCACAGAACAGAACCTCTGTCTGGACTTGCCACATTTGGTTGATCTTGCATGCGAGACCCTGTTGTCATTTTTAATCAATTTACAGATGCTTTTGGAAACACAACATTGAATACATGGTAATAGCTAAAATGAGTTTAAAAACAAGAAACGAAGGACTAACCAATTAAACATGCGCGCACACACACACACACTCACCTTATCAATACATGGTTTGACCCCAATCATGATGGCCTCGCCAAACACTTTCCCGTCTTTACTGAGGGCTTTCCTCGCCTGCAGTTTAGACTGGTACTGGATGTGCATCCAGTTACCTGCATTAGACATCTGCGCGCACACACACGTTAGGGTTAGGTGTTTGAACACATGCTGAAGCTTTGCCAGACGTGAGAGAACTCAGAGCAGAGAGGTAGGTACGTACTACGTGTTTGAGAATATTCCCGTACTGTGCAAACTGTAGGAGCATGTAGGAGGCTGAGGCTGGTGGGAACCTAGAGAGAGAGAGAGAGAGAGAGAGAGAGAGAGAGAGAGAGAGAGAGAGAGAGAGAGAGAGAGAGAGAGAGAGAGAGAGAGAGAACACAGCTACAAGCTGCTGGACTCGAGCATGAAAGAATCAAGCCTAGGTCAAAATGGGGTTGTGTGCTCAGCTACACTTACCCAAACACAGTGACCCATGTCTCGTCGAGCTGGTCGTCCGAGGACAGAGCATCTCCTTGCGTGAAGAAAGGATCGACCTGGGCAGGCGACAACGTGCACTTCCTCTGCTGTCCGAGCCCCGCAGGACTGAACATGCTGGGAACTGCAGTAGGACACACACACACAGTTCACGCCATCTCTCTACTCTCCACTCAAACACAAACATGGAGATGTGCTGAACACTTACTGCTGCCCGGAGCTGCACTCACAGACGGGGTCTGCAGGACAGAAAAGGGCTGCAGAGAGAAACATAGCAATGTTACAAAAGCCAGAAGACGCCAGACGCCACCAGGACTGTGGGGAAACAGACACTCGACACTGCGAGCACAAAAGGCGTTCAAATAATGAATAATAACATGCTCTATTCTGAAGTTATTCTAGCAATGTATAAAATTAAAGTATTGATTGAGTGGCTGTGTGTTTACTGTTAATTTCCACAGCTTTTAAAAAACTATATTTTTAGAACGTTCTAGAAGTAGTTACGTTACGGATAACCATGGACAATAATGTCACAGGTTGAGCACAAATAAATTTAAGTTGGCACTGTCTATCTAGAAGCTTTGTATAAGAAACGAGAAACTAAATAGCAAATAACCATAGAGATGACACTCATTACAACAAACAAACAAACAAATAAATAAAAGACCACCACCTTAGCCCCCAAACAACAGTAATGACATCAGTACCAGTGCTGCATCCCATGTGCTGTCACCTGTTTGCGAGATGTAAGAGGAGACATCCCAAGCCCCGAGCTGTTCGACACATCCTCATAGATGCTTCTCACTGGAGGAGCTCCACTTTTGTCTTTGGGTGTTGGAACCACAGGCTGAGGAGGAGAGCCGCCTGACAGACACGTTAGCACACACCAGGTAGTTAGAACTCAACTCCTCGGACATGCGCTCAGCACTGGACAGCAGCAGAGAGCTGAATGAATCAGACTAGACAAAACTTTCTCTAAAGTTCTTCGTTCGTTTACCTGCTAGAAGAGGGGACCTCAGTTCAACACCACCCCCGGTAAGGCCGAACGTTCTCGGTTGGGGCGTGGCAGGCGCTGGGAGGTCGCCCAGCAGAAAGCCCGGTAAGAACTGCGCCCCAGAGCCTGGTTTTGGGGACGTAGGCGAACCCAGAGACATCGGTTCGATACCTACAAGAGCAAGAGAGACGAGAAACGACGCCGATGCCCCACGTCAGGGCACAAACGAGACTAGTTAGTGACGAGCCTAAGGACCAGCTAAGATAGTTATCCAGCTAAGACCAAGTTACTGCCCTGACCCTCTCCACCACACACACAAGCCAAAACGCACGCCTTTAAACTTACTGCTAAGATAATGCGGCAACTGTACCTTAAATTAATCAAGCTTAATAAATCTTCTGATCTTTCGTATAGCATTAAGGGAACGGCTGCTTCGCTAGGACAAGACTAGATATTTATACTCTACAAATACAAACTGTGTAGCCATTTAAATGCAAGAAAAATATTTTAAAAACAAACAGTTTCCTAGAAACTTCAGCTATAAATATTAGTTAGTTCACACGTTAGCCTAGCCTAGCCGACTCCCGGTAACGTTATGCGGACAACACTCAGAGAGCTAAACAAACATTTATAAGCTACACATGGTGAAGCGTATTTCAGAAGGTAGCTAACCTAACACAGCAGACCAACCTTGAAGGTCCATCAGGAGCCGCTGGCGCCGGTAAACTCTCCGACCCGAAACACGTCCGTTAAACGTTTCCAATCTCTCGTGAAAAGATACTTTCAAACGATGGCGGAAATAGCGCGTGTTCCGAAAATCCAAGAACTTCCGCTATCGTAGGCGGAAAGAGCGAAAGACAACGGTGAAAGTTCCGGGTTATGTGTAGGCTGCCCCCTGGCGGCTAAAGCCAAACTTAATTTCATGAACCAATGTTGATAAACTCACATTTACAAAAGACTAAAAGCATTTTTGTTATAATACCTAAGACGATACTATAAGGTGTGAGGACAAACCTCACAGAATGAATATGGCTAATATGAGCTGGTCTGAGGGATAAGACCACCCAACACCTGGCAACAGATGCGCCATCAGAACAGAGTTTACATTTGGGCCTGGAGTTTTATCACAGAGCCATTTTTAAAATCAAATGTACATCAACCAGCATTTATTTATTTACTTGTTTGTTTAATTATTCATTATTTAATTAATCATTATTTGTTTTAGCATTATTTTCTTCATATACTTCATTATATATGTATTTTGTTTGTTGCTTTTGTATTGATAAAATCCAATATGTGGTCTAACTCATAAAGATTGTGTTACAACTGTCTTGATTCATAGCTAAAGAATTTTAGATGGTTTCTTTTTATTTTTTCTTCATAAACAGATATGATGCTAACAAAGTCAATCAATTAATTAGTTAATTAATAAGTTAGAAAGACAATTCCCTGAATAAAAGAAAACAAGCTAATAAATGTCTTCCTACAGTAATACTAATGGAATGGCCAAAACATTGCTGTGTTTTTCATAGGATGAAGCACAGATTCTTGCACCTTTATGTGAATCTAATTAATCAACTCAAGGCAGCAAACAGCTCTTTATTATGAACACCTTGTATATGTGTATTATAAGAGCCAAAAATGTTACACTTTATTCATATCCAAAGGAAAATTTGAGAATTTCTTCTGTTACAAAGCACAGTTTGTGATAAAACCTATAAAGTGGCTTTATAATGACAGGTTAAATGTCCTGTACATGTCAGGATAAATGTCCTGTACAAAGAAGTGAGTTAGACCAAATAAATGCTGCCATCACCTTGAACAGATATCAGTCTGGAATATCAACATGGAATATAAATATGGCATATCAATATGGAATTATCTGATCAATCACTTACAGCAATCGGGAAGATTTAGTTCTGAACTGCTTCAGATATCTGAGGTGATAAAGATCAGGTGGTGAATTTCACTGATACAGAGAGGAGTTTGGGATTCCTGTAATGGAGCCCAACGGAACACAGGTTTTGGGGTTTTTTTTCAGTTGAAGCTTGTATATTCAGGAGGCCATCTACAGACTGTGTGAATGAAGAGCTGATGCAAATGGTTAATACACCTAACCACCATATGGATGACCACTAGAGGGCAGTCCTGCTCCAGAGATGGAGTGTCTCCTCCTAGACCTGCAGAAATGTGCTCTTCATAAGTCCAAGTCCTGAGTCATCAGTAGGAACTGTAACAGTGTAATGAAAACAGACATCTGAATATGCTGTTATGCACTCATGGACATAGGACATATAGGAGCGAGGTTATCCTAAGTAGTTGTAGTTCAGTGGTTAAGGTACTGGATTAGTAATTAGCAGGTTGCTAGTTCAAGTCCTAGCACTGTCAGGCTGTGACTGTTGGGCCCCTAAACAAGACCCTTAATCCTCCATTACTCAAGTTGTACTTAGTCATATTTGCAGGCTTTTATGGATAAAAGTGTCAGCTAAATGCCATAAATATCACTGTTAAAGAACAACTCTAACAATAGTTACATAGTAATAGGTAAGTAATAATGTGTTACATCACAAATACTGACACACTGTACTTAATTCATAGAAAATGTATACATACATGTGTAATAAGAAATAGTGTGAAACTGTAAAAACAGGTGTAATTAGCAAATACTGTACAACAATAAGAACTCAGGCCTCTTAATTACTAGAACTGTTACTTATAGTATATTAATAATCCTGACTATAATTCCAACTACAGGCTCTTTCTCCATGGCTGCTGCACAAGATCAGAAATAAGCAAAGCAGAAAGCAGGACAAAAAGGTTGTGTGTGTTAGTGTGTTCATGCAGGACAGGTGTGCTGACATTACAGATGAAGGACAGGTGTGCTGAGATTAAGTACAGATGAAGGACAGTTGTGCTGAGATTAAGTACAAATGAAGGACAGGTGTGCTGAGATTAAGTACAGATGAAGGACAGGTGTGCTAAAATTAAATACAGATGAAGGACAGTTGTGCTGAGATTAAGTACAAATGAAGGACAGGGGTGCTGAGATTAAGTACAAATGAAGGACAGGTGTGCTGAGATTAAGTACAAATGAAGGACAGGTGTGCTGAGATTAAGTACAGATGAAGGACAGGTGTGCTGAGATTAAGGTTACAGTAATGCCTTCTGCTGCCAACCTGTATGGAAAGGGTTAAGGAATAGAAAATGGTAATATATATTTAGAATATTTAGATGTTCAGGAAATAAGACTTTGAAATTATTTTATTTGTCTTGAGTTCATTACTGTTTATGCCAAATTAAAAATGTACTCATCCCATTTATGTGTGTGTGTGTGTGTGTGTGTGTGTGTGTGTGTGTGTGTGTGTGTGTGTGTGTGTTGAACAGAATTTTTTAAAGTTTTTTTGTTTGTTTATTCGTTTTTTTAATGAATTTAAAAATTTTAAAGAATTCAACTGAAATCAAAGAACCAAGCTTGCTCCACAAATAATCTTTATTTATTTTATGCCTAATTGTTTTAACATTAGCATACAAGCCCAGAGTCCTGTTTAACATTGGCATACAACAAGTCCAGTGTCCTGTTTTCTCTGGTCCTGCACTTCACAAACTGGTTGAACGAGGGCAGAAATGATGAGGGGGAAACGTGACAGGAGTGTTCTGAATGCACCGGGCTTTTGGTTCTACACTTTCATGATGGTAGTGTGGATGACATCACACGCTATGTTTGCCTTGGGGGAAGGTGGATTGTACACTGCACACATTACCACTTTTGTGACTTCTCTTGGCAAATAGTACAGATGCATTCCCACCACACACAGCCATTTAATCAGGAGCCAATTAGACACTATTATGCAAATTTCTCAACCAATGCACTATTGGGAAAAAAATTAAACATTTACTCATGATTTAAATAAGCAATATTTTATGAAAATAACTTAATTTATATGTTATGCACAGTTTAAATATAAATAAAATGTTCTTTTATTTTATTTATTAGTATTTTATTACTATTTAAAAAAACATTTCCCACTAATTTAATTTAATTTAATTTTTATTTTTAGCTCAGTTCTACCACTGTTTTATTATTTAAAACAGTTTTTATTTATTTTATTAATTTTATTGCTACAGTTATTATTTGTTTTATTACTTCATATTATCCCTTTACTCGATGGTTGTAAATCTTAGCTTGCTATTTATCTCTTTTGAAATCAATAGGTTTATTATCTGGTTTTATTCTATTTTCCCTGTATTAATTAAATCTTGATTGTTCCCCTAATTTTTTGCAATTTTATTTAATTCATTAATTTTATTTAATTTTATCATCAATTTGTTTATGTAATTTTGTTGCTTTTAGTCTAACCTAATAAAATTTCATTCTAATTTCTTGTTAAATTGTAAATACTCAGCTGCACTGAAAATGAGGATCACCCACAATGCATTTCTGAGTGAAAATAAAGGCTATTTGATTCATTACCATAGAAAATTCCTGAATTATAGGTTAGAGATACTCATTAGATACTGTAGACTGGCTCACTGCCATACCATCACTGCCCATCAAAGGGAAACTTTACCATAGATTTAGTTTTTCTTTGAGAAATGTTTATAACTTGCCCCTCATATCTGTGCTATTAGCCTGTGAGTGTTTCTTTGCTTATCATTTTTCTTTATTCAAGAGGTAAAGCAAGTTTTACTGACTTACACAGCCATAACAGTGTGCTGCCTTTACCATTCATAGTGAGGTCAATTATGTCAAAAGGTATTACAAAAGTTGTTCCTTGTTGTTTCTGAAATTCACGTTATTATCCTGCCTCTACTATCACAATACTTTTTTCAGCTCTAACACAATTTTGTCACTAGTTTCTCATTACTTAGCTTTAATACTAAATCATGATTTGCAGAGCAAATAGTTTTTTGTTTGTTTGTTTTTCATCAATTTAGTGAACATAGGGAACACAACCTTCCAGCCACCAGAGGGAGCCACAGGATGGCTCCAGGGTAATCGGGGGCAATTAGCCACGTTTGTCCTCTTGCCTACTTAAGAGCACCTCACAGGTTACCTGGTGCAGTCTTTGCAGTGTTCTGGTAAAAGACCAGATAGGCATTTTAAGTCAGCCTTTAAGGGCTGTCTCTTGGTTCTCCTTTCTCTCCTGCTTCTCACACTTCTCTATACCTTCCACACCCTCTGCACCTTTACGTTGTATTTTCCTTTAGACTTCAACCTCTTTGGTTGGGAAGATCAGTTTCGCCAATACTCACCCAAGCTCAGCTGGCTTTGATCCTCGCTGGGCATGGTATTGTTTCGTTGTTTCTTTTATTTAGCTTCTAAGGCCCCTATTTGCTCTGCACTTGGGTTCTCATGCTGGCTGCTGGCTCACTGAGGTGACACTGGTCTCCTGTATCAGCTAACTTGTATTTGAACGCTGATTGAAGTGAGTCATCCCATTACAGTGATCCTTTCAGAAAACCATGTTTGTGCCCCTCAGCACAGTGTTATTTAATATCTCCTACTAAACGAGACAGGAAGCATTCTCCAGCATCTGAAAGTCATGTTCTAGCCCATGCTTCTGCTCTTCCTGCCCACATTTGACTTTATTTTCTTGTCAACCCAAATAAATACACAATTTTATTGTGTATTGTGTTTGTTATTTATTTGTGTTCATTAGTTGGTTTATTGTTGGTTTGTTGGTTAGTTGATATCCCCTTTTGATACAAATTATTTAAATAATTTGAATAAAATACATTCTGCTCTTTAATCATTAGAGTAATCAAACATTCATAACATGTATCCTACGCCACAGTATGAAATACCCCTGTGTTTTATTCTTTTGTTTGCAAGAGATGCACTTTATTTTGCAAATCTTACAATGCTTTTAATATGTTAATTTGTCCTCTTGACAAAGGCAGGAAATTGGCTTCTTTTCTGTTTGATTACAAAGATGAGGATGCTTATGAAGTTTAGACACAACACCAGGAAATGACTACATTTGTTATAGTTTTGTGGCAGCATTAACTTCAATATAAATGTGCTTAATTTGATTTTCACTGTGTAGGCATTGGTAGAAGGGGCAGCTTCTAATTGTGTTTTGAAGTTTTATACACAGTGGAATACCCCCGTGATTAGATATTTGGGCAATAATTTTAGCACATGATGCCTGTCACCAACTTTCCACTGTCTGCATTCAGTACAGCACATTGACTGTGGAGGACCATATCATAGCAGTTAGAGCCTTCATAACACAGCCTTTGTTTATAGACATTGTTAATATGTCCTTCATATCAAAATAGAACATGGACTTAATGTCCCAGCTTGGAATTCCCATTTAAAATGGAATAGAACCAGCACTGATGAGTCCAAAGGGATTGCTCAAAAATGTTATTTATCATTATTATAAGTCAATACTATTGCTATACTAAAACATTTATATTTATGGCATTTAGCTGGTGCTTTTTATCCAAAGCGACATACAATTATGACTGAACACAACTTGAGTAACTGAGGGTTAAGGGTCTTGCTCAGTAGCTCAACAGTGGCAGCTTGTCAGTGATGGGACATGAACTGGCAACATCAATTAAGCATTAATTCAGGAAATTTAGCTAACTAAGGAAAATGTTCATAAATGGAATAAATTCTATTGAGTTGCTTCACTACTACTTTACTACTACAAATAGTAAAACAAAACGTGTGCTTATAATAACATGTACTTATTAACCTTCCTGAATTTGCAGGTTGAGATATTGGCTCAAAGACATTGATGAAGATGGTGATGGTTTAATTGGGAGCAGCAAAAGGCTATTTGGGATAATGACTTATTTTTAACTACTTTAGATCTCTACACAACAAAAATGCTTGAGCTCTCCAATCAGTATTCAGTGTCAAGTGACACAGGGTTGAGGATAAACATAACTAAGCGAGAGCTTAAGAGATTACTAAAACAAAAGGCTGAATTTCCCGTCCAAAGTACAAGACAAAATTGTTATTTGAATGGAAGCAGACTGAGCCATCTATTAGTCCAGAAGCTCTGTAATAATGAGAAGTATGCCAGCAGCTATTAGGTCTGGTGGAACACTGCCTACCAACCAATTACAAATCAATGATGCATCACATTTGAATCTCTATACTTCAGAACTTCATAACAAGCCTGTAGGCTAGTCTCCCTTTTTTTTTTTAGCTTTCTTGAATTACCACCAGGCATCATATTTAGATCACATTATTATTCTTCCTGAACAACAAGAAAAAAAGGAAAATCTTCAAGATGGAATGGAATTCCAGTAGAATTCAAATTTCATTTTTGGCCTGAGTTTGGAAATCTGCTGTTAGAGATGATTAATCATTCATTATTTACTATTCATTATTCGTTATTGTGCATGAATTGTGATGTCTGCAGACAGAAACTGCCACTTGAAGAAGAGAATGTTCAGCTGGGTGTCCAATGTTAGGGTGTCCAAGAGATATAGTTGGGACAAGGTGATAAGAATGTTAGGGTTAGGGTTAGGAGAAGGTGATAAGAATGTTAGGGTTAGGGTTAGGAGAAGGTGATAAGAATGTTAGGGTTAGGGTTATGACAAGGTGATAAGAATGTTAGAGTTAGGACAAGGTGATAAGAATGTTAGGGTTAGGGTTAGGACAAGGTGATAAGATGAATGTTACAAATGTTAGATGCCAGCATTTTTCTTTTGTTCTGTTTCCCTCTCTACATAGTCTGTCATAGGGGTGAACAGTACCAGCCAATAGATGTGTTCCAGCTATGCACGAAGGCCGACTGATCCACCAATGACACGTGCCATTTCCTGATAGAAGGTGAGACTTTTAGTTAATAAGATATGCTGAGATAGATGAGGATGATTTGTTTATATGTGTGGGCTTGTGTGTTGCTCTGAAGATTAAGGTGTTAAGGCTATGCTGCTATGAGAGTGTGTTACCTTTCATTTTAGCTATTGTTTCCTCATTACATTGTATGTTTGAGCTGTTTTTAGGATTGAGTCTTAGTCATATGTGCCTCACTTTAACAGCGATTATGTTATATACTCTGAGTAGACACACTAGGTAAGGGCCAAATGTAGATCTGTACAGGGTAGATCTGGATGGTTCATAGTTAAGAGGTGAAAATGTATTTCTTTCCTCTATAATCCACCTGGTCCTAGATCATTCCCATATCCATTACCAGTGTTGCTCCTTGTACTCTTTACCAAGGCTAAACTTGCTTCTGTGCTTTTCCCACTGCCCATGTCTGGCATATGATTCTTGCTTGGGATGTGAGAAATCCTGGGATCAAATCCAGGACGTACCCCTGATTTTTGCCACAGCCCTATTACGACACCTCTTGTGAACTCGATTTTCCAGGACCGCAATGAGTGCAACATAAAGAAACCCATTGAGATGCACATTCTACTGGGCTTCAATGATGTATTGTTATTGTTAGTTGTGTACTGCACCAAAAAAAAAAACACATACAAAAAAATATAATCCCAATATAAAACAAACCCTAACCCTAACCCGAGTATTTCTTCAGGGTGGGATTTACTCCAACACAACAAGCAAAAACGAATTAACGCCAGCTCAACCACTAATTTCCCTAAAACAAAAGAAAATAAAATACAACACTCCTACCATAACTCCTTATCACAAAAAAAGAGCTATAACAGAAATATAACAAAACACAACACCCATCTCTACATGTCATGGTAGACCGGTGCCCAAAAGGGGGAGACACACCCCCACAGGACCAGGACCATGTCACGTGCTTTCCTCGATCACAATCACCTGTCTTCTGACAGGAGACACCTGCACTTCATTAACCTGTACCTGTATTTGTACACCCACAGGTTCAGAAGGATGGGGCTGCACATTAGTAGCCGAACGACACGAGCTTACTGCAGAGAAGCTACTCCGCTCCGACCCATCCACTAGACTCGGTGACGCAATGTAGAAAGAGTATGAATAATAAAGAACGTGAAAATGGAACTTCGCCTCTCGCTTCCTCTCTGCTGCCCCAGTCACACTACAACTCCAAACAAAAAAAAGAAAAGGACAATATGCGCAATGTTCATGACAATCATATTTATGAATCTCTGTACTTGTCTTTTGAAACTGTGTAACTACAAGAAGCTCCTGGTTAAGAGTCATTATATAGGACCACTGGAGGCCTTGTGCATAAAGCCTCTAAAGATCAAGTACACTTGTAAGGCTCTATCTAAGAACCTTGCTAGAGAGCAAAGTACTATCTCCTCAGGCCCTATTCAAAGAAAGCCTACAACTGACAGGGATGTATGAACTCAGAGCCCTACAAAGCTGCATCTACCATGGCCATGTGGCGACTACTGCCCAACACACCAAAGGGCACCAACACATAACAACAACACAGGTATTTAAAGAGAAGTTGATTTTCTTGTTGGCCAATCAGATCGTCCATGTTGTAAAGATGAGTCACATCTCTACATCTTACAGATTTCTTTCAGAATGCCCTCGTGTGGTTGTAACGGGCCAGGCCAAAAATCAGTTGCTTGCAGATAAAAAACAGGGTTTTTACTGTAGTTCCACATAGTGAAAGAAAAAGGTTGCAACAAACTGGGCCAGGTAGACAGATTAGTGGTAAAACAGTCCATATCAAAACCAGAAAGACCAGGAATAAAAATCCAAAAGGGACTGGCAAAAACCAATAACAAGAAACAGTAAATTCCAGGTTTGATACACAGAAGAAGAAGAAGAAGAAGAAGAAGAAGAAGAAGAAGAAGAAGAAGAAGAAGAAACCCGCTCGGTATGCTTAATCAAAACTAGAGGCAATACTTCGCAACGTGATGAAGTTTTAAACCAGCTTATATACCTGTTCCTAATTCAACATTCAGATGATGATGATCTGACATGACGTTCATGATTGGTTGAGTCCTGGGTTGGGTGACGAACAGCCTGCTGGGTATTGTAGTGTGTTGAGGAATCACGCAACATGACAGTACCCCCCTCCAAAGAGTCCAGAATGGCCGAGGTACGAGGCTGCCCGTGACGACTCCCAGCACGCCTGGCAGAGCCTGGTCCCGATTGAGAATCCGTTGCAGTAAGGCAGCGAGGTCGATCCCAAGGGCGAGGCACAGGCCTTTTTGGGAACCTTGCGTGGAAGTCCGAAAGGAGACTGAGATCCAGTATATCACAACGGGGAATCCAGCTTTGTTCCTTGGGACCAAATCCCTCCCAATCGACCTGTCACTGCAACGAACCACTCCGTCTCCTAGAGTCCAGAATACGGAGTACTGCATAGATCGAGACGCCGTCATAATCAATCAGTTGAGGAGGGGTGACCTCAGGAGAGACTTCATCCAAAGGCCCTGGAATCACAGGCTTAAGCAGGGACACATGAAATGACCTCGAAACATGAAGGTGAGCAGGTAAATTCAGTTGATACATGACATCATTAATACTCTTAGTAATTTCATACGGACCCATATATTTGGGTCCCAGATTGCGACATGACCCTGGCTTGCGGAATTCTCACATAGAGAGCCATACTCTGTCACCAGGTTGGTATAACGGGTTCTCCCCCCTGTGCCTGTCCACAATTTCCTTATATCTTCAGAGAGACGGTCGATATGCTGGTGTGTTTCCTCCCATACGATTTTGCTCCACTGCATCCACTCATCCACAGTGGGCATATCAGTTGAGACAGAGGTCCATGGTGCCATTGGAGGCTAATAGCCTAAAATACACTCAAAAGGGGTCAAGCCAGTGGATGCACTAGTAAGAGAATTTAGGGCCATCTCTGCCTATAGCAGAAACTTTGACCAGTCAGATGGATTGTTCATGCAAAAACAATGTAAGAATTTACTTAATTCCTTGTTTGTCCGCTCACATTGGCCATTCGCCTGAGGATGATAGTCCAATGTAAGACTAATAGCCACCCCAATATGTTCAAAAAAGGAAGCCCAAACTCACAATGTGAATTGAGGTCCCCAATCTCATAATATGTCCTCTTGAATGCCAAATACTTGGTTAAACAATGCTTCTGCAGTTTGGAAGGCTGTTGTCATACTCGGGAACACAATGAACCACACACCCCTGGAGAAACGATCAACTACAGTGAGGACCATAGTGTTGCCTTAGGAACATGGGAGGTCAGTAACAAAATCTAGAGTGATGTGAGACCAAGGTCTCTCTGGTATGGGTCTTAGGCGTTTTGCTTTGACTGCAAACTGAACACGAAGAAACATATTCATGAATATCACCTGTCATTCTATTTTGTCATCTATTTCCCATCATATAGATGATAGATATATCCAGCTAGGAAGGATAGTTTCCTTTTTTCCAGATTCATCTTCTGTCTCCTCCATGAAAACGTGGGATAAGGCATCAGCTTTAGTATTGTGGGTCCCGGGACGATACATAATCTTAAGTTTAAATCTCGAAAAGAACAGAGACCAGCGGGCTTGATGTGGGTTCAGTTGTTTAACTGTATACGAGAAACAGTAAATCCTAGGTTTGATACACAGAAGAATGCTTAGTATGCTTAGTCAAAACTAGAGGCAATACTTCACAATGTGAAGTTTTAGGCCAGTTTATATACCTGTTCCTAAATGACACACATGTGAGTTCAATATTCAGGTGATGATGATCTGACGTGACGTTCATGACTGGTTGAGTCCTGGGTTGGGTGACGAACAGCCTGCTGGGTATTGCAGTGTGTGGAGGACTCAGGCGATATGACAGTGTTAAGCCTGTAAAATGAAACCTTGAAGCACAACAGCATGAATAACAAACTTGCAACATCCAAGGACATAACAGCAGTGTAGTAGCAAGTAGAAATGTACTTACTTATAGCAATTATATGAGATGAAGGGCTTTATAATGCAGACTCAGATGGTGGGTTGGTTGGTATACCTTGTGCTCATCATGACTGGTGGCAGGGTGCAAGTGACTAACCTTAACCCAGTGACTGGTACCAAGCAGGCCCACACACATGGCAGCTATACTGGTTACAGCATTAATCACAGGAACATTCCAGTAAATATATGTTAATATATGTTAACCACAGGAACATTCCTGTAATTATATGTTAATGTATTGTAAACAAAACCAAAAGAAAGTGAATCTTGTACTGCTTCTCATTCAGTAAACAAAACAAGAGATGCCCTCTCATTCCAGGATTTCCTTCTTATAAACAACATTTTTGCAGCATGGCTTTTAAAGACTGATGACAACTCTAAGGTCCCTTGGGAATGATTCCCTGTGATAAGAACTTGAAACCACATGCTTACTTTTAAAACTTTTCATAATCTGAGCAAAAGGTTTTGACAAAGAATTCATGCCCTGATCTTCATAACACCAAAATGTACTGACCAAGGACTGTCATGAGCAAGGATTGATATACACGCGGCTTAATACATACTGCCTGTACACTGCAGGCAACAGTTTGATAAATGCAATCATGTTCAGGAAAAAAAAGTGAACAACGTTCACACATTAAAATTCCATCTTCAAGAAAATATATGTCCTAGCTGTTTATCAGCCATCACTGTCCAAATTCTAAAAATACTTGTCATGTGGGATGCTTGTCCCATCTATTATAGTCGTGAGTGGACCCCACATCTCACTCCCACACAGCACAATATGGACAGGGACACTAAAAACAAATTGCACCAAAGTTTAATTGGGTCGATTTTGTAGTTTTTTCTGGATTGCATAGAAAGCTCTTAGTGCTTTGTCATTTAGAGTATTCACTTCCAGATCAAAGGTTCCTGAAACACTGATTTTCAGCCCAAGGTAATCATAATGTAATGTTTCAAGTTTCAAGTTTGGTATATTTGTCACATACATAGTCATACACAGTATAACTCGTAGTGAAATGGTTGAGAGTGCTCTGTCCAAACTGAGGAAAAAGAAAAACAGGGGTGCATAGATAGTGCTCTAGGCCAGTGTTTCCTACAGTTAAAAAGGTGCCTGTTTTTTTTCTTGATGATTACAGCTTTGGTTTTGTCCAAATTGATTGTCAGTGCCCAGTTCTGACAGAACTGCTCCAGCAGGTCCAGCTGCCGCTGTCGCTCTTGTTCTGTGGGGGACAGAAGCAGCACATCATCTGCGTAGAGCAGAAAACTCACTTCCATATTGGTTAGCCTGAGTCCAGGGGCTGCAGATTATTTCCAGTATAACCGCTAACTCATTTATATCAATGTTGAACAGGGTTGGACCCAAGCTGCAGTCCTGACTCACCCCACATCCCTTTTTATTCCATAGTTTATTCCATAATTATTATTCAAATATATAGATTTGATGATGTCATATACTTTACTTCTTGCACTACATTTTAGAATTTGATAAAATAGTCTGGTATGCCAAATAGAATCAAAAGCTTTTTTGAAATCAACAAAACATATGTTACTTTTTGGTAGATATGAAGTTCAATCAAGGTGTGTATGGTGTAAATATGGATTGTAATGCAATGACTTTGTAAAAAGTGAATTTGACTCTTGCTCAAGAGACTGTGTTTGGTTGGGCATTATAATACAGCCCTCAGATTACTGCTCTCACAGATGGCTTGCTGGGATCAAATTGGTCTCTACTCTTATATTGTTGATATCACCTGTGTGTTCCCGAGTTCATGAAATCAGCCAGCTGGAAAAAGCAAAATAAAGAGTTTTAGTGCGGCTTGTGCATGTCAGAAGAGCTGTTCTCCAACATCTCAGTCAGAATGCTGCCAGGAGAGTTGTTCTCCAACAGACAAACAGAGAGGGAGAAGCAAAACCGAATGATCAGACAGAGAAAATCAGGGTCCTGCGATAAGAGACAAAACACTAGGACATATAATCAAGAAGGCTGAGAAATATAGGCAAATACACATGGAGACCTTGTGGGATGCAAACAGGAAACTAGAGCTTAAAAATAAAGGGAAAGGTAAATAAATTGAGAACAGGTGTGAGCAGTACCAGGGCAATCAGATCTGATGAAACTCGTTGGAGGACCATGGGAGCTGGGGTCTATGATGGAGAGAGTAGGTGAGTCACAGGGAACAGATGTGACACTCCAGTATAATGTATACCGAAGTGCGATGTCATGTGTTTTTATACGTATTTGCAAAAGAAATGTGAAGCCATATCGGTGAAAGAATGAGTGAAGTTCTCATACAGATCCATAGATGGCTCGGTTTAGGCGTGTTCAATATCCCTGCTGCTTTTACAGGATTTTTGCATTCTTTTTTCTAAATGTGAAAATGTACTGTTTTGTTATATTACATTCATGAAAAAGTAGCACATCTCTATTCTTGATTCTTAGAAGAAGAAATGTTCCTCAGAAACACAGGATGTTAAGAACTCACATTTGAGATTCTGAGTGAAGCGGCTGAGGAGAACAAGTCTTGGTGGAATCTATGATACAATTTCCCATCCCACTGCTGAATTACAAACAGCCTACTATGTCTTTTTCTGATTTGAATACTTTTTTTTCTTTTTCCTTCTTTGTGAGTTTTTTTTCCTTCTCTTTCCCACCCCTCAGAAGAAAGTGGGAGGTGTGGAAAAATCCTGTGTGACAGGGCTCCATGTTTGCGTGTGTGTCTTGTCTTTGAGTCAGTCCCACTCTGTAGAGCAGCTGGGCGTGTGAGTACCTCACTCCTCTAACCCAGCGCTCAGTCTATCATCACTAACTTGGATTCATCCACCCTTGTCCACTGATGGGAAGTTCCAGGAAGATAATGACCTAGATCCTAAAGACATATTTTGCAGATTTTTAAAACCTCTGAAAAAGCCTGTGAAATACAGTTCTTTTTACTCAGGGTAAGTAAAACATTCTTGCTTTTAGCTACTTTTAAAATGTGTGTTGAAATTTCAATACAACAAGATATGGTTTAGTTTTACAAATCAAGCAAGTTTGTGAACATCTATGCAACTCCAAATGTTTGTTGAGAGTACTGTGTGCCTCCTGCATACACTTTTTGTCTTTCTTTGATTTTTTTCAAAATAAAGGTCAGTGGTAACTTTGACAGTAAGTTCTGTTGCAACCAATTTGCTATTAGGAGGGGAAGAAAATGGAAAAGGTTTGCCTTTGTGATGAGCTACAAATGTAGCACTGCATATGGTGGTTAAATCACGCCCTCTGAGCAGTAAAAAGAAGAGAGAGTGCTAAGTGAGACATTTTTTCCATAGTCTCAGCCAGATGGTTGGGGAAATCTTGGACAGTTAGAGCCAGACATAAAACCCATGTGAAGCAGAACCAGATGTTCATGGCTTATTCAGTGTTTCAAAGTTTCACAGTAATTTAATGCTGTTATGTTATACTGTCAATGACCTAAGAAAATAAGAATTTGTGCTCATATATCACTGTAGTTTCAGACTAAAGTTCAAAGTTCAAAGTTTATTTGTCACGTACATAGTCATACATGCTATAACTGACAGTGAAATGCTTTTTGTAACTGCTCTGTCCGTGGCTGAGGAGAGATACAGACTATAAACTTTGATAAAGACTATGAGTGTATGTTCAAAGCTGCTTTACATGCTCATTTCTTATCTTATGCATGAGCAGACAAGTAATTAAAGTAATTAAGAGTCATATGGATTCAAACTTGCTTTTATCTTAGTAGAGCCCTTGCAGCTGGGCTAGACAAGCATTTTAATTCAGATGAAACTTCCAATAATCCAGCAGAGGGCAGTGTTGAGTCAATTTTTAATACTCATTAGGTACTCATAGATTTGGCTTTGAGATCCATATATATATATATATATATATATATATATATATATATATATATATATATATATATATATATATATATATATATATATATATATATATATATATATATATATTGGGGGTGAGAGATATAGAAAAATAAAAACATGGAAATAGTATTTAGCTAAGTAGATGTTGCTCTGAGCTATTTTCAGGTATTAATTGTTTCCTGATCAAAAATGTCCGTTTTGCTGTGTTCATATTACTGTGAAATTGGAGCACAAATAAATATATGTAAATATATGTTAGAACTTAACATAGGATGATAATCTCTACTTTGAAAATAAAGATAGTGAATTGCAAAGCAATGTGTAATCCCTCTCAATATTGCTAAATCAACAACCTCCAGGGGGTGATAACCCTGCAACTAGATTTAATCTCAGGAAAGTCTAATCAAACACTAAAAATCCACTAAAATGAAGTGTTTAGAAGCAAAGATCATTTGAAATTTAAAGGCAATCTCAAAGGAGCAGCAACAGGAGATCATATACTGAGTATTGTTACATTCTGAGTACTGTTACTTTCTAAATGTTGACCTATACCAGAGCTGCTGCATGTGTAGTCTGAGAGTAAAGTGACTAGTGCTAATCCAGACTAATCCTGCCCTCCAGGATTATTAGCCTCCTCAACTAATATGAAGAAAACATGAATGATAAAATTTGCCATTTTTTAAAATCAGTGCAGTTTCCATGCTCAGCAATATGTGATAATGATATAGTTTTAATTTTATATAGCACAAATAAAATTTTATAGACAATATATAGCTTTAACGTAATACCATGGACCAGAAAAAAAGTTCAAACAAATCAGAAAAGAAATTCATTTTTATTCTGAAAATTTTACTCTATTTATTGGCATACCTACATTTGTGTACCCAGATGCCCTAAGTGCTTATAAAGATTGATGTGGTGGGAGAAGGCAGAACAAGGCATTTAAGACCACTGCTCGATGCAGACTGTCCAGAGGTCTAGGCCATCTCTCCACTTTAGCACTCCCAGAGTGTTCAATGTGCTTTAGCTCAGGGGACTGGGATTCACATTGCAAAAACCTGATTCTGCAACCATGTTGTGTTTAGATTATTGTCTTGCTGGAAGACTCAACCATGTCCCAATTTTAGTTTCCATGCTGACGCAGCCAGATCTTGCGAGACCTTCTTGCCAGATGTCTCCTGACAAGTCTTCTAAAGCCTTTGGAGGAAAAACAGACCCCAAACTAATAATCCTGGTTCCAGCTGCAATGAAGAGCATTCCTGTTCCTCACATACCCTTAAAAGAGCTTGTTGGCATGGGGGAGGTGTCTCACTGTTGTGTCTAGCAGTTGTTTTACCAAGATGAAATCAACCTCTGCAGTTCTTTGACCATAATCCTCAATAATATTATTAATTAATAAATTAACCATATTAATCAATCACAGCAATACATTAATAATGTAATAAATCAATTGATGTATTATTTGAATGATTTATATGTTTAGCAAGGGTGTTTGTTCCCAGAATAATTATATCTTAGTATAAGATTAGACTTTAAGTTGATAAACAACAATCAGCAGTCTAAAGAGTGGCAGCACAATTGTTCATAGGATAAAGTTGCATTTGCATAAGTTGATGTATAATTTGGTGCACAATGAATAGCCACATTATTATAATATTGTAATGGCCTCAAATTATTTTAGAATTTCTAATACTTAAGAGCTCACAATACCAGGTCACAATACCTATACTGTACATTACTAAATCAACACAAACAGCTAGAGAGTGATTGTGCAACCCAACACAGCAATGGACTAAAAAATGTAATTATATTGTTCAAATCATTCTGGGTAAATAATGTTTATCTGGGTCACCTGTTTAGTCTTCTTCAATTGTGTAGCAGGTACCTGCACTTTAATATTTACCATGCCAGTGCAATGCACTGATGGCCCTAGTTATACGGATTGGAACTTCAAATCCATAACACTGTGAACAGCAAATCCAGAGTTGCATGTCTCATAGCAAATAGCTCAAACATATGTTAGCGATCGTACACTATTGCTCAAGAGTTTGAGGTCACTTTGAAATTTGATTGTTTTTGAAAGAAAAGTGTTTTTTAAATAAAAAAAAATAAGACAAGGCCATTTTCTGGTACCAAACTGTTTCAAATCATCAAGAGTTAAAGAATTCCACAACCTTAAATGCAGCTCTGCATTTATCTTTTGTCTCTTTACAGGTGTTGTTTCTGGTGTTGCCTTGGACAATGGGGAAACTTTGGTTTCTACCTTTTTGTACCTTCATGAGTGTGCTGTTCTTTGGCATCCCAAAACTTCATGCTCAGGATGGTATGTGTACTCATATATTTCCAGCTGAACAGAGTTTTGCTTCTTGTCAAAATTTTTCTTTTTCATGCATTATTTTGTCACACTTAGATAGGAATCTCAAACTTCAGCAGTGCCTACTGCAAATCATGTGTCTTAGACCTGTTTTAAAAGTGTATAACTTCGCTGTGTTTTTCAAGAACCTTTGAGTGCTACACCTATTTTTGTGTGCTACACCTCATAATATACTTTATATACACCCACCTACACCATAAAACATTTAATAATAAATAGCAGGTGAGGTGGAGGTGTACAGTTATAGGACTAAACATATACATGTATTTAACATATATAATTAACATAACATATATATACATATAATTCCCATGCACAATTTGTGTTAACAGGCTTTTAACTTTTCATTAATGAATGTGCACCTACACAAACATACACACACACACACACACACACACACACACACACACACACACACACACACACACACACGCACACACACCCACAGGCCCACACACGCTTATCATTTTAGGTGGCAGTACCAAAGAAAAATGTCTGTGCTGACTGACTGGTGTTATAGAGCTGTACAGTTTTGACAGATCATAAGATGGCACCAGTGGTAAATATGGTGATGTAGCAAATTAATTTGCGGGTTGAACTTTTAAATTAAGGTGATAATTTAATGGACTGGTAGTATAAAAGCTCATTTAAAACTGGGGTACAGTCACTGCTTATTTTACAGCAGGGTGATTTGCTAGATTAAATAAATAGATAAATACTGCTCAGAGATATTTCTATGCAGTTTCATCCAAAGGAGAACAAGTTTTCCCTTTTGAGTCTGGTCTTCTCGAGGCTTCATCCTGATGCCTGAGCTTAAGAAAGAAAGAGGTTTTCCCTACCACTGTTGCCTTTGTCTTGCTTATTATGGTACTAGACTTGCTTTCTGAAAAGCTGCTTTGAGGCAATGTCTATTGTTAAAAGTGCAATTAAAATGTAATTGAATTGATGCTGGTGTGTTCTCAGACTGCCACAGCAAAGCTCTGGAATGGCCAACGTCAGTTATAAATGCTGACTATGGGTAACACAAGGACGATTCAGACATAGACCTTTATTAACCATTCATCTGCACTGTTAACATCACTTTTTTTTCATCTAAGTATCACACATTTATGCATGTCTGGTCATTGATAGTGCAAAGTTTCTCAGTTTGTTTGTTTTTGTTGTTTTTTAAAGAGAGGTGTCCTGTTCAGAGAAGAACCAATTTAATGGCAGATACTTTTACCACATTAATCTACTGAATATATATACTGTATACTTTAAATGCATTTTGGTCTATTGAGGGTCCACCAATCTCTATGTCTATTTGTTATATTCCTTATGCCAGTTCTTCTATTTGCCCACATTACAAAATGTCGCTTACACCCTCCAAAATTTACTGTACATTGCACAGATGTACCTCACCTTGTAGAGCAGGTAGAGCATGGTACTAGCAACACCCAGGCACCACACCTTCTGTCTTACTGATGAACATCTAAATCATTCTGGATAGGAGTGTCTGCCAATTGCCTTAAACCAAAAAGCAGCTACCTTTGTTTATAATAGCTAACCACCCACCACAGCTTGTGTCGTGTGAGCTCAGTGTCTTAAGTATGTGTGTATGGTAATAAACATCTTTCATATAACTGAACAAAACATGCTTCTACAATTTAAAACAGTGATGAACCTACTTGCTCTCATCTCTTCATTAAATAAACTACTATGCTGGACAATAGCAAAATGAAATTATGCCCTTGTTCATCAAACAGGAGAAGGAAATTACATTTGCTATGGGTGCACATTACTGGGTTTGTAATTTAATGAAAAGATGAGATAAAGGTTCATGACTGGTACTGTTATGACTGAACTCTGTAACATGAGTCTGCATGGTGTGTCTGAATAAAAGAAGATGATGGTACAATTACCAGGGTAACTACCAGGAAGTATACTGTAATTTTAAACATATTTAAAAGTTACAGGTCCCACTTTATAATAGGGTGTCCATAAACATTATGTCAGCCTTATGTCATGCAACAGGAAAAATGTGAAATGAAATTTATGCAGTATTAGTGCTTGTATGTACTTGAGGCGAGTTCTAGTTCTGAACCTTTGTAAGGTCTAAGCAACATCAAATTGTGACGAGTACCTGATATATATAAAAAATAAATAAATAAATAATAAAAAAAAATTATATATATATATAAACGAACTAATTAATTAAATAATTAATTAATTAAATAAAGAAGTCAAATAAATAGCTATCTCAATAAAATTTATTTTATGTTGAAAGATTCCACCAGTATTAAAACTACATTTTTAATCTTTATTTTTTGAAACAATAAAAAAATCTATATATTTTTAAATCAATCATTGTGATCCACCATTTGAGTTTTATATAAGTAACATCTCTAAAAATTAATATTATCTGTAAGGGTTGGCACCAGGCCTCGAGGCAACCACACTACTAATCAGGCTTGATGCCCAACAGCTGGGCTAGATCTATAAAAGCCCAGTCATTCAGTGCTGGGTCTTTGCTAAGGTTTTGAGCCAAGTGCCTAGCTGGTAACTTCAGCTATTGATGGCTGTGAACCCTTGGGCTACACCTCATTTCTTCCCTGAGAGGCTGTCGGTGTTTTTACACGTCCTTTTCCCTCTTGAGTCTGTCTCTCTCCTGAGGCTTCCCTTAGCCATTAAAGTTCCTCCCTGTTTTGTGGTTTTGCTTGGGAAGTTTTAGTTTGGTTTTCCCCAGTGCATCAGGGTTGCCATTCTTCCCGTGGTGTCCAATGTGCTCCCTTTTCCATGCAGTGTTTAGTTTTACCTGATCCACGATCTAACTATTCTGCACACAGGCCCATCACCATTAGAGTGTGGTTGCTCACCCGGTAGGCTGTTGGTGTCATCACCTGGGTTCAAGCCCACCTTACATTATCATTTAAAAAAACAACCAAAATTTGACATATGTTAAACCTACATGACACTGAGAAACTTGTAGACACAACGTCAAGATTGCATTATTGGAACGTACTTCTAGTTGCCCACCCTGCTGTCTCTGAAAATTCATTTTAAAGCTTATGAAAGTAGAATATAAATGTCTGAATCAAATAAATTACATCACTTCGCTTTGCGCACATATAGCCTGTAGCCATCAGTTGAACTTAATAGGAAAAAATTAAACTGTACCTTTATAATTCTAACATATAATTGCCCCAAAAGGCAAACAGTTCCATAACAAAATGAACAGTTAAAAGAAAAAAAAAGTTATTAATGGCAAAGGGAAAAGAATGCAGTTTCATAAATCTTCTGGAGGTAAAGCACAAGTCCTTAACATTTTATTAATATTCTTATTAGCAATCTGATACAGAGCAAGTATAACATTTTTGCACTTAATATAAAGTGGGAACCAAATCGGAATCACATGAATCAAGCAATTAGATTCTCAAAGCCACAGGCATGGTTGTCAGAGGTGAGCGGTGTGCTTAATAACATACTCCTCTGATCTGGAGGTAAGAAAGGCTATATTATATAACATGTGACAATATACAACTTAGTTAAATAAAAACCATGATGAAGTACTTCTCACATTTTCAGACCTACATAAAGTGTAAATTAAAAAAGTGTACCACTTAATTGAGCTGATAAAGCTCCTCAGAGGACTGATAAAACATCCTCAGAATTACACTTCAAACCGTCAGTGACCTGTATGACTAGAAACCCAAGTAATCACATATCAGTAATCAGTCAAGAGTTGATTTGGCTGCAAGTTTCACTTCCTGACTGTGGCTTTAATAGTGAAACAACATTAACAATGTATAAATTATAACTGAAATTAAATAAAGAAAAAATAATGAATGTCTTCATTGATTCAGCCCCATGCAGCATGATGTTTGTGTTTTATGATGCATTGTGAAAGTTCAGGATTGTCACGATACATGTAATCATGTGTGCGCACCTTGTCTTCTCACTTTCTTGCGTTTTAACCCTCACATTTTGCATTTTGCTTTGTGTTTCTTTCTTTTTCTTGTTCTCTCCTTTCAAAGCACAAGACTCAGCTGACCTTGTACTCTTAATTGATGGATCAGAGAACGTTGGAGCTGCCAACTTCCCCTTCGTCCGTGATTTGGCTCTCCGAGTGATTGAAGGGCTTGATGTGGGCAGGGACACGGTCCGGGTTGCCCTTGTACTCTATAGTGACCACCCAGAGACAAAGTTTTATCTCAATAGCTTTGACAACAAAGGAAAAATCCAAAATGTTATACAAGGGCTCGAATTCCCCGGTGGAGATGATTCTAATCTGGGGGAAGCCTTGGAAGAGGTGACCAACAATTTGTTGGGCCCAGAGGCAGGTGGCAGAGCAGAAGAAGGGGTGCCCCAAGCCTTGTTAATTGTCAGTGCTGGGCAGTCCACTGATGATGTCAGTGAGGGTGAAAGGGCACTAAAGAAGGCTAATGTATACACCTTTGGTGTTGCCATGGGCAGTTCAGCTAGTGCCCAGCTGAAGGATATTGCAAAGGATAAAAGCTTTATTCTGTCTGTCAGTGATGTCAGAAAAGTGGCCGGTATAGCTGATGAGCTGCTTCCATATATTAATGAGGTGGTCCAACACAACATTCTGATACACACTGAATTCACACAAGGTATGTAATTATGCAAGGAGGATCCCTGAAATGTGAACACATGATCAGTAATTGCTTTTGCCAAATAAATTCATTTATAAACTAATACATTTATAATAATAATAATAATAATAATAATAATAATAATTGGTCATTAACAAACCTATATTGCTTCTGAAAAAATCTTGGTTTTGGGTAAACTGTTTTTTTGCAAGAGTGATTTATAATAAAATAAAAAAGAGAGTAGCACCCAAATTACTCACAGCAAGCCTAAGTTACCAAGGTCTAATTAAGCTTAATATGAATATTCAACACATTTCTGCCCCTTTTTTCATTATCTGTATTATGGAACCATGTGTGTAATTGCTGAAGTGCTTACATGCAATTTTCATATAATTGCTTCAACCAAAGATTACTTGCTCTTAAATAAAAAGCAATTATATGTACAATGTCATGGGCAAATAACATGCAGGAAGCAAATGCAAGTCTGTGTTTAAAATATAATAAAATTTAGAATCTATGTTTAAAATCTAAAAAATATTTTAGTTAAAAGGTTATTTGTCATGTAGATTGTTTATTGAATAACACTTTAAAATTAATATGCACACAGAAATCCATACACAACTTTATATATTTTATTAGAAATAAGCATTCTAGTGTAATCTATGTAAATTCCCCTTGAAGGATAAAAAACAAATACATCTCTATAAAAAGTTTCTTTATTTGGCTGGTGCCAGATTTGAGTCTGTTTCTTAGTAAATAGCCTTTATCACATACAATATATATTTGTATGTATGTGTTTATTGGATATTGCATACTTACAAATATGATTTTATTATTCATTTAGGGTCACATACCAAGTCAAACATGAATATCTTGTTAATCATTCACATGTTAGCTAGCTAAATATCTACTAGAGCCAGACCAAAAATATTTAACTAGAACAAAACTGACTTCTGTATAACTTGTATCATTTGATCACACCTATGGCCTATTAGCTAGCTAATGTTAGTTGATATTTAGATTGTAAGCGTTATGTGAAGTTGACCTCCAAACAAAAGCACAAAGTTGTGCAGAACCTCTTTGCTGACATTTTTTGTCTTCCTGAAAAGTTGTAACAGGTAATCGAGTAATTGTTCATGATGCCATGTGATGTTCAGACTAGTTACATTTTTGGGAGGATATTTATGGGTGGTATTTAAATTAATTAATTAACTTATTTTTGATTCTGGGGTATTTTGATGTTGTGTACTTGTACTTAGGTGTGAGAGAGGTGTGGTTGTTAAGAAAATGGAAATTAGTATTGCTTTTGGATTAATAATTATTTGGATAATTAGTTATGGTTGAGCACTATTTTTGAGAAAAGTATTATATTATTAGGGAGTAATTGTTTATGAGCAGCATTTTTGGTTGAATGGTGAATGTAGGTTGAATACTTATGTTACTTGTGGAGGAGCTGCTGTGTTTGAGGAGAATTAATAGTTGAGAGAGCTTTTGATAGCTAAGTCAGCCACAGTATTTGATATGGTTAGATGTGGGCTACGTATAGGTGTCCATTGTACCATCATTTAGTAAGTTGAAGATTATATTATTTTTCTGAACATTCTCCGATTCATGACTTCTATTCTTGAAGGGATAGTACAAAAAATGTCTAAGGCTGAATACTGCCAAAAACATAAACACACTCTTCTCATATTGGAGGAATTTTAGTGCAAAGTTTAGTAGTTATAAATAAAAAATGGAGCTATGAACTGACAAATTCAATGTAGACTAAAGAATGTGAAGAAATTTTATTGATATTGAAATGATCTGAGAGTAAATTGGTTGTTTTGGATGTGGAGTATTTATATAGTCTAATATTTTTGGTTTGGGTAATTTAGCTGAATGGGTTGTTTGGAAGGATAAAAAGTAGAATTATTGCTGAGTTAGAAGTTCAATATAATGCTTGTTTTAAACTAATATTGTTTTTGTTTTATTATGCTATGAGGTATAGGTGCTTAAAATCATTTAACCACATATTAAATGTGCACCATAGACAAGTGCCTTTCTTGAGAGACTGTGGAAGAAAGATTGTAGACAATTCATGGGAGAAAAAAAAACAAAATAAATACACCTGTACTTACTTGTATTAAAGTAAAAAAGTGCTTCTTTGATATAGACCAACTCATACACTAAAATCATTGTTTCGTCCAATTTAACAAAGAAAATATACATTTTACAAAATACTAACTGTACTATTTTAATGGTGCCAAATTGGCTTGAGTTTGAATTTCATATAACATAAATCATATTACCTTGGCCATGGCCAAGAGAGTAAAAGTGGTCTGTTACGTTTAAACAAATCTGATTGGCACACATGAAATTATTAAGCATTACATGAGAGTCAAAAACTACAAAACAAGTAATGGTGCAAAAATGTCTTTGTATCTAATGAACATTATGAATTTGTCAGCAGCAAAAGTAATAATTGTTACTTTGGCTCTTTTTTCATTTTAGCCTTGGTTGTTTCGAAGAGGGACATAATATTCCTCATTGACAGCAGCATGGGTTCCACTTCTGTCAATGCAATTCGTGAATTCATCAAAAACTTTATTGACACTATGCCAATTGGACCTGATGAGGTGCAAATTGGAGTGGCTATGTTTTCCACCACCCCAAGACTTGAGATTTACCTTAACTCATACAGCACAAAGGATTCTCTCATCTCTGCCCTTGGCCAAGTTAAACCAAAACCATCACCTGATGTCAACATTGGTGCTGCCCTGGACTTTGTAAGGAACAACATGTTTATACCTGAGAAAGGAAGCCGCCTTCGAGATGGAGTGCCACAGCTTGTGTTGGTGATTACCAGCAAAAGGTCTAAAGACAGTGTCCAACAACCAGCTGACGCCCTACAACAAATGGGTGTCTTGACCATGGCTGCTGGTTTCCGGGCTGCAGATGAAGCTGAACTCAAGCAGATAGCTTTTGATGAAAGCTTGGTGTTTATGCTGAAGGACCCCCGAATCTTATTGCGCAATCCCAAACAGATTGTCTCACTATTGTCTACAATTTCAGGTGGTGGTGTGACAGAAGGACCAACCGAGTCAGGTAACTTTTAGAGGAAATATAAACATATGTATTTTATTTATTCGTGTAATTAAATTGATTTGCTCACTGGGGACTTGGACTTGGACATTAGTAATGCTGCTTTGCTGTGTAATTCACAGAATTGGTTTGATTGCACTAAAAGTAAAACATTGAGAACAATATTAATAAATAATGCTTGCTATTTGTGGGGAAAACAGCAGAAGTGCTATTCTAATCATGATTTCTATTTCCATAGAATTTGAAATAACAACTATCCAAACTCAACGAGTAGTCAGAGACATTGTCTTTCTGGTTGATGGAGCCGACTATGTTGAGAATAACTTGCCTGCTGTACGAGACTTCATCTCCAGTATAGTTCAACAACTAGATGTGAGGCCGGAACGAGTGCGCATCGGACTGATACAGTTTGCTGAGGGACAGAGAACAGAGTTTTATCTGAATTCTTATAGCACCAAACAAGACATACTTGCTAAAATAGCTCAGATGCAACTAATGGGAGGAAATGTGTTAAATACTGGAGCAGCATTAAAATATGCTCTAGCAAACCACTTCCAGACTTCAGCTGGTTCTCGTGTGAGCCAGGGAGTCCAGCAAGTCTTGGTGTTGATCACTGGCAGTCCGTCTCAAGATGAGGTCAAGAGAGTTGCAGACCAAGTAGCCCTGGCTGGAGTCCTGACCTTTGCTGTTGGAGCTGGTCAGGTGGAGGAGAGTGAACTAAAGAAAATTGCTTTTGTTGAAAATCTGGCATACTATCAGAGAACCTTTCGTGGTTTGCCAAATGTTGTTAAAAATATTATGACACCACTCATTACAGTTGTTGGTGAGCCAGGTAAGTTAATGAATATCTCAGTGAAATAGCATGTTTATAAGGCAAGACAACATACTATATTATATATTACATATATGATTAACCATAATCTTTTTTTCCACAGTTACTACTGTCATTGATCATGGTAAGAGGGATGTTGCCTTTTTGATAGATGGATCTGATAATGTTAGAGGAGACTTTGGACACATCCGTGACTTTATAATCAAAGTCATTGAACCCCTAGATGTTGGTTTTGATAAAGTACGTGTTGCAGTTGTCCAACACAGTGAAAGACTAACTCCAAATTTCTACCTAAATACCTATAAAACCAAAGAAGAAGTCCTGGGGGCTCTTAGACAGCTTAGTTTTGTTGGTGGCAGGAGTCTGAATACTGGAGCTGCTTTAACATACATGAAAGACACTATTTTATCTTCATCTTATGGCAGTCGAGCAAACCAAAACGTTCCCCAGTTTTTGATTGTTCTGATGGGAGGGAAATCAAGTGACAGTGTAAAAGAAGCTTCTGGTGCCTTAAAGACTGAAGGAGTTGTGCCTTTTGGTGTTGGAGTGAAAAACGCAGATCCCAAGCAGATTGCAGCTATTTCACACAATCCATCATTTGCCTTCAATGTGAAGGAATTCAGACAGCTCAACACAGTCCAGCAAAAGCTCAACAGCTATGTGAGTCTACCAAAGGCACAGCTTGATGTTATTCTGGAACAAGGTAAGGGCACTTCTTCTATGAGTATATATTTGTCATTTGCATTGTCTAAGATGTTGTTTTTTTCTTGTTTTTGTTACTTCCTTCTTTCTTTTAAAATTGTTTTCTTATTATTTATTGTATTTTAGTTCATACCATTGAAATACCAAAAGATATAGTGTTCCTACTGGATGATTCTGATGAGTCTAAAAATGGCTTCCATGCAATTTGTGATTTTGTTCAAAACATTGTGGAGAAACTCAGTGTGGAGAAAGACATGGACAGAGTTTCTTTGGTTCAGTACAGCGAAGAGCCCAGGGTCAACTTTTATCTCAATACTTATGAGAAGAAAGAGGAAGTGTTAAATGCCATAAAAGTCTTGGAACACAAAGGTGGAAGAATGGCAAATGTTGGCGCTGCCCTGGAGTTTGTGAGGCACAAGCTTTTTACTTCTTCATCAGGGAGTAGACGGCTTCAAGGAGTTCCTCAGATACTAATTTTATTAAGTAGTGGATCATCTAGTGATGGGGTAACAGGTCCTGCAATGGCTCTTAGAGATCTTGAAGTAGTATCAATGAGCATTGGTGTGGGAACTACAGATTTAAATGAACTGAACACAGTTTCATTGCAACCTAGCTTCACACACATGGTCAGCAGTTTTAATGACCTTTCTATCATTGAGCCACAAGTGATTTCATCCTTAAAGACTGTTTCCTTGGGAGATATACCTTTCACTGGAATACCTGAAATTGTTGGTAAGAACATCCGTATTTATGTGCAAAATTTTCAGTTCTTATTCAAAATGCTTTAGATGCAGTTGAAAATTAATTTTTTGTTGCAAAGTAGTGGTATTGCTTAATGTATTATATGGCTAACATTGTGTTCTTTTGGATGTTCTTTTGGAATATTTTACTTACCTTTGTTGTTTCTGCACTTGGCATTTTCTTTTGTAAACATGTCCACTCCATGAGAGCATTTTTTTCTTGTCAATTCTGCATTCACACCATTGCCCTCCTCAGAATCTCATTTGGAGATCCCCTGCTTTCTGATTTCCTACACATTAAGTATGCTTTTAAACTATGATCCAGGCACAATCTTTGTACACTTGTTGGCTCTTGTACATATTGAAATCCATTAGACATAAAATCATCAACTCAATGAAAAAAAAAAATTTAATATTTGTGCATGTGTCCTGAAATAATGCAGGGAGCAATAAACGGGATATAGTATTTCTCTTTGATGGTTCGGATGATTCCAGAAATGGTTTGCCGGCTATCCGCGAGTTTATTCGAAGAATGGTCGAGGATCTGGACATTGATGAAGACAATGTCCGAATTGCTGTAGTGCAGTACAGTGAAGATGCTTTGATGCATTTTGTATTTAATACTCACAAAAGCAAGAAGGATGTGATGTATGCAATAAGAAGTCTCAGACCCAAAGGTGGAAAAACTCTAAATACTGGTGCTGCATTGAAGTACATCAGGTCCAACATTTTCACTGTTGCTTCTGGAAGCAGACACAAGACTAGAGTTCCCCAACTTTTGATTGTAATAACAGGTCGAGAGTCTAGTGATGATGTGACAGAACCTACTGAAGATCTCAAAGCTTTTGGAGTTCTGACCATTGCTATTGGATTGAAGAATGCAGTTAACAAGGAGCTAAAGAGCATAGCATATTCACCTAGATATATTTTTAATCTACCATTCTTTGGTGAACTCTTATCTATACAAGCAGAAATCCTCTCCTTCATCAAATCCAAACTGGCAAAAGAGCCCCCCACTATTGTTGGTAAGAACTGTAACCTTCTTCCTGATGGCATTTTTGATTCACTTTTTTGTGGATGAATAGTGTGTATATGAATTGCAGTTTAATATAAGGAAAATCAGTGAATCACCTTCATTTCTCTAAGCTTTTTGCTTTGCCTCATGTCATTTTATGGATTCTGACACACCCTGGTATCTTTGTTGAGATCTGCTCTGCTTTAAATAATATATGCATTCTTCTTTCCATCTATTATTTTGCTACAAGTTTGGTTTCATCTTTTTTGTCTTGGGATAGTCTTCCATATCATGAAGACACTTCTTCATCTTAAACTCTTCCTTGAGTCAATGATTTCTTAATCATTGTTGATATTAAATCACCAGAAACTCCTAATCTTCAACTCTTACCTGCCTCAATGGCTTGTTGAGCTCCTTCATAGATTTTCTTGGAAAAAAATCTATGATCTGGAAAAATCATTCAGTTCCACTGAAAACTCTTTTTTTTTCAAGTTTTTCACTTTAATATTATAATATTGCAATATTAATGAACTTGAATTATTTATATGAAACTATCATTTAAATTTATAAATAGAGAAAATAGTCTCTAATTTATAAGATTTTTAAAATACATTTTAACAAAGCAATTTCATGTGTTTCCTAATTGAATTTGATACAGCACAGAGAGACATTGTTTTTCTGCTGGATGGGTCTGACTACACTAGAGATGGATTTCAAACCATATGTCAGTTTGTTGGAAGAGTGGTGGATAAACTCAGTGTTGGACAGAGTGCAGAACAAGTGTCTGTGGTTCAGTACAGTACACATACCCAGGTCCATTTTTTGCTAAATACACATTCCTCAATGCAAGATGTTCTCAGGGCAATTGAAAGCCTGCAACACCAAGGAGGAAGTCCCCTTAACACAGGGGCAGCTCTTGAATATGTTAAAAAACATGTCTTTACTGTATCTTCTGGAAGTAGACAGTTAGAGGGTGTTCCTCAGATTCTTATTCTGGTAACTGGTGGGAGATCCCAGGATGATGTTCGAGATCCAGCAGCAGCACTAAAACAGGAAAATATTGTGACATTCAGTGTTGGGACTCAAAATGCAGATGTTATTCAACTTCAAATGATTTCCCACACTCCCAGTCATACCTTTACTGTCACTCGGTTTGATGACCTTCAAAATATTGAGCAGAACCTTATGTCATATATAAAAAGAGTGCCCCATCAGCCAAGGAAGTTGCTACCAGCTACATTAGGTAAGAATGTTTTAAATTATTCTTTATATTTAAAATAACAACATAACTGGATTACATATAAAGGCATTGCATATGCATCTTAGTGAATTCTTACACACAAAATCTGCAACACAGAAACACATCTCTTGGACAGAAATGGGGTTTACGGAGATTGTGTTTTTTATGAATTTAAAGGATGAGCATCAATTTGTTACTCTGCTTTCCTGGATATATGGTGGTTTGTAATCCTGCATTTACTTCTTTCCTTTAAAAACACTAGCTTTTTTTCTTTTCACAGCAGATGGTGGTAAAAGAGATATTGTATTTTTAATTGACGGCTCTGACCACACAAGAGGAAGTTTCTTGAGTATACAAAACTTTGTCCAGTTATTGTCAGAGGGACTAATCTTGGGGCAGAATAGAGATCATATTTCTGTTATTCAATACAGTGATAATGTAACTCTGGAATTCTTTTTGAATTCACATTCATCAAGAGAGGATATTATTGATAGTGTTCAACGCCTGACACACAGAGGAGGAAAACACCTTCATACTGGGGCAGCCCTACAATATGTAAAGGATGAAGTCTTCAATGTCCTCTCGGGAAGTAGAAATTTAGAGGGAGTACCACAAATTTTGATTCTTTTAACTGCTGGACGGTCTACAGATGATGTTAGAGGCCCAGCCAAAGCCCTTAAGAAAATGGGAGTCATTCCAATAAGTATTGGTACAACAAATGCTGACACTCTTGAACTACAAACAGTATCCCACCAACCAAATTACTTTTTCATTACTAACTTTGAGAATCTTCTTACAATTAAAGAAAATGTTTTGGCTTTAATAAAAGGAGCATCAGCCACACCCACACCAACTACCTTTCTTCCAGGTTTTGGTAAGAGTTGGTATTCTTTATTTTTGATTCTACATGTCACTAGTATAAGAGAGCATAATTTGCTGGGTTATGCACTGCATTAACGATAACTGCCATTTTATTTTATATATTTTATTATTATTTTACATGTTTTATTTACATGTTGTGCCACTTTGTATTCCAGAATCTGTTGTTTCCAGAGATGTTGCATTTCTTCTGGATGGGTCTGATGATTCTAGAAATGGCTTCGAGGCCATTCGTGGCTTTATCCAAATGGTTGTTGAAAATCTTAGTGTAGAGGAAAATGGTGACAGGGTTGCCCTGGTCCAATATAATAGAAATGCCACTGCTAATTTTTATCTCAACACCTATTCAAATAATAATGAGGTACTGAATTCAGTGCGCTCTTTGAAGCACAAAGGAGGAAGACCACTGAACACTGGTGCTGCTCTCCAATTTGTGAGAGACTATATTTTCTCTCCATCATTTGGAGGCAGACATTTGGAAGGTGTAGCTCAGATTCTATACATGTTTTGTGGTGGGCGATCAAATGATGATATCAGGGGAGTTTCACAGACATTAAGGAAAAGTGATGTGAAGGTCTTTACTATTGGGACAAAAAATGCTGACACTTTAGAGTTGCAGACAATGTCATCTACACCAGCATTTGCTTTTTCCATCCCCGACTTTAACTACCTTGACAGCATCTACCAAAGAGTTGCCTCTGTTGTGAATGGTGGTGAAAAAATGAGAGAGCAGTTCACAACATCTGAGGGTAAGAATTCTTATGATGAAAGGATATAGACACATGATTTTGTCAGGTTCCTATGTTCTCATTTGTGTGCCATGTGTGCATGCACTAAGCTTCAAGAGCAGCTAACTAAAAACATATTTCGAGAGCCCAACTTGAATTTACTACTTGATAAGGTTGTTTTAACAAATTGGGCTTCCTTTGTCAACTGGTCTTAGTTATTTAGCATTTGCTGCTGATAAGTATCGTTTCTACCCTGGATTGTCATTCTCACTTATGAAGCTTTGTACTCTATTTATCCTAGCCCAAACTGTGACTGCCAAAAGAGACATTGTATTCCTCATTGATGGATCTGATGATGCACGAAGCCATTTTGCAGTAATACAAGAATTTGTGGCCCAATTGGTGAACAAATTTGATATCAGTAATGACAAGGATCAAATTGCTGTTGTACAATTTAGCAACACTGCAGTAACAAATTTCAATCTCAATACTTACACATCCACTGCTGAGGTAGAAAATGCTGTACAGAACCTCATACCACAAGGTGGAAGACCACGATATATTGGATTAGCTCTTCAGTTTGTAAAAAACAATGTTTTCACCCTCAAAAATGGAAGTCGGGAAAATGAAGGTGTGAAGCAGATTCTTGTGATACTGGCAGGTGGGAGATCAAGAGACTCTCCAAGAGGACCTGCCAGCACATTAAAGAAAGCTGGGGTAGCAATTTTTGCCATTGGATCAAGTCTTGCAGATCAAATCGAATTGGAGGCGATTTCTTCACAAACAGATTATGCATATGCTGATCCTGATTTACATAATTTGCCGCGTATTCAACAAAGCCTACTAACAAAACTTGCAGAAAAGAAACTAAAAGGGGAAATAGTTCATGGTAAGAAATATTTCACATTTTGTCAACCTAAAATATTAAAAAGCAAAAATTTTCAAGGTTGAATTTTGTATAAAACAACACTGAATGCTTTTGTAAAAAAGATAACACATTTATTCTGTGATCTTCAGATTTTGCAGTTCAAAGAAAGGAGCAAAAAAGAGATATTGCTTTTCTTGTGGATGGCTCAGACAATGCTAGAGAAGGATTTCAAGCACTGCGAGATTTTCTGTACAACTTTATAGCAAATCTGACTGTAGGAATTAATGATGACAGAATTGCAGTAATTCAGTACAGCAATGAAGCTGTCACTAATTTTTATCTAAATTCATTTTCAAGAAAGGAGGATGTACTATATGCAGTTAAAGGTCTGATACACAAAGGGGGAAGACCCCTCAATACAGGTTCTGCTCTTAGGTATGTAAAGAATAATATATTTGTAAGTTCATCAGGGAGTAGAAGAAGCAAAGGAGTACCGCAAATCCTGATCTTGATGACAGCTGGAAAATCAAGAGACAATATTACTGAAGCAGCGAATAATCTCAAAAGTCTTGGTGTGTCAATAATTGGAATAGGGACACAAAAGTCAAATTCTGAAGAAATTAGAATTATTTCAACTAAACAAAAATCATTCTTTTTGAAAGACTTTACTTATCTACCAAAAACTAAACAGCAGCTGGTGGCTGCAATGAGAACCGATTCATTAGAGAAAATAACAGAAGAGCAATCAAGTGGTAAGGCCCGCAAAAAAATGAATGAAAAATGAATCAGTTAATCAACATGTTAAAAAAACAACAAAATAAGAATATTTTTATGTTTTGTAGGAAATCTCCGTAAAAATTATGATATAGTATTCCTTTTGGATGGTTCAGATGGCACGAGGAATTCTTTCCCAGCAATGCGTGCCTTTGTTGAAAAAATGGTTGAGAGACTGCGTGTGTCAGAGGGGAAAGACCGTGTGTCTGTTGTCCAGTTCAGCAGAGACCCAGAGGCCCATTTCTATCTTAACACATACGCAACAAAGGAGGATGTTCTCAGCACTGTTAGAAGTCTGAGGCACAAAGGAGGAAGACCCCTGAACACCGGGGCGGCTCTGCAGTACGTCAGAGACAATGTCTTTACTGACTCCTCCGGTAGCAGACGATTGGAAGGGGTGTCACAGATACTGATCCTGCTGAGTGGTGGACGGTCGTTTGACCACGTTGACACCCCAGCCTCTGCTCTTAAGGATCTGGGAGTCTTGACCTTTGCAATAGGATCAAGGGCCTCTGACAGCACAGAGCTTCAGAGGATTTCCTATGAACCCAATTATGCTGTGTCTGTCTCAGACTTCAATGAACTCCCAAATGTCCAAGAGCAAATTCTGACATCGGTAGAGGCTATTTCTGTTCCCATCTCTCCAACATCACCAACTACTATTGGTATGCATTTATGAGAGCCCTGTGTGCCAATATTTCTGTGATTTTTGTTACCATTCTTTTTTATTTAAATTGTGTAGCTTTTCATGTAGAGGTGAACCCGTAGCCTTGAGCTGTGGCTTTGAAACAACAGGAGCCGCATGAACTCTGAATAACTCTAAGTAAAGTTCTCTGTAGTAATGACTATTGAAACTGATGCATTTTACCAAAATGTATTTGTCTAAAATAGCACTGTTTTCTTCCTAGTGGAATATGACATGCCCCGAAAGGACGTTGTCTTTCTGCTGGATGGTTCAGATGGCACTAGGAAAGGATTCCCCGCCATGCTTGAATTTGTGCAAAAAGTAATTGAAAAATTCGATATAGATGAGAGCAGGGACCGCGTTTCAGTTGTGCAGTACAGTAGAGACCCTGAGGTCCATTTCTATCTGAACACCTTCTCAACAAAGGAGGAGGTCCTTGACAGTGTCAAAGGTATAAGACACAGAGGAGGGAGACTTCTCAACACCGGCTCCGCTCTCCAGTATGTGAGAGACAATGTCCTCACTGCCTCTGCTGGCGGCAGACATCAGCGAGGTGTCCCACAGGTTCTTGTCCTGCTCAGTGGATCACGGTCAAGTGACAATGTAGATGCACCTGCCTCTGCCCTGAAAAAAAGTGGGGTCTTGATTTTTGGTGTTGGCACCAGGAATTCAAGCAGAGAAGTTCAGAAAATTGTCAGTAATCCCATCTTTGCTCAGTCTATTCCTGAACTCTCTGAACTTGCCAGTATCCAGCAGCAGTTTTTCTCATCTCTCAGCCACGTACCTTTTGAGGTTACACCGATGAAACCTTCAGTCATAGGTAAGGCAGATTCCCATAAATATTTTACAAATGCCCACAAAATAATTGTTGAAATTGGACAGTTGAATGTTAGCATGTTGAGTTGTTAGCATGTTATGAAATTGTCGCATTGGCGCTTTTATATGGTGAAAGGGAAAACTAGGTCTGTGTTAAGGGCTCTTCAGTTAGCGTTCCAAACTAAACTGTTGCTCTTTGGGATCAGGAGGTCCTCGTTCTGGATTCACAGTCACAATTTGCCCAGGGTTGCGTCATCCAAGTCTCAGATCCGACAGCCAAAGACCAAGTCTGCCTTACTCAGCCAAACGTCTGCCAAGACGCAAGTGCACCAACACAGCTCCACAGAATAGTACCAAGCCAAGGGACTAGAGTATTGCAGTCCACAATATGGGTATTGAATAGTGCAGGAGAGAAGAGAGTGTCCTTTCCAATTGGACTGTGCACATCCAAAAGTGTTCTTGATAGAAAAAAAAAGATAGTAAAGTTGATATGACCTTGTTTTCTCTTTTACTGTCCTTAGCTCCTGAAAAAGTTCCTGAGAGGGATGTAGTATTCCTTTTGGATGGTTCAGATGGCACGAGGAATTCTTTCCCAGCAATGCGTGCCTTTGTTGAAAAAATGGTTGAGAGACTGCGTGTGTCAGAGGGGAAAGACCGTGTGTCTGTTGTCCAGTTCAGCAGAGACCCAGAGGCCCATTTCTATCTTAACACATACGCAACAAAGGAGGATGTTCTCAGCACTGTTAGAAGTCTGAGGCACAAAGGAGGAAGACCCCTGAACACCGGGGCGGCTCTGCAGTACGTCAGAGACAATGTCTTTACTGACTCCTCCGGTAGCAGACGATTGGAAGGGGTGTCACAGATACTGATCCTGCTGAGTGGTGGACGGTCGTTTGACCCCGTTGACACCCCAGCCTCTGCTCTTAAGGATCTGGGAGTCTTGACCTTTGCAATAGGATCAAGGGCCTCTGACAGCACAGAGCTTCAGAGGATTTCCTATGAACCCAATTATGCTGTGTCTGTCTCAGACTTCAATGAACTCCCAAATGTCCAAGAGCAAATTCTGACATCGGTAGAGGCTATTTCTGTTCCCATCTCTCCAACATCACCAACTACTATTGGTATGCATTTATGAGAGCCCTGTGTGCCAATATTTCTGTGATTTTTGTTACCATTCTTTTTTATTTAAATTGTGTAGCTTTTCATGTAGAGGTGAACCCGTAGCCTTGAGCTGTGGCTTTGAAACAACAGGAGCCGCATGAACTCTGAATAACTCTAAGTAAAGTTCTCTGTAGTAATGACTATTGAAACTGATGCATTTTACCAAAATGTATTTGTCTAAAATAGCACTGTTTTCTTCCTAGTGGAATATGACATGCCCCGAAAGGACGTTGTCTTTCTGCTGGATGGTTCAGATGGCACTAGGAAAGGATTCCCCGCCATGCTTGAATTTGTGCAAAAAGTAATTGAAAAATTCGATATAGATGAGAGCAGGGACCGCGTTTCAGTTGTGCAGTACAGTAGAGACCCTGAGGTCCATTTCTATCTGAACACCTTCTCAACAAAGGAGGAGGTCCTTGACAGTGTCAAAGGTATAAGACACAGAGGAGGGAGACTTCTCAACACCGGCTCCGCTCTCCAGTATGTGAGAGACAATGTCCTCACTGCCTCTGCTGGCGGCAGACATCAGCGAGGTGTCCCACAGGTTCTTGTCCTGCTCAGTGGATCACGGTCAAGTGACAATGTAGATGCACCTGCCTCTGCCCTGAAAAAAAGTGGGGTCTTGATTTTTGGTGTTGGCACCAGGAATTCAAGCAGAGAAGTTCAGAAAATTGTCAGTAATCCCATCTTTGCTCAGTCTATTCCTGAACTCTCTGAACTTGCCAGTGTCCAGCAGCAGTTTTTCTCATCTCTCAGCCACTTGCCTTTTGAGGTAACACCGATGAAACCTTCAGTCATAGGTAAGGCAGATTCCCATAAATATTTTACAAATGCCCACAAAATAATTGTTGAAATTGGACAGTTGAATGTTAGCATGTTGAGTTGTTAGCATGTTATGAAATTGTCGCATTGGCGCTTTTATATGGTGAAAGGGAAAACTAGGTCTGTGTTAAGGGCTCTTCAGTTAGCGTTCCAAACTCAACTGTTGCTCTTTGGGACCAGGAGGTCCTCGGTCTGGATTCACAGTCACAATTTGCCCAGGGTTGCGTCATCCAAGTCTCAGATCCGACAGCCAAAGACCAAGTCTGCCTTACTCAGCCAAACGTCTGCCAAGACGCAAGTGCACCAACACAGCTCCACAGAATAGTACCAAGCCAAGGGACTAGAGTATTGCAGTCCACAATATGGGTATTGAATAGTGCAGGAGAGAAGAGAGTGTCCTTTCCAATTGGACTGTGCACATCCAAAAGTGTTCTTGATAGAAAAAAAAAGATAGTAAAGTTGATATGACCTTGTTTTCTCTTTTACTGTCCTTAGCTCCTGAAAAAGTTCCTGAGAGGGATGTAGTATTCCTTTTGGATGGTTCAGATGGCACGAGGAATTCTTTCCCAGCAATGCGTGCCTTTGTTGAAAAAATGGTTGAGAGACTGCGTGTGTCAGAGGGGAAAGACCGTGTGTCTGTTGTCCAGTTCAGCAGAGACCCAGAGGCCCATTTCTATCTTAACACATACGCAACAAAGGAGGATGTTCTCAGCACTGTTAGAAGTCTGAGGCACAAAGGAGGAAGACCCCTGAACACCGGGGCGGCTCTGCAGTACGTCAGAGACAATGTCTTTACTGACTCCTCCGGTAGCAGACGATTGGAAGGGGTGTCACAGATACTGATCCTGCTGAGTGGTGGACGGTCGTTTGACCACGTTGACACCCCAGCCTCTGCTCTTAAGGATCTGGGAGTCTTGACCTTTGCAATAGGATCAAGGGCCTCTGACAGCACAGAGCTTCAGAGGATTTCCTATGAACCCAATTATGCTGTGTCTGTCTCAGACTTCAATGAACTCCCAAATGTCCAAGAGCAAATTCTGACATCGGTAGAGGCTATTTCTGTTCCCATCTCTCCAACATCACCAACTACTATTGGTATGCATTTATGAGAGCCCTGTGTGCCAATATTTCTGTGATTTTTGTTACCATTCTTTTTTATTTAAATTGTGTAGCTTTTCATGTAGAGGTGAACCCGTAGCCTTGAGCTGTGGCTTTGAAACAACAGGAGCCGCATGAACTCTAAATAACTCTAAGTAAAGTTCTCTGTAGTAATGACTATTGAAACTGATGCATTTTACCAAAATGTATTTGTCTAAAATAGCACTGTTTTCTTCCTAGTGGAATATGACATGCCCCGAAAGGATGTTGTCTTTCTACTGGATGGTTCAGATGACACTAGGAAAGGATTCCCCGCCATGCTTGAATTTGTGCAAAAAGTAATTGAAAAATTCGATATAGATGAGAGCAGGGACCGCGTTTCAGTTGTGCAGTACAGTAGAGACCCTGAGGTCCATTTCTATCTGAACACCTTCTCAACAAAGGAGGAGGTCCTTGACAGTGTCAAAGGTATAAGACACAGAGGAGGGAGACTTCTCAACACCGGCTCCGCTCTCCAGTATGTGAGAGACAATGTCCTCACTGCCTCTGCTGGCGGCAGACATCAGCGAGGTGTCCCACAGGTTCTTGTCCTGCTCAGTGGATCACGGTCAAGTGACAATGTAGATGCACCTGCCTCTGCCCTGAAAAAAAGTGGGGTCTTGATTTTTGGTGTTGGCACCAGGAATTCAAGCAGAGAAGTTCAGAAAATTGTCAGTAATCCCATCTTTGCTCAGTCTATTCCTGAACTCTCTGAACTTGCCAGTGTCCAGCAGCAGTTTTTCTCATCTCTCAGCCACTTGCCTTTTGAGGTAAAACCAATGAAACCTTCAGTCATAGGTAAGGCAGATTCCCATAAATATTTTACAAATGCCCACAAAATAATTGTTGAAATTGGACAGTTGAATGTTAGCATGTTGAGTTGTTAGCATGTTATGAAATTGTCGCATTGGCGCTTTTATATGGTGAAAGGGAAAACTAGGTCTGTGTTAAGGGCTCTTCAGTTAGCGTTCCAAACTCAACTGTTGCTCTTTGGGACCAGGAGGTCCTCGGTCTGGATTCACAGTCACAATTTGCCCAGGGTTGCGTCATCCAAGTCTCAGATCCGACAGTCAAAGACCAAGTCTGCCTTACTCAGCCAAACGTCTGCCAAGACGCAAGTGCACCAACACAGCTCCACAGAATAGTACCAAGCCAAGGGACTAGAGTATTGCAGTCCACAATATGGGTATTGAATAGTGCAGGAGAGAAGAGAGTGTCCTTTCCAATTGGACTGTGCACATCCAAAAGTGTTCTTGATAGAAAAAAAAAGATAGTAAAGTTGATATGACCTTGTTTTCTCTTTTACTGTCCTTAGCTCCTGAAAAAGTTCCTGAGAGGGATGTAGTATTCCTTTTGGATGGTTCAGATGGCACGAGGAATTCTTTCCCAGCAATGCGTGCCTTTGTTGAAAAAATGGTTGAGAGACTGCGTGTGTCAGAGGGGAAAGACCGTGTGTCTGTTGTCCAGTTCAGCAGAGACCCAGAGGCCCATTTCTATCTTAACACATACGCAACAAAGGAGGATGTTCTCAGCACTGTTAGAAGTCTGAGGCACAAAGGAGGAAGACCCCTGAACACCGGGGCGGCTCTGCAGTACGTCAGAGACAATGTCTTTACTGACTCCTCCGGTAGCAGACGATTGGAAGGGGTGTCACAGATACTGATCCTGCTGAGTGGTGGACGGTCGTTTGACCACGTTGACACCCCAGCCTCTGCTCTTAAGGATCTGGGAGTCTTGACCTTTGCAATAGGATCAAGGGCCTCTGACAGCACAGAGCTTCAGAGGATTTCCTATGAACCCAATTATGCTGTGTCTGTCTCAGACTTCAATGAACTCCCAAATGTCCAAGAGCAAATTCTGACATCGGTAGAGGCTATTTCTGTTCCCATCTCTCCAACATCACCAACTACTATTGGTATGCATTTATGAGAGCCCTGTGTGCCAATATTTCTGTGCTTTTTGTTACCATTCTTTTTTATTTAAATTGTGTAGCTTTTCATGTAGAGGTGAACCCGTAGCCTTGAGCTGTGGCTTTGAAACAACAGGAGCCGCATGAACTCTGAATAACTCTAAGTAAAGTTCTCTGTAGTAATGACTATTGAAACTGATGCATTTTACCAAAATGTATTTGTCTAAAATAGCACTGTTTTCTTCCTAGTGGAATATGACATGCCCCGAAAGGACGTTGTCTTTCTGCTGGATGGTTCAGATGGCACTAGGAAAGGATTCCCCGCCATGCTTGAATTTGTGCAAAAAGTAATTGAAAAATTCGATATAGATGAGAGCAGGGACCGCGTTTCAGTTGTGCAGTACAGTAGAGACCCTGAGGTCCATTTCTATCTGAACACCTTCTCAACAAAGGAGGAGGTCCTTGACAGTGTCAAAGGTATAAGACACAGAGGAGGGAGACTTCTCAACACCGGCTCCGCTCTCCAGTATGTGAGAGACAATGTCCTCACTGCCTCTGCTGGCGGCAGACATCAGCGAGGTGTCCCACAGGTTCTTGTCCTGCTCAGTGGATCACGGTCAAGTGACAATGTAGATGCACCTGCCTCTGCCCTGAAAAAAAGTGGGGTCTTGATTTTTGGTGTTGGCACCAGGAATTCAAGCAGAGAAGTTCAGAAAATTGTCAGTAATCCCATCTTTGCTCAGTCTATTCCTGAACTCTCTGAACTTGCCAGTGTCCAGCAGCAGTTTTTCTCATCTCTCAGCCACTTGCCTTTTGAGGTAACACCGATGAAACCTTCAGTCATAGGTAAGGCAGATTCCCATAAATATTTTACAAATGCCCACAAAATAATTGTTGAAATTGGACAGTTGAATGTTAGCATGTTGAGTTGTTAGCATGTTATGAAATTGTCGCATTGGCGCTTTTATATGGTGAAAGGGAAAACTAGGTCTGTGTTAAGGGCTCTTCAGTTAGCGTTCCAAACTCAACTGTTGCTCTTTGGGACCAGGAGGTCCTCGTTCTGGATTCACAGTCACAATTTGCCCAGGGTTGCGTCATCCAAGTCTCAGATCCGACAGCCAAAGACCAAGTCTGCCTTACTCAGCCAAACGTCTGCCAAGACGCAAGTGCACCAACACAGCTCCACAGAATAGTACCAAGCCAAGGGACTAGAGTATTGCAGTCCACAATATGGGTATTGAATAGTGCAGGAGAGAAGAGAGTGTCCTTTCCAATTGGACTGTGCACATCCAAAAGTGTTCTTGATAGAAAAAAAAAGATAGTAAAGTTGATATGACCTTGTTTTCTCTTTTACTGTCCTTAGCTCCTGAAAAAGTTCCTGAGAGGGATGTAGTATTCCTTTTGGATGGTTCAGATGGCACGAGGAATTCTTTCCCAGCAATGCGTGCCTTTGTTGAAAAAATGGTTGAGAGACTGCGTGTGTCAGAGGGGAAAGACCGTGTGTCTGTTGTCCAGTTCAGCAGAGACCCAGAGGCCCATTTCTATCTTAACACATACGCAACAAAGGAGGATGTTCTCAGCACTGTTAGAAGTCTGAGGCACAAAGGAGGAAGACCCCTGAACACCGGGGCGGCTCTGCAGTATGTCAGAGACAATGTCTTTACTGACTCCTCCGGTAGCAGACGATTGGAAGGGGTGTCACAGATACTGATCCTGCTGAGTGGTGGACGGTCGTTTGACCCCGTTGACACCCCAGCCTCTGCTCTTAAGGATCTGGGAGTCTTGACCTTTGCAATAGGATCAAGGGCCTCTGACAGCACAGAGCTTCAGAGGATTTCCTATGAACCCAATTATGCTGTGTCTGTCTCAGACTTCAATGAACTCCCAAATGTCCAAGAGCAAATTCTGACATCGGTAGAGGCTATTTCTGTTCCCATCTCTCCAACATCACCAACTACTATTGGTATGCATTTATGAGAGCCCTGTATGCCAATATTTCTGTGATTTTTGTTACCATTCTTTTTTATTTAAATTGTGTAGCTTTTCATGTAGAGGTGAACCCGTAGCCTTGAGCTGTGGCTTTGAAACAACAGGAGCCGCATGAACTCTGAATAACTCTAAGTAAAGTTCTCTGTAGTAATGACTATTGAAACTGATGCATTTTACCAAAATGTATTTGTCTAAAATAGCACTGTTTTCTTCCTAGTGGAATATGACATGCCCCGAAAGGACGTTGTCTTTCTGCTGGATGGTTCAGATGGCACTAGGAAAGGATTCCCCGCCATGCTTGAATTTGTGCAAAAAGTAATTGAAAAATTCGATATAGATGAGAGCAGGGACCGCGTTTCAGTTGTGCAGTACAGTAGAGACCCTGAGGTCCATTTCTATCTGAACACCTTCTCAACAAAGGAGGAGGTCCTTGACAGTGTCAAAGGTATAAGACACAGAGGAGGGAGACTTCTCAACACCGGCTCCGCTCTCCAGTATGTGAGAGACAATGTCCTCACTGCCTCTGCTGGCGGCAGACATCAGCGAGGTGTCCCACAGGTTCTTGTCCTGCTCAGTGGATCACGGTCAAGTGACAATGTAGATGCACCTGCCTCTGCCCTGAAAAAAAGTGGGGTCTTGATTTTTGGTGTTGGCACCAGGAATTCAAGCAGAGAAGTTCAGAAAATTGTCAGTAATCCCATCTTTGCTCAGTCTATTCCTGAACTCTCTGAACTTGCCAGTGTCCAGCAGCAGTTTTTCTCATCTCTCAGCCACGTACCTTTTGAGGTAACACCGATGAAACCTTCAGTCATAGGTAAGGCAGATTCCCATAAATATTTTACAAATGCCCACAAAATAATTGTTGAAATTGGACAGTTGAATGTTAGCATGTTGAGTTGTTAGCATGTTATGAAATTGTCGCATTGGCGCTTTTATATGGTGAAAGGGAAAACTAGGTCTGTGTTAAGGGCTCTTCAGTTAGCGTTCCAAACTCAACTGTTGCTCTTTGGGATCAGGAGGTCCTCGTTCTGGATTCACAGTCACAATTTGCCCAGGGTTGCGTCATCCAAGTCTCAGAACCGACAGCCAAAGACCAAGTCTGCCTTACTCAGCCAAACGTCTGCCAAGACGCAAGTGCACCAACACAGCTCCACAGAATAGTACCAAGCCAAGGGACTAGAGTATTGCAGTCCACAATATGGGTATTGAATAGTGCAGGAGAGAAGAGAGTGTCCTTTCCAATTGGACTGTGCACATCCAAAAGTGTTCTTGATAGAAAAAAAAAGATAGTAAAGTTGATATGACCTTGTTTTCTCTTTTACTGTCCTTAGCTCCTGAAAAAGTTCCTGAGAGGGATGTAGTATTCCTTTTGGATGGTTCAGATGGCACGAGGAATTCTTTCCCAGCAATGCGTGCCTTTGTTGAAAAAATGGTTGAGAGACTGCGTGTGTCAGAGGGGAAAGACCGTGTGTCTGTTGTCCAGTTCAGCAGAGACCCAGAGGCCCATTTCTATCTTAACACATACGCAACAAAGGAGGATGTTCTCAGCACTGTTAGAAGTCTGAGGCACAAAGGAGGAAGACCCCTGAACACCGGGGCGGCTCTGCAGTACGTCAGAGACAATGTCTTTACTGACTCCTCCGGTAGCAGACGATTGGAAGGGGTGTCACAGATACTGATCCTGCTGAGTGGTGGACGGTCGTTTGACCACGTTGACACCCCAGCCTCTGCTCTTAAGGATCTGGGAGTCTTGACCTTTGCAATAGGATCAAGGGCCTCTGACAGCACAGAGCTTCAGAGGATTTCCTATGAACCCAATTATGCTGTGTCTGTCTCAGACTTCAATGAACTCCCAAATGTCCAAGAGCAAATTCTGACATCGGTAGAGGCTATTTCTGTTCCCATCTCTCCAACATCACCAACTACTATTGGTATGCATTTATGAGAGCCCTGTATGCCAATATTCCTGTGATTTTTGTTACCATTCTTTTTTATTTAAATTGTGTAGCTTTTCATGTAGAGGTGAACCGGTAGCCTTGAGCTGTGGCTTTGAAACAACACGAGCCCAATGAACTCTGAATAACTCTATGTAAAGGTCTCTGTAGTAATGACTATTGAAACTGATGCATTTTACCGAAATGTATTTGTCTAAAATAGCACTGTTTTCTTCCTAGTGGAATATGACATGCCCCGAAAGGACGTTGTCTTTCTGCTGGATGGTTCAGATGACACTAGGAAAGGATTCCCCGCCATGCTTGAATTTGTGCAAAAAGTAATTGAAAAATTTGATATAGATGAGAGCAGGGACCGCGTTTCAGTTGTGCAGTACAGTAGAGACCCTGAGGTCCATTTCTATCTGAACACCTTCTCAACAAAGGAGGAGGTCCTTGACAGTGTCAAAGGTATAAGACACAGAGGAGGGAGACTTCTCAACACCGGCTCCGCTCTCCAGTATGTGAGAGACAATGTCCTCACTGCCTCTGCTGGCGGCAGACATCAGCGAGGTGTCCCACAGGTTCTTGTCCTGCTCAGTGGATCACGGTCAAGTGACAATGTAGATGCACCTGCCTCTGCCCTGAAAAAAAGTGGGGTCTTGATTTTTGGTGTTGGCACCAGGAATTCAAGCAGAGAAGTTCAGAAAATTGTCAGTAATCCCATCTTTGCTCAGTCTATTCCTGAACTCTCTGAACTTGCCAGTGTCCAGCAGCAGTTTTTCTCATCTCTCAGCAACTTGCCTTTTGAGGTAACACCGATGAAACCTTCAGTCATAGGTAAGGCAGATTCCCATAAATATTTTACAAATGCCCACAAAATCATTGTTGAAATTGCACAGTTGAATGTTAGCATGTTGAGTTGTTAGCATGTTATGAAATTGTCGCATTGGCGCTTTTATATGGTGAAAGGGAAAATTAGGTCTGTGTTAAGGGCTCTTCAGTTAGCGTTCCAAACTCAACTGTTGCTCTTTGGGACCAGGAGGTCCTCGGTCTGGATTCACAGTCACAATTTGCCCAGGGTTGCATCATCCAAGTCTCAGATCCGACAGCCAAAGACCAAGTCTGCCTTACTCAGCCAAACGTCTGCCATGACGCAAGTGCACCAACACAGCTCCACTGAATAGTACCAAGCCAAGGGACTAAAGTATTCCAGTCAACAATATGGGTATTGAATAGTGCAGGAGAGAAGAGAGTGTCCTTTCCAATTGGACTGTGCACATCCAAAAGTGTTCTTGATAGAAAAAAAAAGATAGTAAAGTTGATATGACCTTGTTTTCTCTTTTACTGTCCTTAGCTCCTGAAAAAGTTCCTGAGAGGGATGTAGTATTCCTTTTGGATGGTTCAGATGGCACGAGGAATTCTTTCCCAGCAATGCGTGCCTTTGTTGAAAAAATGGTTGAGAGACTGCGTGTGTCAGAGGGGAAAGACCGTGTGTCTGTTGTCCAGTTCAGCAGAGACCCAGAGGCCCATTTCTATCTTAACACATACGCAACAAAGGAGGATGTTCTCAGCACTGTTAGAAGTCTGAGGCACAAAGGAGGAAGACCCCTGAACACCGGGGCGGCTCTGCAGTACGTCAGAGACAATGTCTTTACTGACTCCTCCGGTAGCAGACGATTGGAAGGGGTGTCACAGATACTGATCCTGCTGAGTGGTGGACGGTCGTTTGACCCCGTTGACACCCCAGCCTCTGCTCTTAAGGATCTGGGAGTCTTGACCTTTGCAATAGGATCAAGGGCCTCTGACAGCACAGAGCTTCAGAGGATTTCCTATGAACCCAATTATGCTGTGTCTGTCTCAGACTTCAATGAACTCCCAAATGTCCAAGAGCAAATTCTGACATCGGTAGAGGCTATTTCTGTTCCCATCTCTCCAACATCACCAACTACTATTGGTATGCATTTATGAGAGCCCTGTATGCCAATATTCCTGTGATTTTTGTTACCATTCTTTTTTATTTAAATTGTGTAGCTTTTCATGTAGAGGTGAACCGGTAGCCTTGAGCTGTGGCTTTGAAACAACACGAGCCCAATGAACTCTGAATAACTCTATGTAAAGGTCTCTGTAGTAATGACTATTGAAACTGATGCATTTTACCGAAATGTATTTGTCTAAAATAGCACTGTTTTCTTCCTAGTGGAATATGACATGCCCCGAAAGGACGTTGTCTTTCTGTTGGATGGTTCAGATGACACTAGGAAAGGATTCCCCGCCATGCTTGAATTTGTGCAAAAAGTAATTGAAAAATTCGATATAGATGAGAGCAGGGACCGCGTTTCAGTTGTGCAGTACAGTAGAGACCCTGAGGTCCATTTCTATCTGAACACCTTCTCAACAAAGGAGGAGGTCCTTGACAGTGTCAAAGGTATAAGACACAGAGGAGGGAGACTTCTCAACACCGGCTCCGCTCTCCAGTATGTGAGAGACAATGTCCTCACTGCCTCTGCTGGCGGCAGACATCAGCGAGGTGTCCCACAGGTTCTTGTCCTGCTCAGTGGATCACGGTCAAGTGACAATGTAGATGCACCTGCCTCTGCCCTGAAAAAAAGTGGGGTCTTGATTTTTGGTGTTGGCACCAGGAATTCAAGCAGAGAAGTTCAGAAAATTGTCAGTAATCCCATCTTTGCTCAGTCTATTCCTGAACTCTCTGAACTTGCCAGTGTCCAGCAGCAGTTTTTCTCATCTCTCAGCCACATACCTTTTGAGGTAACACCGATGAAACCTTCAGTCATAGGTAAGGCAGATTCCCATAAATATTTTACAAATGCCCACAAAATCATTCTTGAAATTGGACAGTTGAATGTTAGCATGTTGAGTTGTTAGCATGTTATGAAATTGTCGCATTGGCACTTTTATATGGTGAAAGGGAAAACTAGGTCTGTGTTAAGGGCTCTTCAGTTAGCGTTCCAAACTCAACTGTTGCTCTTTGGGACCAGGAGTTCTTCGTTCTGGATTCACAGTCACAATTTGCCCAGGGTTGCATCATCCAAGTCTCAGATCCGACAGCCAAAGACCAAGTCTGCCTTACTCAGCCAAACGTCTGCCATGACGCAAGTGCACCAACACAGCTCCACTGAATAGTACCAAGCCAAGGGACTAGAGTATTCCAGTCCACAATATGGGTATTGAATAGTGCAGGAGAGAAGAGAGTGTCCTTTCCAATTGGACTGTGCACATCCAAAAGTGTTCTTGATAGAAAAAAAAAGATAGTAAAGTTGATGTGACCTTGTTTTCTCTTTTACTGTCCTTAGCTCCTGAAAAAGTTCCTGAGAGGGATGTAGTATTCCTTTTGGATGGTTCAGATGGCACGAGGAATTCTTTCCCAGCAATGCGTGCCTTTGTTGAAAAAATGGTTGAGAGATTGCGTGTGTCAGAGGGGAAAGACCGTGTGTCTGTTGTCCAGTTCAGCAGAGACCCAGAGGCCCATTTCTATCTTAACACATACGCAACAAAGGAGGATGTTCTCAGCACTGTTAGAAGTCTGAGGCACAAAGGAGGAAGACCCTTGAACACCGGGGCGGCTCTGCAGTACGTCAGAGACAATGTCTTTACTGACTCCTCCGGTAGCAGACGATTGGAAGGGGTGTCACAGATACTGATCCTGCTGAGTGGTGGACTGTCGTTTGACCACGTTGACACCCCAGCCTCTGCTCTTAAGGATCTGGGAGTCTTGACCTTTGCAATAGGATCAAGGGCCTCTGACAGCACAGAGCTTCAGAGGATTTCCTATGAACCCAATTATGCTGTGTCTGTCTCAGACTTCAATGAACTCCCAAATGTCCAAGAGCAAATTCTGACATCGGTAGAGACTATTTCTGTTCCCATCTCTCCAACATCGCCAACTACTATTGGTATGCATTTATGAGAGCCCTATATGCCAATATTCCTGTGATTTTTGTTACCATTCTTTTTTATTTAAATTGTGTAGCTTTTCATGTAGAGGTGAACCGGTAGCCTTGAGCTGTGGGTTTGAAACAACACGAGCCCAATAAACTCTGAATAACTCTATCTAAAGGTCTCTGTAGTAATGACTATTGAAACTGATGCATTTTACCAAAATGTATTTGTCTAAAATAGCACTGTTTTCTTCCTAGTGGAATATGACATGCCCCGAAAGGACGTTGTCTTTCTGCTGGATGGTTCAGATGGCACTAGGAAAGGATTCCCCGCCATGCTTGAATTTGTGCAAAAAGTAATTGAAAAAGTCGATATAGATGATAGCAGGGACCGCTTTTCAGTTGTGCAGTACAGTAGAGACCCTGAGGTCCATTTCTATCTGAACACCTTCTCAACAAAGGAGGAGGTCCTTGACAGTGTCAAAGGTATAAGACACAGAGGAGGGAGACTTCTCAACACCGGCTCTGCTCTCCAGTATGTGAGAGACAATGTCCTCACTTCCTCTGCTGGCGGCAGACATCAGCGAGGTGTCCCACAGGTTCTTGTCCTGCTCAGTGGATCACGGTCAAGTGACAATGTAGATGCACCTGCCTCTGCCCTGAAAAAAAGTGGGGTCTTGATTTTTGGTGTTGGCACCAGGAATTCAAGCAGAGAAGTTCAGAAAATTGTCAGTAATCCCATCTTTGCTCAGTCTATTCCTGAACTCTCTGAACTTGCCAGTGTCCAGCAGCAGTTTTTCTCATCTCTCAGCCACATACCTTTTGAGGTAACACCGATGAAACCTTCAGTCATAGGTAAGGCAGATTCCCATAAATATTTTACAAATGCCCACAAAATCATTCTTGAAATTGGACAGTTGAATGTTAGCATGTTGAGTTGTTAGCATGTTATGAAATTGTCGCATTGGCACTTTTATATGGTGAAAGGGAAAACTAGGTCTGTGTTAAGGGCTCTTCAGTTAACGTTCCAAACTCAACTGTTGCTCTTTGGGACCAGGAGTTCTTCGTTCTGGATTCACAGTCACAATTTGCCCAGGGTTGCATCATCCAAGTCTCAGATCCGACAGCCAAAGACCAAGTCTGCCTTACTCAGCCAAACGTCTGCCATGACGCAAGTGCACCAACACAGCTCCACTGAATAGTACCAAGCCAAGGGACTAGAGTATTCCAGTCCACAATATGGGTATTGAATAGTGCAGGAGAGAAGAGAGTGTCCTTTCCAATTGGACTGTGCACATCCAAAAGTGTTCTTGATAGAAAAAAAAGATAGTAAGCTTGATGTGACCTTGTTTTCTCTTTTACTGTCCTTAGCTCCTGAAAAAGTTCCTGAGAGGGATGTAGTATTCCTTTTGGATGGTTCAGATGGCACGAGGAATTCTTTCCCAGCAATGCGTGCCTTTGTTGAAAAAATGGTTGAGAGATTGCGTGTGTCAGAGGGGAAAGACCGTGTGTCTGTTGTCCAGTTCAGCAGAGACCCAGAGGCCCATTTCTATCTTAACACATACGCAACAAAGGAGGATGTTCTCAGCACTGTTAGAAGTCTGAGGCACAAAGGAGGAAGACCCTTGAACACCGGGGCGGCTCTGCAGTACGTCAGAGACAATGTCTTTACTGACTCCTCCGGTAGCAGACGATTGGAAGGGGTGTCACAGATACTGATCCTGCTGAGTGGTGGACTGTCGTTTGACCACGTTGACACCCCAGCCTCTGCTCTTAAGGATCTGGGAGTCTTGACCTTTGCAATAGGATCAAGGGCCTCTGACAGCACAGAGCTTCAGAGGATTTCCTATGAACCCAATTATGCTGTGTCTGTCTCAGACTTCAATGAACTCCCAAATGTCCAAGAGCAAATTCTGACATCGGTAGAGACTATTTCTGTTCCCATCTCTCCAACATCGCCAACTACTATTGGTATGCATTTATGAGAGCCCTATATGCCAATATTCCTGTGATTTTTGTTACCATTCTTTTTTATTTAAATTGTGTAGCTTTTCATGTAGAGGTGAACCGGTAGCCTTGAGCTGTGGGTTTGAAACAACACGAGCCCAATAAACTCTGAATAACTCTATCTAAAGGTCTCTGTAGTAATGACTATTGAAACTGATGCATTTTACCAAAATGTATTTGTCTAAAATAGCACTGTTTTCTTCCTAGTGGAATATGACATGCCCCGAAAGGACGTTGTCTTTCTGCTGGATGGTTCAGATGGCACTAGGAAAGGATTCCCCGCCATGCTTGAATTTGTGCAAAAAGTAATTGAAAAAGTCGATATAGATGATAGCAGGGACCGCTTTTCAGTTGTGCAGTACAGTAGAGACCCTGAGGTCCATTTCTATCTGAACACCTTCTCAACAAAGGAGGAGGTCCTTGACAGTGTCAAAGGTATAAGACACAGAGGAGGGAGACTTCTCAACACCGGCTCTGCTCTCCAGTATGTGAGAGACAATGTCCTCACTTCCTCTGCTGGCGGCAGACATCAGCGAGGTGTCCCACAGGTTCTTGTCCTGCTCAGTGGATCACGGTCAAGTGACAATGTAGATGCACCTGCCTCTGCCCTGAAAAAAAGTGGGGTCTTGATTTTTGGTGTTGGCACCAGGAATTCAAGCAGAGAAGTTCAGAAAATTGTCAGTAATCCCATCTTTGCTCAGTCTATTCCTGAACTCTCTGAACTTGCCAGTGTCCAGCAGCAGTTTTTCTCATCTCTCAGCCACATACCTTTTGAGGTAACACCGATGAAACCTTCAGTCATAGGTAAGGCAGATTCCCATAAATATTTTACAAATGCCCACAAAATCATTCTTGAAATTGGACAGTTGAATGTTAGCATGTTGAGTTGTTAGCATGTTATGAAATTGTCGCATTGGCACTTTTATATGGTGAAAGGGAAAACTAGGTCTGTGTTAAGGGCTCTTCAGTTAACGTTCCAAACTCAACTGTTGCTCTTTGGGACCAGGAGTTCTTCGTTCTGGATTCACAGTCACAATTTGCCCAGGGTTGCATCATCCAAGTCTCAGATCCGACAGCCAAAGACCAAGTCTGCCTTACTCAGCCAAACGTCTGCCATGACGCAAGTGCACCAACACAGCTCCACTGAATAGTACCAAGCCAAGGGACTAGAGTATTCCAGTCCACAATATGGGTATTGAATAGTGCAGGAGAGAAGAGAGTGTCCTTTCCAATTGGACTGTGCACATCCAAAAGTGTTCTTGATAGAAAAAAAAAGATAGTAAAGTTGATGTGACCTTGTTTTCTCTTTTACTGTCCTTAGCTCCTGAAAAAGTTCCTGAGAGGGATGTAGTATTCCTTTTGGATGGTTCAGATGGCACGAGGAATTCTTTCCCAGCAATGCGTGCCTTTGTTGAAAAAATGGTTGAGAGACTGCGTGTGTCAGAGGGGAAAGACCGTGTGTCTGTTGTCCAGTTCAGCAGAGACCCAGAGGCCCATTTCTATCTTAACACATACGCAACAAAGGAGGATGTTCTCAGCACTGTTAGAAGTCTGAGGCACAAAGGAGGAAGACCCTTGAACACCGGGGCGGCTCTGCAGTACGTCAGAGACAATGTCTTTACTGACTCCTCCGGTAGCAGACGATTGGAAGGGGTGTCACAGATACTGATCCTGCTGAGTGGTGGACGGTCGTTTGACCACGTTGACACCCCAGCCTCTGCTCTTAAGGATCTGGGAGTCTTGACCTTTGCAATAGGATCAAGGGCCTCTGACAGCACAGAGCTTCAGAGGATTTCCTATGAACCCAATTATGCTGTGTCTGTCTCAGACTTGTATGAACTCCCAAATGTCCAAGAGCAAATTCTGACATCGGTAGAGGCTATTTCTGTTCCCATCTCTCCAATATCGCCAACTACTATTGGTATGCATTCATGAAAGCCCTATATGCCAATATTCCTGTGATTTTTGTTACCATTCTTTTTTATTTAAAAAAAAAATAGCCTTGAGCTGTGGCTTTGAAACAACACGAACCGCATGAACTTTGAAATTGTTTTGTCGGGTCACATTTATTATCTGTCCATATTGTTGAATGCCTCTGTGCTCATCAAATGTGTGTACATTTAGCTGAAAACAAATCTTAGTATCTGATTTTCTAACCACATGCATAGATCGAGTTGCATGCAGTAAGGCGAATGCAGCTTTAATAGAGAACACAGGAATTCCACAAGCCTAATCCAAAGTACATAAGCCAGGGTCCAAAATCAAAAAGGCACTCAACGAAGCAAATCAAAACAGATAGGAAACAGGCAGAGATCCAATAAACCAGAAGCAACAAACACTATGATGAACAGCTCAGAAACGTACACAGGCAATTGAGACTTCGCCAAGACTAAAAACAAACACAGCGTTTAAATATAGAGCCTAATAGGGACTAACATGATTCCGGTTGAGTACAACAACACACAGGTTAATGGAACTAACTAGCGGACAGAACCAAAAACAAAACAAAACAAGGAAACAAAACCAGGAAGTAAATAAACACAGGTGTTGCTGTGGGAGCCTCGATACCAGGCAGGGACAAACGTGACAGTATACAGTTTATGTTCATATTAACTTACCATTAACCCTCTAATTTACAAAATATGTTAACACCTAGATGGGGCAAAATATTTTTGAACTTGTGATGCAAACATTTTAGATGACAAATGTTTTCAGCCCATGGGTCAATACTATTATTAGAACCATCACATCTGAAATTACAACTGCAAGTCTTTTGAGATATTTCTCCATCATCTTTGCACAACTGGATCCCTATATTTTTGCCCATTCTTCTTGGAAAAAAAACTGCTGAAGCTTTGTCAGATGAGATGGACACCATTTGTGAACAGAAATATTTTAGTCTTGGCACAAATTCTCAATAAGATTGAGCTCTAGGCTTTATCTGGCCATTATAACACATTCCATTTCTTGGTTTTTAACCACTCCAGGCAGCATTCACAATATTCTTAGGGCTTTGTCCTTCTGAAAGGCGTACCTCTTCTCCAGTCTTATTCTTCCTGGAACAGGTTATCTTCTAGGATGACCTGTGTTTAGTACCAGCCATCTTCCCTCAAATCTGACTGGCATCCATGCTGATGAAATGCTTCCCCTTAACATAATGCAACCACCACCTTGCTTCACCGGGGGCTGGTATTCTCAGGCTGATGAGTATTGGTGGGTTTCTGTGAAACTTTATCATTTTGCCTCTAAAAGTCTTGGAGTCCTGGAGAGGACATGTCGGGAGCCATGACCCTTGGAAGGGGGTTCTGCCCAGGACGCGCCACCCCCCCCACAAGTCACGTAGTACAGCCTGCCGCATGTGGGTAGGGAGGGTTACTCTTGTTTGTGGCCACACCCCCGTGAGGGTATACACCTGTACAGAGTTAAGCGACAGTGTTTGTTGGGCTATTTAAACCCCTGTCAGTGAGCCCCTCACTGTTGGTCATTGTTTGTTAGCGTCTGCGTATAATGTTAATGTCCATGTTCGTGTAGCATATGTCTGTGTTATCGTTAGCATTAGGTGTGTGTATGTTCGATGTTATTGTTATGTGCGAGTGCTACTATTGTCCTAAATGTTTTATGTCATTAAATGTTTCACTCCGTCGAGAGAGTCTGTGCATCCTGCTGCATGCCCTGCGGCACTCGGGCATTCATTACAAAAAGCCTAGATAGATAGTGCCTAACCTGCTTTAAAATAAAAATTGTTTTTATATATTTTGTATATTTTTAAAGATATTTATTACAAAAAAAAAAGTTATCAGTAAGGATATTTGTCAAAGGCTAATGTCAGGAACTTGCCACAACACTATTTTATGAACAGCTGGCTATAAAGTGTGCTAGGCAAATGTTAATTTTGACAGGTATATTAAACAAGAATACAAGAGTATCTTGTCTTTGTTGACATTTTTTACTTTCTATGTTTGTCTGCCTTTTCTGAGGCAAGTCATTCAATATTGTGTCCAGTCCGGTCACTCTGACTCTACGTGACTGCTTCCACAGCCTTTCACCCATCTGACCACTTGTTTGTCTACTTTGACAAGAGTAGAGGTTGTCACATTTAGTTTCGGAGGTCATCAAGTATGCTTAGAAGTTTGAAGGCCAGTTTTCTGTGGATCCACTAGTATGTCATTCCACCATGACTCTACTTAAGGGAGTCCGTGTTGCAGAGGTCTGTTCACTAGCCACGTGGGTGTCTGTCTCTGCACTTTTATTTGATTCTGCAATGTTACCATGGTCTCATCTCAGTCTGTGGGTGGTACCATCCTGAGTCTTGAAGTCTCAGGTATAAATTCTTTCGCACTCTACTGGTATACAGCTTCCACACTGTCTGCTTCCATAGAGTTTGTTTGTCACTTGGGATCTGCAAGATTTTGGGTTCTGAAGAAGATGTAACACAGACAAAAGCTGTTATCCATGGTGTTTGCACCATGCCTGCAAGTCTTCTACAGTCACAGAACTATGGTTACATATGTAACCAATATTTTCATGGATGCTGCTGTTACAAAATCTTGTGACCAGTTTTTATTGGTTTTTCATTTTTGGGGTCAAATTTTATGGGTTAAACCGTGTACATGCTCTGTCTTATTACCTGCTCCTAGTTCAGCTGGTGCACAAAAAACATCCTAGAGTCAAAAAAAACCAAAGAAACAAAACTGTCACTAGAGGAGAACACCATTTCAGAACTCCAAGCCAATATTTTGAATCGTCATGCCTCAATATTCGGGATGCAGTATTTCTTTAAAACACCTATATAACCAGGGAAATATAAAACCGCAGTGCATGGTATTTCCAAAACTGAAAATGAGAACCACATAATTAGCTAATGATATCTTGTGAACAGCACAAGAGAATAGATTAGCATACATTTAATAAAGATGGATATGGAATATGCTCACTAGTATATAATTACATTTGCTGTTGAAAGTACATCTAGTGCGAGAGCTGCAGGAAATAGACATCAGAAAGCAAGGAGTAAGGAATACCATTACAATTGACACATTCAAGGCACATATAGACTAATACAAATTATTTATGCTTTATTATCTTTGGTATTGTAAATTAAATAATGCAAATTTGTTTCAAATTATAATTTACATCAAAGGAAGAGCAATATTTGATGCTGTTGTCTTGTCTTTTATGTTAATTTTAATTACAGCAGAGTCCCAAGGTCCCAAGAAGGATATAGTCTTTGTGATTGATGGTTCTGAAGGTATTGGGAGAGAATTCCCCATCATCCAGGAGTTTGTCCAGAGAGTAGTGGAAAAATTAAATGTAGGTGAAAATAAGATCCGTATAGGTGTCATACAGTTTGGAACTACTCCACATGTGGATATATACCTCAACTCCCACAAGACCAAAGAGGGGGTTCTAAATGCTATCGAAGAACTTAAACAACAAGGAGGACGAGAGCGCAACCTTGGTGGGGCTATAGAATTGGCCCGCAGTGAAGTCCTGAATCCAAGTCATGGTGGCAGGAAGAATGAAGATGTCCCACAGTTCCTGGTGGTAATTTCAGGAGGAAGAGCCACAGACAATGTAAGACAAGCAGCATATACTCTGAAGCAGTCAGGAGTTGTGCCCTTCAGTATTGGAACAAGAGATGTTGACCATCAAGAGCTGCAGGTGGTGTCTTATATTCCCAATTATGCCTACTCTGTGGATGACTTACCAGGCCTTTATACTGTCAAAGATGAACTTATCACCACACTGACAGAGCTGTCTAATGAAGAACTGACCAAACTGAAGCCCTCCTATCCCACTGTATTAGGTAAGATTTGCTCTTACACCCTATTTATTGTGTTCTTGTATGACTTATACCGTTACAATATACCATGTACAACATACAATATTTATATCACAAAATTACATCAAAATTTGTTGGAAAATCGGATGCTAGATGTATTGTTTTAAATATTTGTTTTACTAACATATACCAAATGTAATCACTGTATTGTTATTTTGTCAAATCTTATATCATGTTTAATATCAAATTTTAAATCATGATTGTTTGTCCTTTATGTTAAATCATGATAGAGCCACCAGTATCTACTGGAGAAAAGAAGGACATTGTCTTCCTCATTGATGGAACCACCGCAATGCGCAGCGAGTTCTCTGCTATACGAGACATGATTCTTAACATCGTGGAGAAGCTAGATGTTAGTTTAGACAAAGTGAGGGTTTCAGTGGTACAGTACAGTGAAGACCCCAAACTGGAGTTCCTCCTCAATGAGCACTCTACCAAGGAAGAGGTGAGACAGGCAGTGAGAAAACTGAAAAGCAAAGGTGGAAGATTGCTGAATACTGGCCAAGCACTGAACTGGGTCTCAAAGAACATTTATCAGAGATCAGCTGGAAGCCGTATTGAAGATCATGTACCCCAGTTTCTCATCTTAGTGACAGGAGGAAAGTCCAGTGATGACGTATCTGGTCCTGCTAATCAACTAAAATTAAATTATGTAGCTCCTTTGGCAGTTGGATCAAGAAACGCTGATCCAGAGGAGCTAAAACTAATTTCTTTGAAGCCGGAACAATCATATATTCTCAGAGACTTCAAGCAGCTAGCAAACATGCAGCAGCAACTTTTGACTACAATTGGCAGGATGAATACTGATGAAATCATCAAAACTGTGCAAATTGTGACTACAGGTACACCAGTAAATTAATCTGTCTAATTTCACTGTCTAGAATAAACCCTATAAAAATAATGATTCTGTGATTTTAACCATATTAAGTTTAAATAAAAAACATATTTCAAAGAACATTTAAGCATTTACATATTTAAGTACATTTACATTTACATTTATATTTACATTTATGGCTTTGTCATTTAGTCATAGAATGTATCCTATCCAGTACAGTATATTTGAGTCCAAGATACCACTGAACTAGAATACTGTTGAAATACAGGAATCAATACTGAAGCCTAGAAGTGCAAAACACATACGTACTATAACAGGAAACAATAAGTGCAATACATTCTACAATCAAATACATTCTACAAGTATTCATGTTACTATATTTCTTTTCAGGCCTTCATCTTGGAAGAAGAGACATTGTCTTCCTTATTGATGGATCTGACAGTGTTGGACCAAATGGACTTGCTCATATCCGTGACTTTATATTGAAGATTGTCCAACAGCTAGATGTGCGGCCTGATCAAGTGCGCGTGGCTGTGGTACAGTATGCTGAGAGACCTAAAACAGAGTTCTCACTCATCTCACATCCTGACAAGCAGGCTGTTATTTCATCTGTGAAGAGACTGCGTCAGATGGGTGGCCGTGGTGGAAACCTAGCAGAGGCTATAGAGTATGTGGTTAGAAATGAGCTGAAAGAATCTGCAGGGGCTCGACTTACAGACGCCTCTCAGCATTTGGTAGTGCTCACAGGTGGAAGTTCAACCTCTGATGTATCACAGTATGGTCAAGTTCTCAAAGACTCTAAAGTGAACTGTATAGGAATTGGTGCTGGAGCAGCAGATTCAAGGCAGCTCAGACAGATTGCAACTACAGCAGATGATGTCCTGCGAGTACCAACATACCCAGCACTTGCAAGCATTCAGGACCAGTTTATTGCCAGACTTAATGGAACAATGAAACCTCACAGTCCCCCTACTGTAGAGCCTAGTAAGTGGAACTATGTTGGTAAATAACTAGTGTACATGAAAAAAACATGCATATTTACATGTGACATAATTTGTTTTGTTCTCTCACACTCTCTCCTAGCCACTGGTATAAAGTCTAAAGTTGCTGACATTGTCTTTTTGGTTGATGGGTCAATCAATCTTGGCAAGGATAATTTCAAAGAGGTCATGGAGTTTATTATCAACCTCATTGACCTCTTCTACACGGACATAGACAAGCTACAGATTGGTCTGGCACATTATGCTACAGATGTGACAGATGTTTTCTACCTCAATACATATAACAACAAGGATGACATCATCAACGCCATCAGACGGGCAGAGTATAAGGGTGGTCAGAGAATTGATACAGGAAATGCCATTAAGCATGTTCAGCAGACACACTTTTTGAAGGAGAGAGGTAGTCGGAAGGATGAAGGCGTCCCTCAGATTCTGATGATTGTCAACGGTGGACGTTCGCAGGATGAAAGTAAAGCAGCAGCACTGGGCCTCAAGGCCTCAGGTGTGCGCATTTATGCCATTGGTGTTGGTGACATTGAGAATGAGCTCAATGTCTTGGGAAGTGAACCTACCACAGTGGCCCGAGCCAGCACCTTCCAGGAGCTCTCTGAGTTGAATGAACAGATTTTGGAAACACTTGAAGATGAAATCATGGGAAAACTATGTGTAGGAGGAACAGAGCCCACAAAAGGTGAGACACACAACTGAATTATTTGACTTTGTTCTCTTTTATAAAGAACCATTTAATAAATTAACTGATCAGATTTGATTACACAGCTTTTAAATACATTTGTTTTCCACCAATATCAGCTTGCAACTTGGATGTCCTTGTTGGATTTGATGTGTCTTCACCAAACATCTTCATGGGTCAGAGATCACTGGAGTCTAAGATCTCTGCCATTCTTCAGCGAATCACCCAAATGCGGAGTGTTAGCTGCTCTTCTGATCAGGCCCCATCAGTACAGGTGGGCATGTTAGCAATGGACTCTGCCTTTGAACCTATGTACCTGGACTTCACTGACAGCCACACTCAGCTCATTGAGGCTTTCAAAAACCTACGCATTCAAGGACCCTTCTTCTTGAACGCTAAGACCATCGATGCATATGTTTCAACATTCAAGAATCGACCTGCAGACAGAGTTAAGGTAAACTTGCAAATTACGTTTTTCTCAATTACAATAAAACCCTTAAAATATTTTTTTATAATAAAATGCAGTGTAGGGATAGGATAGGTTTGAGCCCAAGGAAGATTCCAGTGTATAACTGCAGCAGTATTGCACAATTTTCACTGTGTTTGTTTTTTACAAAAACAAAGGTTGTAATCCACCTCACTGATGGACTGGATGCCCAGTTTAACATCATGAAAGCACGAGTTCAACAGATGCAGACTGCAGGTACAAAACACTGTAACCTTATTAGCAAAATATTAAAATTACAAATTTGCAATTTACTTCAAAAGGAATATGGTTTATTTCAAGGCATCAATGCGTTCATCTTGGTTGCTCTGGAGAGGGTCCCACACTTTGAGGATACAGTGCTGCTAGAATTCGGACGGGGTTTTAGGTACACACGACCTCTGCATGTCAGCCTAATGGACCTGGACTATGAACTGCTGGAAGAATTGGTATGTCTTGATTGCAAATTTATAGTGTTCTGACAAATTAAAATTATATAATTTTAAGGAAATTAGGTAAAATATCTAATCTAAGAAAACATATCTGCAAATTAAACAGATTAATTAAATTCTTAAAACCTTTTTATATTATTCTAAAGTAAACAGTCTGATTAGATCTTTTCTGTTCTGTTTAGGATAACATTGCTGAACGGGAATGCTGCTCAGTGCCTTGTAAATGCACTGGACATAGAGGAGACAGAGGAGCTGTTGGTCTACCTGGACAAAAGGTCAACCACATAAAGTGCTTAGATCAACCATATGATCAACCACGTAACATGCTTAGAGATCATTTGGTCAATCACGTAATGCGCTTATAGATCATATGGTCAACCATGTAACGTGCTTAGAGATCATATGATCAACCATGTAACGTGCATAGAGATCATATGATCAACCATGTAACGTGCATAGAGATCATATGATCAACCATGTAACGTGCATAGAGATCATATGATCAACCATGTAATATGCTTAGAGAGCATATGGTCAACCATGTAACGTGCATAGAGATCATATGATCAACCATGTAATATGCTTAGAGAGCATATGGTCAACCTTGTAACATGCTTAAAGAGCATGTGGTCAACCACATAACCTGCTTAGAGATCATATGGTCAACCACATAACCTGCTTAGAGATCATATGGTCAACCAGGTAATATAATTAGAGATCATATGCAACACCAAAGTTATTAAATTTTTAAAACATAAATATAAAATGTTAACACACATTTTGTTTAATTTCTACTAGGGTTTACCTGGTGGTGAGGGCTACAGAGGCCATCCTGGAGATGAAGGAGGACCGGTGGGTGTTTTGAACATCAAACATAAAATTTGTGTAGCTAAGAATTATGATATGAGGACAGTGTATGTAAAACATAATCTTCTGGACTCCTCTGAAGATGAAATATAAGAAATGGCCCTTAAACCGTTATAAACAACAATAGTTGCCTCTCAATCATAATTTGACTAAAAGTATGATGAGACATCTAATTACTCCTTAATAACAATTAACCATCAACATATATACCATTAACAAATATACTTCAACCACTGTAACGTGTGGTGGCCCGAGTGCCGCAGTGCGAGGGGCAGGACGCACAGACTCTCTTCGGCATCGACAAACATTTAATTGAAACATAAAGACGACGGCACTCACATGTGTTACAAACAATGAACGCAACACGGTTACCACTGAACAAACACGATTACATTTAACAATGGCAAGAAAAAACATTTAACATTCACATATTACGCCAACAATAACCGACAACACTGCACGCAACGACAAGAGTTTAAATACACAAAGACTAACACAATACAGGTGTGTGCAGGTCTGGCTACTAATATGACCCTCCCACTGCACGTGGCTGGCCAAACCATGTGCCTCGCGGGAGGCGAGCGTTCCGTGACAACCACAAACAACTTTCCAACATAAATACCATTATCAATGTTCCATCACTCTTTTAAGCTTATATACAGCTATAGCTATTCAGCTTTAATGCTTAAATAATCAAACTTCCTATATTTGCAGATTTCTAACCCAAACACCCTTTGCTTTTCAGAACCAACTCCCCAACCATCTACAGTTTTAAAAATAATTTGAATTTTTTAAAAGTTCCCTGGCTAAAAAACTATTAAATTTATACAAAATTTCAGTTACATTACAATAAAATCAAATATGTTAAAGCATATCAAGTATACTTCAATATTTGTACTTTTTAGCCAGGAAACACTTTAAATATAGAATATAGATTGTAAGTTTATTAAATGTTTATTAAATGCACTTACAATCCATATTCAAATTACATAAACTTCCCTTACAGTACATATATTCATGTAGAGTCAATAAGAAGTACTGGCTGTTTAATTGTAGTATGTTGTGAAATACTAAAATAAAATGTGGTTTATAGTAATAAAAAGTAGTTTAAAATTATGCTTTTTTTAAGTATAGAATTATCATTCAATTTCTCCTTTATGGTGATTAAAAAGGAAAAGTATTTTGAAAGTTAATTTTCAACAACGCAATTAAACTCAAACCACAAGCCTGTCACCCAAATGTTCCTCGACACCATATATCCTCACAGCCAAATGTCCCTAAGGAAAAAGCACTACAGCTAAATGCCCTTCCACCACAAATATGCCCCTATAATAGACTGCACCCCCAAAACCTCCATTTTCAAATGTCCCCATATCCCTCACAGAAAAATGCCTCAATTACAAATGCAGCATAATGGAAACTTATTAACCCTACTAACAGAATTCTTCAATCACAAATAACTCACAATGGAAACCTGTCAAACCTGCTAATAATCTATATCTTCCAAACTCTTCCAGGGAGAAAGAGGTCCTTCAGGTGTGAATGGAACACAAGGTTTCCAAGGATGCCCAGGACCAAGAGGTGTAAAGGTGAGCATTTTTATTTATTGCAATGTTTAACAGTGGAGGCAGCATACAAAGTTGAATAATAAATCTGATTTTGTTCTGGTTTTATAACAGAACTATAAACCTAAGCCTTCGCACATTTAAACACTGTGTTTCTGATTTTCAGGGTGCACGTGGTTACAATGGTGAAAAGGTATGTCAAAAGGTTTGCTTATAAATTAATGCAATATTTATTGTATTGAGATACTGGATGTGACTCTTTTTTTTTTGTTCTAGGGAGAAATTGGAGAGATTGGTTTAGATGGAATCAATGGGGAGGAGGTAAGTGCTCTTGTAACAAGACTGGTTTGGGTCAGCAAATTTATCCATTAGCTTGGTATTAAAATCTCAATTGATTGCTTATTCACTGTTGTTTATTCTCTGTCAGTTATTCACTGTTGCTTATTGTCTGTCGGTTAAAACTTGTGAACTTTCAGGGAACAAGTGGAGTTGCTGGCCCACCAGGGGACAGAGGGAACCCTGGGGAAAGGGTAATTTATTTTGTCACAAGAATCATGTCATCCTTACTGAATAAAATTAATGTGAACTTTTAAGAGGCAGCAGTTTTGCTTTTGACGTTGTCTGTCTGTGTAGGGTCCTAAAGGTACCAAAGGCCATGCGGGAGATGAGGGCCAGACTGGTGTGCGTGGAGATCCAGTGAGTATTTGACCTCAATATAATCATCTGTTTCTGTTGCTGAACCTCCCCTTTAAAAATAATTTGTGAGCATATTGATGATATTTCCCAGAGAAGCAGCTGATGCCATAAGCCATGTCTGAGCTTCAGTGGTTTAGTTTTAGTTTTTGGGTGATTTTAATAGAATAGAATTATACTCCACAGACACAGGTCACTGTCTACGCAGTATAGATCCAAAGTAATCTGGATCTATTCAACATATGGTTTATCAAATGTATTTTGGTCTTCTGCATAAAATTGCTGATTGCTGCAACTTTGGTGGCATACCCATATTAACCAAATGACAAGTTTAGAAAGATTAACTGCACAGAACAATTTGGTCAGAAGAGCCATTTGGCTGATTCAGTGTTGGCTAGTAGGAATATTTTTTATAGCCTATAGGAATACAAGGTGAAGCATTAAAGACGCCTTATTTTGTAGGACACACAAATATTCAGTTCTAATAACGTAGCTTGAGAGACTTTCAACAAAAAAAAGTTTAAAATTACATTTAGCAAAACATTTAGGTCCAATCTCCTTCAGGATCTGTTAAGAACACATTAGGATGTTTAAAGTCTCTTTCTCTCCTCGTGTAGGTTGAGATATGAAGAGAGACATGTTTCATATCTCAGGCAGTTTGAGATAGTGGCTTTATTCAAAATGCCCATCATTTTCTGGCCTTTCAGAAACTTTAAATGGTTGCTATTGTGGTTTTACTAGAAATTCACTCCAATATGTGGGTGTTGTCTCACACCCTAAATAGAAAACAATCTGTCTGAAGAAAAAACAAGTGCACATTTGAAGTCAGTCCTCAGATTAAGTAAATTAATAAAACGAAAAGGTTTTTTGAAACAAATGCTCCTTTTAGGCTTTTAAGGTTAATCAATAGTTACTCATCTCTCTCTCTCTCTCTCTCTCTCTCTCTCTCTCTCTCTCTCTCTCTGTCTCTCTCTCTTGCTCTCTCTCTCTCTCGCTTCCTCTCACAAATGTCACACACATTCATACAAAATAATAAATAAGATTATCTCTATTTACTAGGGCACTACAGGAAAGGACAATAACCAGAGGGGACCCAAGGGAGATGCAGGAGATGCTGGACCACCGGTACAATTTCTTATTGCCAGCTTAAAATACTTTAAGCTACATACACACACACACACACGTTAGAGTTAGGGTTACATACACACACACACACACACACACACACACACACACATTAGGGTTACAGTTACACACACACACACACACATGTTAGGGTTAGGGTTGCATACACACACAAACACACACACACACCCACATTAGGGTTACATACACACACACACACACACACACACATGTTAGGGTTAGGGTTACATACACACACACACACATACACACACACACACACATTAGGGTTACAGTTAGACACACACACACATGCGTTAGGGTTAGAGTTACATACACACAAGCGCGCGCGCACACACATATTAGGGTTAGAGTTACCTACACACACACACACATGCGTTAGGGACACAGTTACACACACACACACACACATTAGGGTTACAGTTACACACACACACACGCGCACGTTAGGATTAGAGTTACATACACACACACGCACGCGCGCGAACACACACACACACACATGTTAGGGTTAGAGTTACCTACACACACACACACACACACACACACACACACACATGCGTTAGGGTTAGAGTTACATACACACACACACACACACACACACACACATGTTAGGGTTAGGGTTACATACACACACATACACACACACACACACATTAGGGTTACAGTTAGACACACACACACATGCGTTAGGGTTAGAGTTACATACACACACACGCGCGCGCGCACACACATATTAGGGTTAGAGTTACCTACACACACACACACACACACGCGTTAGGGTCACAGTTACACACACACACACACACACACATTAGGGTTACAGTTACACACACACACACACGCACGCACACGCGTTAGGATTAGTGTTACATACACACACACACACACGCGCGCGCGCGAACACACACACACACATGTTAGGGTTAGAGTTACCTACACACACACACACACACACACACATGCGTTAGGGTTAGAGTTACATATACACACACACACACACACACACACATGTTAGGGTTAGAGTTACATATACACACACACACACACACACACACATTAGGGTTAGAGTTACCGAAACACACACACACACACACACACACACACACACACACACACACACACACACACACATTAGGGTTAGAGTTAGGGTTACAAATGTTATAATATGCTTACAATACACATCACCAACCAGCCTGAAGACTGAAAATTCCATTGAATTGGCTTTCTTGCAATTGTACCTTCATTTCCATTTACAACAACACACTTGATTTGAATAGACACACCGATGGTCGTTGGCCTCTGCAGTCAACTACTATTTTTTGGCTGTGAAGAAATGTTGATCAATATAACACATTTAATGAGTTTTAGTCAGTGTCTGACTGTTTGATGCTTGAACCAGTCGTCATGCTTATCTGTGTAGGTGAGTTAGTGCAAGTAAAAGAGAACAGAACGTTTATTTTATGTGTTAAAATCTTTGCGCTCTGCTGACCATTGTTCTGTCACTCTAGGGAGAGCCTGGTGAAGACGGTAAGCGAGGAGGCGTGGGTGAACCCGGGAGACAGGTATGTTCATCTATGCATTACATTTCTACAGTAAGGAAAGTTAAATTCTTTCTCAAAATCTGGATGTAATCTATATGATTCTTTTCCTAAATTCCATCTGTATTGACTATAAGATCATACAGCAGCACAGTGGAGAATTGCTTAATTTAATTTAAATAAAACAATCCTATCCTATATATATCCTATAAATGTAGTTGATCATGATACAGTAGTAATCAGTATACAGTAGTAAAGTAGTAGTAGTAATATTTTGCTCATTTTTGTCTGCATTATATGTTTGACAGTGTTGGAAAAAAAGGAAATATTTTGCAGTTACTGTAGTTTTCAAGGTGCTTGATGGTTAAATATTAGTTGCCTGTATGCTATGTGACTGTCCAGCAAAGGCCTTTATTCTTATGATTAATGGTCTCATTTATTCTTATGACTAATGGTGTCTCATTCACTCCTTTTAAACAGGGAGCTGATGGTAGGAGGGGTCCACCAGGAAAGGCTGTGAGTGTTAAGCCCGACCCTATCCCTGACCCTGACCCTATCCCTGACCCTGATCCTATCCCTAACCTCAACCATATCCCTGACCCTATCCCTAACCTCGACCCTATCCCTAACCCTGACCCTATCCCTGACTCTGACCCTATCCCTGACCCTGACCCTATCCCTAACTCTGACCCTATCCCTAAATTCAACCCTATCCCAAACCCTAACCCTATCCCTGACCATATCCCTAACCCTGACCCTATCCCTGACTCTGACCCTATCCCTGACCCTATCCCTAGTGCTTAAATGTTAGTTTATCAGTTAGTTACACCTTTAATAAATCATTGTGCATGATATATGTAGATGGTATAAATCAATTTTATCAGAAATATTAATACTTCTGTCTTCTAGGGTGCACGTGGAAGGCCTGGAGAAAATGGTCTACTAGGAGAACCTGGAATTGGAGGGTCTCGGGTGGGTCTCATAATAGGTCTCATAAGAGGTCTCATAAGAGATCTCATAAGAGGTCTTACCATCTTCCGCACATAAAAATACAATGAATGCATAAATAGCTATGGTATAAAGTTAGTTATAAAGTTATTTTAAGATATTGAGACAAGTCTTGCTCTTGCAGCTGGAAATGTTACACTAGTTTGCTGATAATGAGTAGATCATCAAATTTATTTTATGAATGTGAAATGACAGTCACTGAATGTTAAGCATAATGCAGTTAAGACAGTGCAGGTAATGTCATACTTTGTGCAAAGTGATGTGTTAACATGGAGTGGTGGTGTGACGGGAGGAGGCTAAGCAGGATGCGGGGACAAGTCATGTTGAACAAAAACATACATTTATTTACACACTTAACACACACTACTTAGCACGCAGCCTAATGGGTCAAACATCGACAACATCCACGATAAGACAAGAAACTTATTAACACGTACGATAACAAGGATCAGGTGAGAAACACGAGGGGGCGTGATCATGCAGACGAACACACACACACACACACACACACACCCACGCGCATGGAGAAGTTTGGAGGGGAGGGGCCGTACCATGACAGCAGTGTTGCTGCAAAGAAATAGGGAGTTTTATCCAAGTAGGTGGTTTAATGCAAACAATTTTAACATAAATGGGGGTTTAATGTAAATTGGAAATTTAATGGAAATAGGTTTAATGTAAACAAGGGTGTAATGTAAATGAGGCAGCACAATGTGTGGCTGTTTTCATGAACATGTAATGTCTGAAGCCTGGTGCAATCTGTTCGCATAACCCAACCCTCAAATTATATTTTAATTAAGATGTTGCACAGGAACAAATGTGTATGAGTTGTGGCAGTTGGTGGGCTAAGCAGGTGAAAACCTCACAACACTTAAACCAAAATGGCATTCACACAGAGGCATGAAATAATACAAGACACAAATGTTTATATTTATACTTATTTTGCTTTATTGCATTGCAAATGTGGGTACTATTTTCTGGTAGAAAGTCTGCCTTGACCAAATATATGGTGGCTTAATAAACTGAGTTAGTCAAATATTTTCTTATACTGGACAGCTTGCACCTCATGTAGGAGCAGATCTGTCTCCTCCTTAGTAAAGCATCCAGGAGCAGATCTGTCTCCCCTTTAGTAAAGCATCCAGGAGCAGATCTGTCTCCCCTTTAGTAAAGCATCCAGGAGCAGATCTGTCTCCCCTTTAGTAAAGCATCCAGGAACAGATCTGTCTCCCCTTTAGTAAAGCATCCAGGAGCAGATCTGTCTCCTCCTTACTAAAGCATCCAGGAGCAGATCTGTCTACCCTTTAGTAAAGCATCCAGCAGCAGATCTGTCTCCCCTTTAGTAAATCATCCAGGAGCAGATCTGTCTCCCCTTTAGTAAAACATTCTTTGCGATGTCTAGTCTGCTTTATGTTTAGTTTAGCTGAATAATCAACAACCTCATAATTGTATCCAGCATAACCCAATTCTTCTCCACATATGACCGTGTTTGCATGGAAACATTTTAAATATCTCCTCATGATTTCAAGGCATACAGTACAATGCAGCTACTTTACAGGGGTGCTAGAAGAGGCTGCACTTGGTGTTACAAAAACAAAACTCATGATACTGTTGTGACTCTTTATATCAGGGCGCCGGTGGACCAATTGGAACACCAGGAATCAGGGGAGAGGATGGAAACCCTGGACCAAGAGTAAGAGTTTCACTTCTTCATTAAATTTATTATGTTTAAATTTTTCCTCTTCCAATCAAATCATGACCTTATCCTACCATTACTGGCAGTGACCAGCATCTTCTTATGATTTCATTAGACATGTGTGTCAAGGATCAACAACACTATTTTAAAAGGACATTTAAAACTAGTAGGCTAGTCACACATTAACTAGAAATGTATTCTAGTTCAATATTGTTTATAGTCACTTACTCAACGAACCAATGGATTAACTAGGTGTAAAAGGGGAATAATACCAGTTTTCCATCAGCTCATTCTTTCTATTTTACACTCAAAATTGGGTCTGGGTTAGGGTTATGACAAAATCCACAGTTTTTCTGTATTACTCTGTCATGGTTCTCCAGTATTACTTGGCCATGTTATTTGTTTAACAGGACTTTGTAAAATCTATAGTATAATCAATCACTCTGCCAATCTACCCTAGGCATAGGGTTAGGATTAAGGTTAGGGTTAATTTAGAGTTAAGGTTAACCTGGGGTTAGGATTAACTGAGCTGGGTAACAGAGAATTTGGCTAGTTATCTCAAATAAACTATTGTAATTTGTAGCTTGTTAGACAGATAAAATAACTGCCTAGGATAATTTATTGAGTTTTTCTCATAACGTATTTTTATTTATTTATAAATCCAGGACAGATAAATCTGTGATGCCTCATATCTTTAAATCTTTAAACACTAGCAAATTAGCACCTTAGTGCCCTTGCTCCTACATTTTTAGTATCTAAAAATAGAAACTTCTTTCACTTACAAAAGCCTTGCAATCAAGTTAGAATATTAGACTTCTGAATAGCCTATAATAACATTGAACATTCCTGCTGTAACAAGTGGTAAAATACACGCCCATTGTATTTCCTTACTATGAATCATTGGGTGACCTCAATTTAAACTTTTTTTCTCTTTTCTGTTTTCCATTTAGGGTCCTGGAGGAGCCAAAGGGCCCCCTGGAGAGAAGGGCAGACGTGGTGTTATTGGTCATAAGGTACCGAAACAGCTAATGAATGCACATTCAGTCACCAGTCCTACATTCCTGCCTACTCATATACACATTTTACTTTCTTGTACTCAAATTGCCACATACTGCAATGCTCTCTAAATCCATTCATAGGGTGAACCTGGAGACCCAGGACCCAAAGGGACCGTGGGACCCCCTGGACCCAGAGGAGAGCCTGTAAGATCTCAACATGACCTATTTCTCCAGTCTCAATGTACTTCATATCCAAACAGCCCTGCCCCCACATCATTACAGTGGTGCAGTTCCTCCTCACACTGGCCATGTTCCACATTCCCTGTTCCCGCTGTCGATGAAGGACTTGTTCAGGACTTCAGAATTAAACCTGGACTCTTCTCAGTTGTCTTTGTGAAGGCTTCCATATAAATTGAGAATTCCTGTTATTCATTATGTTTCTATGTATGACCCCCCTGGTTTCCAATGACAAGCTTGTTTTTGTCTATGGCACCATTTTTGATAGCACCTGCCCCTTTTACCTTTTTTTGCCTCACACTCCAGTTTTTACTATAGTTTCAATGGTTACAGTAGGTCTTAATACACTGTGCTGTCAATAAAAATTTTCTTTATAGGGAGAAGATGGGCGAGATGGATTTGGCAAAGCTGGTCCTAAAGGCAGAAAGGTAAATATTGGCTGTGGGCAACAACATTAAATGTACAAGTGGCTCCAAATATATATATTATAATGTACCATTTACAGATGGCCTGAGACATAAGAATCTTTAATTAAATTCATACAAAAACTTAATTTACTGTGTATATATAATGAAATGGTTTTATATGTGATACATAAGACTAAACCTATCTGGCAATTGCAGGGTGATGAAGGGTTCCCTGGATATCCTGGTCCAAAGGTAAGGTCACGTAATGTACCCTCACTGTAACATACTCTCACTGTAACGTTCTCTCACTGTAATGTACTCACACTGTAACGTTCTCTCACTGTATCATTCTCTCACTGTAACATACTCTCACTGTAATGTACTCACACTGGTCACCTTATTTACCCTCTTCGTCACAGATCAGCTTCTGACCACGTGACATTACTGCACAACATTACTGACCTCTGTGTTTATACAGGGAGCAGGTGGTGAGCAAGGAACTAAGGGAAGACCTGGTCCCAAAGGGAATAGCGGACAGAGAGTGAGCTCAGTGCCTTCAATTTATCTTATTTCCTGGCTGCATAGCTTTGGGGCTGATAGAATAGTTACATGTGTTTGACAGGGTATTGCAGGTGGTACTGGTGAACCTGGACAGAAGGGAGAGGTTGGCTATCCTGGACCATATGTAAGTAATGTCCTTTAAGTTGTTGAATGTTCGTACTAATAAGCAAAGTTGATCTCAGATGCATCAGCTAGTTGCCAGCACTATTGATTTGTTTGTATGTTATGTAGGATTATAAGTTACACAGCCTTGTAAATACATTTATAAAACACAATCCTAACAACTACTTTTCAGAGCTGTTCACAGCAGGCTCATGGAATACATTTGACTAATAAATATTTGTGTCATTCTGGCTAAGAGTGTAAACACATTCTGTACATTTAAATATAAATGTACATGTAAAATGACTAGCAATAGAGCACCTGTTCATAGGTACAATAGCTCCAAAAAGCATATTTTAAATAAAAGATAACTTATTATAATTAAAAACAGGTTAAAATATAATATAAAATATCATTTAAAAACCACATGTTAAAATAAGAGCATATTTTAAAAATAATAAGTCAAAAAGAACAATAGTAAATTCAAATACCAACTATGAAGCAAAGAACCACTTTCAGTAGCCATCTTTAAAGAGTGGTTTGTTTAATCAGCTGCCCTTTGCTGTAGACTCTCTTTAGGTATGGAATTATATTTAAAATAGAACAGAACGACCTGAATATGGCAAATAGCTTTAACATATAATGGGTTTTGTCTGACTAAAAATAATACAATTTCAGATATCTACAAATGAGTTTTGACTAATAGGATTCAGAGTTTGACTATTCAAAATGGCAATTAGGGATATCGGCATTTAAAATCTTGCTAGTAAGAACAGCAATTCAAGATAACTACAATTACATTTTCACGAGTCAAAATATCTTATATGTTCAATTACATCATCAGAATCATATGACAACATTAATTCAGTTTATACATTAAAATTTGCTATCAAGATTTCAATATTTACTAGGAGAAATTATATTCTTGATATCAAAAATAAATGTGTCTGTTTATATATATTCTAAATTTGTATTAGATTTATATTTCTAAATGTTAAAGTAGCTATTCATTTAAAAAATATATATATGTTCAGTAACTTTTGAAAATGGTAATATAATTAAACATTGTTGAGGATCTAAACATATTTTTTAGCATTTTTGGTGTTAAATAGGAAGCGGGTTGGACGGTGCAGACATTATAATCCCTTTACTTTCGATATAATACATAAGAAGACTTTCACACTGAACATTTGCCTTGCTATTTTCTTGGCTATGGTGGAGCAGAATCAGGTGATTGTGAGTGATGCCGATATGGTTTTGGAGTGAATGTACTAGTTCAGCAAACAGCTTACATTAGCTGTTTTTATAGCCAGGTAGCTAGTTTGGTTTTTAGCTTGAAATATGGTTCAGTTTGTGCCAGCTTTCTAGCTCCCTCTAGCTCATTCATTAAAAATGTAAAATAATATATATAAGTATATATCTACATACCACGCAGTCCTGCAATAATGTTCATTCTGGGCTGCATTTATTGGTGTCTCCATGGCCCTTAAGGCTACAGTAACCTGGCCATTTTCTTTTGGCCCTCGCCTGAGAGGTCAGTAAATTTGTGAGTATAAAATGAACTTAGATGAACTCAGAGTACATTGAAATTAACAGCTACTGGAAGCAAATAGTTTTTCTGCATTCTCCCATCGTCTCCCATTCAAATGAACTGGCTTTTATTCACATTCCTTGCGACCGCAGCAGTATCTGGATTCTAGCCTTGGTATTACATGGTAGCATTTCAAAAAAACATAAGTGGCATAACCCATATCTAAACATCAGACCAAACCAAAAATCACAGGATATAAAACAGAAGAACCAGAAGTCTTAAAGTGAAAGGGAAACACATGAGAAACAACATATCATTCTCATATCAATTATACACTGAAAGACTGTAGTGTTTTAGCAGTAGCATTATAGCTAGCCACCCATGTAAATGTCATCTCAAAGCAATATTGTAATAGGAAATAAATTGTGCAGATGTTCATATAATATGCATAATTTGTTTACAGAAAAGAAAATGAATCCTCCAGTTAAGACAAAACATAAAACATCCAAACATAAAACTCTTTTGTGACTAGTCCATCATTACTAAATATTCAAACTGCTGTCAAGTAGTGTAATAGATTGTAAAGACTAAGAGACTGAGAATATCTAATTTTTCACAAAGCATGGTTAATCAGTAGGAGATTTCCCAATCACCTAACATATAAATTACATCTCAAATAACTCTTTAATATTCTAAATGAATATTTTAATAATTAAAAAATATTATTTGACTGCTACAAAACAACATTACTGTAGTCAGGTTATCTATCCATCCTCACTGTCATAAAATTCAATCACATAAATGAGCCATACTATGTGTCAACTTTATTGCTTCAATATATGTAGTAAACTAATAATGTTTCAATTTACATATATTCTCTTAATACATGCTGAGATTTATTCAGGATCCTAGGGGTTTAAAACTGGTGATCTAGATTTTTCTTCTCAGTTGTATCTGACTCAAAATAATTTTGTTCTCATAGGGCCAGAAAGGGCCCAGGGGACCAGGACTCGTAAGTACTTTTTCTCACCACACTGTGAGAATGGTCATATATGCTGAATGATCAATATATTGATCTTGTTTATTTATATTTGTTTGTTTGTGTTTAGGCCACACAATGTGACCTAGTCAAGAAAATCAGGGATAACTGTCGTAAGTATTTGATTAAAGTCCAAAGAAATGTTCAGAGGAGTCCATGTGATGGGGTCATTAACTACATGCCATTAATTACATGTATCGCTAACATTAATTACATTAATTAATTCATTAATTACATGTGTCTCTAACATTCCTATTCCATAGTTTAAATGCCTCATCATTGTAGGAAAAAAAACTAATTGTACATTAATTTTTTAAAAATCATTTTCTCTTGTAGCTTGCTGTTATGGTAAGTGAACATTTCTGCATTTAAATACCTTACAGAATCAAGTTTTTAAGATATTCTGAAAATGCTTGAAGCAGTGTACTAACAGCCCTGCTGCTGCCCACTGCAGGGGCTCAGGAGTGTCCGCTCTACCCCACTGAGCTGGCCTTCGCGCTGGATGCATCAGCTGGTGTATCGCGGACTATTTTCAACAACATGAGGGAAGCTGTGCTTCGCTTCGTACAAGACCTCACCATCACGGAAAGCAACTGTCCACGAGGCGCCCGAGTGGCTCTGACACTCTACAACAGTGAGGTGACGACGGAGATCCGCTTTGCTGATGCCCTGAAAAAGCAAGCACTGCTTCAACACCTGGAAGGTCTGCAGACTCTCCAGACGAACAAGCAGCGCAGCCTGGAGACAGCAATGAATTTTTTGGCACAAAATACCTTCAAGCGTGTACGCAGTGGCTTCCTGGTGCGTAAGGTAGCTGTGTTCTTCGTCAGTGGTCCTTTAAAGATCACACAAGAACTGAGTACTGCCGCTCTGCGCCTCTATGATGCTGGGATTGCTTCTGTCTTCCTCCTGACCCGTGAGGATCGTCAGCTTATTAGAGCAATGCAGGTAGGAGACAGAGAAATACTAAAATTCTTAAATACAATGTTTTAGCCTATTAACCAGCTTTTATTATATCCTGAAATAAGCACTGGTTGAAATTGACTTACATTGCTTTAGAATGGTACTTCTGATCATTGCAACAAGACACTGAAAATTATATTTCTGTTCAGTCTATATTATTGTGTTTCAGCTTAATGACACTGCGCTGGCCCAAGTTATAGTGCTTCCTTCACCTGGAAGTAATGAATACAACTCAGTTATCAAGAAGATCATGAACTGCCACATCTGCCTAGGTAAGAGCGGGCTGTTGTGCATGCAGCAGTCAAGGTGTTGTGTGTACAGCAGTCAAGGTGTTGTGTGTGCAGCAGTCATGGCCAAATGAGAGATTATAACAAGATCTAACTCAAAACCATAATGAAACCAAAGGGCCATTTATTTTCAGTTATGGTATAGCAGTGTGATATACATGATAAAATGGACTGCACTGAGTTGATTTTGGAAACTCCTTTCCAGACTTCTGCAGCCCTGACTCGATATGTGACTATGAACCTCCTCGAAGAGTTCGGGGGAGACGGTCATTCACCACTGATTTGGACATTGACATGGCTTTCATCCTGGACAGCTCCCAAAGCACCTGGCCCGGCGTCTTCACTGAGATAAAACGATATGTTGCTTATATGGTGAATCAACTTGAGATCTCAACAGAACCGTCCACAAGCGCTCATCATGCTAGGGTTGCTCTGGTCCAGCATGCTCCCTATGAATATCTGCACAATGCTACCGGCATTCCCATCAGTGTGGGATTCAGCCTGACAGACAACAAATCAGCACGTGACATTCAGACTTTCCTCTTAGACAAGGTGTATCAGCTAGAGGGTGGGCGTGCTCTCTCAGCCGCCCTGGAGGGCACGGTGGAGCACGTGTTTGAGAAGGCGCCATTTCCCCGCCACCTGAAAGTACTGGTGCTTTTTGTGACTGGGTCAGTGGAAGAGGATGAGGAGAGGCTGATGAAGGCTGCCATTGAGGTAAAATGCAAGGGTTACTTCATTGTAGTGATAGGAGTTGGTAAGAGGTTCACTGCTAGGGATGTGCGTATACTAGACCAAGTGGCAAGTGAGCCTTCAGATGTGTTCTACAAGAAGACAGAAAGACCGTCAGGCTTCTATGATGACCACCTTCAGATATTTGCCCAACTACTACCCAAATACTTTAGCTGTAAGTCATGGCCCAAACACACTTAAATGTAATCATATATCAGATGTATGAACATATAATGATTTTGTTATTCTTCGGTCTTCTGCACCTCACACTGTAGTAAAGAATGCCTTCTACATGTCCCATGAAACATCAAGGAAGTGCCAGTGGTACCAGAGTGACCAGCCAGGAAATGCTCTCTTCAGATCACAACACATGCATGAGTAAGCTCTCTCCATTATCCTTCACAAAAATACTACTACATTTCAATAGGTAATAGTTATGGATTATTAACATGCCTTGTATTATAGATTCTCATTTCACTAACAAGAAGAAACTATGTCTGTAGTGTTAATGCCAACCCTGATATCTTCATATACAGTTATTATTATTATTATTATTATTATTATTAAAGCTATTTATTACTATTTATATCCTAGGAAGACAGATAAACACAGTGGACAGCAAGACGTCCATGAGCAAAAACATAAAGGTATGCTTGTTGTTGTTGTTGTTGTTTTTTATTTGTACCTTTTTTTTTGCATGTTTGGGTTATTTTTGTTTGTTTGTTTTGTTTGGGGCTTCTGGGTGGCTTCTTTTTTGCAATTACAGTATCAAGGAAAAAAACAATCCAGATTTTTGTTATGCTACACTGCTACTTGTGGAAAATTTTACCTAGTAAGTTAATGGAAAAAAAATTAAATAGCTGCACTACCATTAATCTACTGACAAAAAGTAGCTAGTTAAGATAGAAAATCTAGAAAAGCTGCTTGTAGTTAGCTACTCCCCCACAATGACTGTAATACAACTAAAAGCAGAATTATATACTTATACACTAGCACAGTGTATAACTGCAACACTGACTGCTGGTTTAATGTAGGACCTACACTGCAGTGACAAGTGCACCTTCAATTAGTGCATAAATTATTTAGAAAAGTATAATGCTCACATGGCTGATCGTGGTCCAGGGGAGCTCTCTTACTAGCACTGCCTCTTATCATGATACGTCTCTTTCACTTTGAGATGGAAATTCATGAATCACACTTCTGGACAAATGTGCTAGGATGTATTGTCTTATAATGCATTTGGGCCATCAGATATGCTACTGTGCTAATGAAATGAGACATTCTTGTGAATCCACAAATTTGTACAATCAGGTCTGTTGATATGTATCATTTACAATTTTATTAAGTCATGAGTCACATTAGAAATGCGAACAAAGTGTCTTTACAAAAAAGTACAAGCCATTGAAATAAAAATTCAAAATAGTGGCCATTTGTCTCAAACTTGTATTATAGGAATATCAAAAATTATTTGTCTAGGAATGTTTATGTAATGTTATGTAAAGCTCTCATCTCTGCTAAACACGACACCTCTGACATTTGCCATAATACACCTGTAGTGCCTCAAAATGATTCAATCGAGTTTAAATAAAGTGAGAATGTTCTTCCACACAGCTGAGAACACACAAAGAAACTAGCAAAGACTAGAAATGAACTGTAAAAAATTTGTAAGAACAAAGCAAAAACAGAAATATACTGTTTGTACGCATGTCCAGAATCAAATGGAGAGGATCTTCACCTGGTTAATGTCACATCCCGAGGGTTCACGTTATACTGGGCCAGTGATGGTCCAAAAGCCACCTACAAGGTAATGGTGACTCGACTCCAGGATCACATCTCGGTACTGCAGAGAAATATCACTGACCACCACCTCACTCTTCAACACCTGGAAGCCAACCAAACCTACTATATAGAGGTTACCGGACATAATCTTAAAGGACAGGTCACCCGCACCTATAAAGGCATCATTACCACAAGTAAGATTGTCACTTTAAGTAATAAATGTTTCAATGAAGAATTTCTGTTTACATGTACCTCACAAGATGAGGTGAATCATCTGCTTCTTACATTTTTTAAGATGGGCTGTATTTCAAAAGGAAATAAATATAATACCGTCTTTTTCCCCAGTCACTATAATCCATTAAATAAATAATACAGTAATAATGTATTATTCTGAAGTGAACTTGACATTACAATAAAATGTTGCATTTCATGACGTGCTTAGGAATGATTAGGGGATTAAGGGCTAAAGTAACAGTTACTGCACAGACACAAAGAAAATACATTGGGAAATGTTTGTCAGATTTGAAACAATTAGTGTGTGAATAAGAGAACTGTAGCATAACATTGCCTCATATCCTTTGTTTATGATCAAAGATATTGTGTATATAAACACAACACAAGTGAGCCTTAAATTTAGAACATGGATTTCCTGTAATGTCAGTCTAAAACATTTGTCTTCAACAGAAGCAGCAGAGTTAAAATTTGTTGCTGGAGCAGAAATAACAAGGGTATTATCAACTGCACCACTGAATAGACCAGACATTGGTGAGTAATTGGAGCTCCTTGTTGTCACTCTCTCTACAAAATTTGCCGTTGCTGTTTAATCTGAAGCCTGGCTTGGCAGGGTGTGTTAGCAGTGCCTGACATGCCAAAATGTGATTGATTTATTCTTCATCAAAACAAGTTAATAAATCATAGGCACTGTGGAACAGCCTCAGAAACATTTCACACTGGATGCTGTCACACAAGATGTTAGACCAGAATCTGAGCGCAAAATAATTTGTTCCCTTTGAGCTGTGTTTTATAAAAAAAGACCACATCATTTGTGCCTGCAATATTTTTCTTTTTAATTTATTTTTTTAAACTATTTAAAGGCCTAATCAGCAACTTACAAGAGCAAGAGGGGGTATTGGTGTGATAAATTTTTTAAATTAAAGATGAACTTCAGGAAATGAAACTTTCATGACTTTCCCCAACATGGGGTTTCAGGGCCTTTAACCCACTTACATGTACAGCTGTGTTCCCCTTCCTGAAACATCTGGCCTACCAGAGCAGCTAGATCACTCTTTATGTGGACTAACCATGTTGTCCTCTTCACCTGCATACACAGGACTGTACAGGAAAAAACTAACTTTATAAGCACTGATATGTTGCAACTGATATGTTATCAAGGTTTTAAATGTTTAAAAACATCACCTTGGTAACCCCCAAAACAAACAGGAGTGCAGTCTAATTAGTTTCCGGTGTTGAGTATGTTGCAGTTCATTATGTGGGCTAATGGATCTTGGTATTTTTCTTGACATTTTTGTTTTACTTTCCCATTATGCAATAACATGAGCTGAGAAGTACTGGAAGTGAACAGACTAATGTAACATAGCTTAAACTTGTATACATTCAATTCCATGACAGTAGTTGCATCATTGTATATTTTATTATTACTTTATTTTCCATTGTACTTTCATGGTCGTTGTACTTTTCAAGCTGATACTTAACCAAGGAGCAAGATTCAGAAAATATGAGAGAGCCTCATATTCAGTCAAATACTAAAATTGTTTCCCCATGAAAAGATGGCAATAGGCTACTCTTTCAGTGAATAACTAACAGGTTGGCTGAATATACACCATTGTTTAAATGCAGTACTTTAAAGTATTACTAATGTTTAATCAAGCTAACACAGTCATTCAGCTAATATTTAAATCATCTACATTCTTTACATATTTTTTTACGTTTTGGTAAACCAGCTGACATCACTAACTCTCTCAGCCTCTTCATAATCCATCACTTCCTTCTTTTGCATGTTCTAGTTAATCAGCTTGCAGACCCATGCTCACTTGATTATGACTCCGGACTGCAGTGCAGAGACTATGAGGCTAAGTGGTACTTTGACAAACAGATCGGATTCTGTGCCCAGTTCTGGTATGGAGGTTGTGAAGGCAATGAAAATAGGTTTGAGACCGAGGCACAGTGTCTCAGACACTGCATGAATACAGGTAGGGTCCCCTATCAAATGCTTTAGATGTCACTAACTAACCTTTAAACTGATTTTCTGTCGCTGTCCCACTTCGCTGGAAACAGCTGAACAGATTAGTGGACTGAGGAGGGTTAGTGGGGATTCTGTCAAAACAGCAAATGGGATTCCAAACAATTGATAATGTTATTTCGTTTTCTTTTAATACTTTCACAGTGCTGGAGACACAACCAGAGCAGAGTGCAGACAAGATCAAATCAGAGGTCTATCCAGCTTCAGCTCCAGGTTAGACTTACAGGAAAACCTCTCAGCAGTTAATACATCCATTTACTGATGGGGGGGTGGGGGGGTAATGCAATGGCATACATTCAGACAGAAGACAGCAAGAAGATAATTTATTAGCAAGTGGTCTAATGACATGATTCAGTCTTGTCTTCACACATTCATGTAGAAAGCATCAACCCTTAGTGGCCAGGAGCAGTTCCATTGTGAGTGACCTTAAACACAGCAATTTTGTAAATGTTTTTCACTTTAATAAATTATGTTGTGTTTAATTCTACTGTGGGGTCACGATGTTTCAGTGATATGAGATTTTGATCATTTCTCCAAATGTAACATTTTTTATGTTTATGTTTTGTTCTCATGCTTCATAAATGCTCCTGTCAGTTGACTCTTTGAACAGTGTTTCCAAAACGCATCACAACTAAAAGATTATCTTTTAAATGGTAGAGCAACTATTCACTGAGCACTCTATCATTTTTAGGATGATCATATCACTGCAGTGCTTTTGGGAAACTGTGCCCAGAACACTTTTATTTCATTGTAGTCTTTTTAGAAACATTTTTGTTCCTTTTTACTTCACGAATGAACCAACCTTGGTGATTCTACCTTAAAAAAGAGAAAAGGTGACAAATCTTAGCATAAAATAGTAAAAGTAATACAAATAGTAAGTTAAATTAGAAAAATGTTGGCTTTGTTAAAGCATTTGCTTTCTACACATGGATTATTTTAGATTATTTTATACCTAAATTTAATTTTCTTTTAAATAGAATGTTTATTATAGAGGCAAAGCACAGGTAATTAAATAAATTACTTTAGAAAATGGCAACTTATAAGACCTAATTAATGAACCAGAACAAGTGAAATTTCATTCATTTAAATACCTTAACCTACTTGTGTAACAGTAATTAATCCACTATGGAAATCTTTTAAGGAGTCTGTGTTTATTCTTTTATTCTATGAATAGATTTTATGAAAATTATATTTTGAATATAGTGCAGCAGATAAAATACATTAAACATCCACAAGGATATTTTAATCCAGTTACTATACAGTAATATTACATTAATGAAGATATTTAGAAAATGTTTCAAATTACAAATTATTGCTATGGTATTATATAATTTAAGAATGTATGATTAATACTATGCAGTTATTGTAAAACTGTTAGAAACTCAGAAATCACCAGGCAGCATAAAAACATTTTTTGCAAATTTTAGTAGAGTATATCCGACAATACAGAATTAAATCTTTCAGCAATTTTTACAGCACAGATGAAATATAATAGCAAGATGATGATGATTCTCATTATTTTTATTATTAAACACACTGGGCTTTTCTGTGTTGCTTCTTTAACTACTGATAACTTTTCCAAACAGCAGCCATCCTCTCAATGGTGGACATCTGTAAAATGCCCAAAGACGAGGGCACCTGTGCCAAGTTTGTTTTGAAGTGGCACTACGACTTTGCCAGCAAGAGTTGCACCCGCTTCTGGTATGGAGGCTGTGGTGGTAACCTGAATCAGTTTGACACACAGAAAGAGTGTGAGAAGGCATGTGGAAAAGGAGGTAAGACATGGAACATGCAATAAATATGCGAATCTGTTAGTTAGAAGAATAGCCTTTTATTTACAAATATTGGGAAAGAAAGTGTTAATGGTGAATATGCTGCTATCTGGTATCGCCCAGAGGAGAAAGGGTTTCTCTTTTCCAGTCTAGTTTCTCTCTTGGTTTCTGCCCATGTCTTGTCCAGCTGTTTTTGTTTGCTCCCTAGAGGTCTAAACTTGGATTTGTCAGCATATTTAGTGATGATGTCTATGTGAAAAAGAGCTAAACAAATTAAATTAAACTGAATGCAGTGGCATTCACCAGGGTCCCCTCAGCTTTGAATAAGATCATGGGAACTCTTTAGGAGTTTATTTGGCACTGACAATGCATAACACAGGCACGCGCTGTGATTTAGTGAGTGTGATAATACACAGTTTTACAAGTAACTGCAACCAACACTAGAACAACTGAAGAATATAAACATTTGTGAATATGTACTTCAGAAAAGGTGTGGTTCCTCAGCTAACAGCTGAATTATTGTGTCATTTATTTAAAAAATCATGTTTTAAAGAACTTCTATATAATGTTCGCTCTCCACTGAATATAAATGGATTTAATAATCATTAAAGCAAAATCTCACCCCTAATGAACACAATATTCATTTGAAAATCTACAGGGGCAACATCATAAATAAACCACCATATGTTAAAATGTCTTTTAAACATGCAGATTCTATGCCATGGGAAATTTTGTGTTTTGTTGATGATTGTAAAGAAAAAAGAAAAAAAAACCTCAAGCATCTAGCATCAAATAAATCAGGGCACAAATCCAAGAATCCATTATGACTATTATTACTATTAAGAACTGCTGGAATGGTTTTGCAGGACCCATGAGAACAATGTGTCCTTGAATAGCTTTACTTTGACACTGATATAAACATGTGGGAAATATTTATCAACAGATATTCCTCTTCAAAGTTATAGGAGCAATAAGTCATTTTTTCCAATGATTATTTGTCACACTAGGAACCTGCCATTATACTGACACCTAGTCAATTTACATACACGTGCTGATGTAACCAGTCACAGGTTCTGCTTTCTCCTTTCAGATGGTGAGATGGCTATTAGTAGCAGCTTTCACATTCCAGTCTGTGTGACCACAGCCGTCTTGTAGTGCAGAGGGGCATTTATTTGACCATAATGTTTCAGAACCAATCTGTCATCTGTTGGCCATATGTAGTATAACAGACCTGTGGTCTGCAGCCTTCATGTTATAAGATATATGCAGTATGTAGGCACAGCCTTTATGCAGTGTTTATGCAGCATTATGCAGTATTTATGAAGTATTATGCAGTGTTTATGCAGTATTATGCAGTGTTTATGAAGTATTGTGCAGTGTTTATGAAGTGTTCTGCAGTCTTTATGCAGTATTATGCAGTGTTTTTGCAGTGTGTTGGTCCATCTGGCTGTGAAGCCTTTGGGGGACTAATTTAGAGTTTACATTTAAGCTTTAGAATGATGCAGTTTCAGTGTGTGCAAATCAAGTAAAGGGGTGATTCACTGCTGTTTAGTCCTAAACTATACAAATAATTAGACATTAAAAGTCATTATAAAAGATTGGTTCAGATTGCACCATCTCAGCCTGAGATATTTGACTTCATCAAAATTACATCAGCTAAATAAATTTACTTTTATACACTGCATGAGTGCATTCATTACAGAACTCCATGAACACATTGTGGATTAGCACACTGTGGATTAGCAAACTGTCCATAAGAACACTGTACCTGCCATGGACCTACATTTGTAGCTACTCAACCAACCTCTCCAAGGTCAAGACTTTTCCAACTGTGTGTCCTTATGTAGGCAAATGTAGATCATGTAGGTCATTTATGACTATTTTCAGACTGTAGGAGTGTTTGCACTTTACATTCTTTACATTCGTGTGTTTGCTTTTTCAGCCACACCTGTTCAACAAACACCTGTTGCTGCTGCAGTGAGAACCTAAGAGGACACTGAGGACGCGCCACACAACCTCTGATAATACTCAGAGGAAAACGCACCGAAGCCAAGATGCCTGCACTGGATTCTGCCACATGAAAACTTTTAAATTAGTACTTTTCCACAAAAGGAAATAAAAGAGGAGACTGGTTGCTGCATGATATTATTGTACTGGTGCTACATAGATTGTTGTTTTTTGTTTTGTTTTTTGGATGTGTGGGTGTATGTATGTGTATTATTCATGTTTGTTTCACAGAGCACAAGCTGTTGTGTAGTAAAACTCAAGGGCAAATGAGTTTTTTATACTGTTTTTAAAACAAAGCCATGAAAGCTTGACGAAAGCCTGTCAGTAAATCTGGTTTGTTGTGAAGCGGGTTGTTCACCTGGGGTTTATTATGAAACATGTTGTTCACCCAGGGTGTTCGGAGCAGACTCTTATTTTAAACCGCAAAGGCTCTCCATATGCTCTCATTATGCTTCCACTGCTTGTTTGCAAAAAATGTTTTGTTTTCTCTGGTCACATGCTGACCTCGTACTCCTACTCATAAAAGGTAAGATGTTTTCATTTAAAGAACCCACATTGATGTTTACACTTATTTCTGACTCTGGCAGAGTTAAAATTCTAAATAATCACAACTGTCATCTGCTTTGCCACTGAAGATGAGTAAAAATGTCATGCGTTTAAATGAAAAATGCACCTCTGGAACCACTGACTCAAAGCCAAAAATGCTCTGGGAAAAAGAACAAAGATGAAAGATAGAATGTACTTGTCAAGCTCTACTTTTTTAGTGGGGATATTAGGTATTTTTCAACTGTGTATTTCATTAGAGAATGAGAAAACACAAATAAATCTTTATATTAACCATTGCCCTAGGGTGTCTTTATTTTTCTGACCATAAAGTGCCATGGAAAAACAGATTTTTCAAAGAAACGCTGACATTTGCTTGGTTGGATGGTCCAAGGAAACTGTAAGCCATCAAAGCTTAGAGAGAATAGCAATATTACCAACTACCAAATACTTGCTGGTCTGTTTGACTCTTAATAACTGTGAAACAGTTCCACAATTTATGTGGAACTGTTCCACAATTTATGTTGAGCTATGATGTAGCAAATGAACACTGTGACTCATTTGGGATGAAATAGTTTAGAAAAATATTTTCATTTTTTGTTTTATTTTATAGGTTCTGCTTCACATTGTAATGTAATTTCCATGACACAGACCTGTGGCAAACTGAAAATCACAATAACTCTTAACCAAATTTGGTCAGGCTCTGTTTGCAGTGGGGGTGGGGAAGTTCTGAGGAGGAGGGAGGCTCTGTGCACTTCCTCGTGAGTTGAGCCAAGCCCGCAGCTGTCATTTTCCTCTCTGCTTCTCAGTCCCACAATTTTCATTGCAGTCGAAACTGAGCCAGAAGCCGGAAGTACAAGAGGGTTCCACATACACTCTGCACACTTCTACTGAATCATCTGCCATGGCAACAGGAGCAAATAAACATCAAAAATACAGAAATGAACAATATTTGAATTACATGGATTTGAAATTTGTATTTCATTACAGTAGATTTAAGTGAAACAATTCATATGTTATATTTAAGATAATTTCTGAATTATTAATTTTGTATTTCAGTAAGAATACTACAACTGACCTACATAAAAATATAGATATTTATTTTATAGCATATATGTAACAAATGCCTGAGTGCTGAAGGGCATGGAGCAGAACGCACAGACTCTTTCGACGGAGTGAAACATTTAATGACACAAAAACATATAGGCAATGGTGGCACTCACAAATAACATTAACGATGCACACAGACACACTTAACACTAACGCATTTAACACAGGCTAGACAAATATGATTACGGGTATATTATATATATATATACACACACACACACACACACACACACACACACACACACACACACACACACACACACACACACACACACACTTGCTGTGTAATTAACGGGTATTGTGTGTGTGTCACATTTTAAATCTATAAAATTCACTTGATATTGTGACTTCTCCAGATCTCATATATCCAAGTCTGATTAGGGCCTGTGAGACAACAACGAGTTAAAACCTACTGGGATTTAACCCTAACCTGACCTATGAGTAATTGCAAACCACAGCCTGGATGTAATGGGAATGTTATGGCTGTTCATTAGCAATGAAAATCAGTATTAGGAATGATGTAATTATACATACAGTGGGGAAAATAATTATTTGATCCCCTGCTGATTTTGTAAGTTTACCTCCTAATAAAGACATGAACAGACTATACTTTTCATGATAGGTTTCATTTATCAGGGAGAGAAAGAATATCAACAAAGAAATCCAAAATAAAAACTTTAAATAAAGATTATAAATTAATTTGTATTTGATTAAGTGAAATAAATAGTTGATCCTCAAGCAAAACGTGACGGTACTTAGTGGAGAAACCCTTGCTGGCAAGCACAGAGGTCAGACGTTTATTGTAGTTGGTCACCAGGTTTGCGCACATCTCAGGGGGTATTTTGGCCCACTCCTCTTTACTCCAAATCCTGAAGGTTTCGAGGATGTCGCTTGGCAACATGAAGTTTGAGCTCCCTCCACAGATTTTCTATGGGATTAAGGTCTAGAGACTGGCTAGGCCACTCCAGAATCTTAAATGAGTTTCTTATGCCACTGTTTTGTTGTCTTGGCCGTATGTTTTGGGTCATTGTCATGCTGGAAAACCCATCCACGACCCATCTTCAGTGTTCTGGCTAAGGCCAAGAGGTTCTCATTCAAGAGCCTACTGTACATGGCCCTGTTCATCAACCCCTCAATGCGGTGAAGTCTTCCTGTACCCTTAGCAGAGAAACAGCCCCATAGCAAAATGTTCCACCTCCATGTTTGACAGTGGGAATAGTGTTCTTGGGTCATATCCAGCATTTCTCTGCTTCCAAATACGGCGAGTCGAGTTGATGCCAAAGAGCTCAATTTTGGTCTCATCTGACCACATGACATTCTCACAAGCCTTCTCTGAATCATTCAGGTGTTCATTGGCAAACTTTAGATGGGCCTGTACATGAGCCTTCTTGAGCAGAAGGACTTTGCGGGCACTGCATGATCTCAATCCATTACAACTACAGAAAGGAGGACTAGCGACTTACAACAGGAAAATCTTATGGTGGTTCCACTGAGGCAGTTTGTGCTTTCTTGTGAAAAGACTATTTATAATAAGCCAACATCAACTGTTACATTCACACCACCCAGAAACAGCTCTCAGTCACTGCCTCTCATTCAATTTACTGTTTTTTTCTTTACTAACTCATAAGATGAAAAACCCAACATCACTTCTTCCATGAACCTTATTTAAAGAAATATACACGTTTAAAAACTAAAGAAAAGTAAACTAATATGAGTATAGGGGAGAACAAAGAGAGAATATATTCTACAGGATAGTTTCATTACCAACATTTAATATTATGGACACAAGATCACATTCAAATGTGTTAAATATTTTATTATAAAACATAAAATAATTTTACATTTATAAAACATTTAGAAATGCATTTATCATTTATTGTCCAAAACCATAAAATCAGGGGAAAAATGATTGAAGACAACATGATGCCAAACACCACAGCAGAGATATTTCAGCCAAAGGGGCAGGTGTGCAAAGAAGGCAGGTGTGCTAAGGGGGCATGTGTGCTAAAGTGGCAGGTGTGCTAAGGGGGCAGGTGTATCCAGCTTTACTGGAATCTATCAGCCCATGAGAAGGTACCAAGTGGTGGATGAATATGTGCAGCTTTGCTCTGATACAACTGCAGGTTGGTGGCAGTCTACAGTTATTATTCTGAAAACCGTCACTTTTTAGACACTAAGCATTAAGTACTTAGTGCAGCCAAGATAAAGGAAATGAGACTTTTCCCATAATGCTTGAAGTGGGAGAACACAGAACAAGCTCATCTCCTCTATGCAGGATCTCTCTAGATCATGCAGAGTTCTAGGGCCTCACCTGTGGACTTCCATCCACACCCCATGGACTGCTTATGGGACTTAATTTAGGGGACTGGGATTGACATGGCAAAGCCTGATTCAGGTATCATGGAACCTCATTGCTTGGATTTGTGAATATGAGAAGTTTCTTGCTGGATCCAAGCATGACCCAGTTTTATCTTCCTGCCAAAAGATGCCAGATTTTTCCAGAGACAGCTTTTCTGGTGAATCTGATGCTTACATAGAGGGAGAATGCAAAATAATAAAATAAAAGTTATTATTATAAAGAGGGAGTTGTCAGCCAGAGGAGGATGCCCCCCCCCTTGGTTGAGGTTTCTTCCTCATGCTCTAGAGAGTTTTTCCTCACCACTATCACCCTAGGCTTGCTCACTGGGGGCTTGGGCTTGGACATTTGTAAAGCTTCTTTGTGTCAGCATCTGTTGTAAAAAAGGTCTATATAAATACATTTAGTTTTTTAATTTTTATTATAATCAGGGACAAATGGGCTTGGTCACAACTTCCAATGCCAATAGTCTAAATGTAGTTATTTACAAAAATATAGACTGCATGTGAAAGCAGTTCTATGTATAAGAGCAGACGTAATGATTGATACTTTACAAACATACGCTGGATGGAATGAGACATTTCTACATCTACAAAGATGCATGAACTATGATGAGAAATATGGAAAAAGTGCAAAGTGCAAAAACAAACTTAAGCAATCTTGAAGAGCTTGATTTGTAGGGGATCAGAGGTGCAGTCACTTGCATATAGGGAGAGAAGCAGGGTAGAGAGCACACAGCCTTGAGCTGCACCAGTGCTCAGGGGTAAGTAGTTCTGTATGTGCTTGCCAAGCTGTATATACTATTTCCTGTCTGAGAATGTCAAGATACTCCTCTATAAGGCCAGCGGTCTCGCTACTATTTAACTCACTGTCTTCAGTTTACTTTAGGAAAGGGGGTGGTTCTAAACATGTGCCTCCAGGGCAAAATTTGTTATATCAGCATCATTTAAATTAACAAGGTGCTCCTTAGATCAGGCCAAACAGAGAGTGCAAAGAGTAGTTTGCACTGTTTTTATTTTGTACAAAGACTGCTTGGGTCTGCACAGCTGGAGGTAATTATAGATTTTAAAACATCCTGTTTAAAAAGCAAATTTGTCCTTGTGCTTTTGTGAAGGATCCATACATGGACTATAGGACCAAAGAGGTAAAGAAAATAAAAAACCTCATAGAACATTTGTCTGAATAAGTATACTATTTAAATTTAGAGCAAAAAGAATCTTCAGACATCTGTATTGTTCAGCAGGAAAGAGTTTGAAGTGATCACTTTTTAGGACAAATCTCTCAGCTTCTCCAGAGGATCTTATAAATTCCCCCATTGATTAAATAGTAAAACCAAAGAGTCTCTTCAGTCATCTCACAGTTCCAACCTCAGCCCGTGACTCATCTTTTCACATAGAAACATTTTCTCCTAAAGCAGCAGAGGTTTAGTTTACCTAAATTCAATAAACGCTTTATAATAACCCTTTAATAAACTGTTTAAGTCACTGAAAACATGCTCTTTGAATGTAGTGTTCTGTTCTGGGCATGAAAATAGTAATATTGGCATCCTGACTGAGATTTGGGTGAAGATTTGAGAATCTCCGCAGTAGAACCAAGGGTCAGCTAGGGTGTGGGACTGCAGGTTTTGTGGTCCAAGTTTGAAAAAGTAAAGTAATACTGTACTATTCTCTATTTGAATCTTAACCAAAAAAAGAGAGCCTGCAAAAATTATGCACATTTTGATAGGGAGATGTTTCTCCTGAGGAATAATGCATTAAATAGGAGCCTAATGTTCTTTCTGAAGTCTATAAAACATAAAGCAGCTTTAGCTGTAACAAGAAAATCTTATTTACAGTTAATGAGAGATTTAATCTGCCTTCACTTTGGTGATTTGAGGGTACTTAATTACTATGCCATGATGATTAAGGAATAATGGTTTTTCTCATATAAAAGGTTGTTACTGTCCAAAGAGTAACCTTATCGATGCATTTAAGGAAAGTTTTCTGTCTTTTTTCCCTGTTTGAACACAGGAAAGCATGTTTTAAATGACATCTGTGATGAGTTTCCTAAAAAAAAAAAAAAAAAAAAAAAAAAAAAAAAAAAAAAAAAAAAAAAAATAACCCTCCTTGAGCTTTTGTACATTGGCGTACAAGCTTCACTTACTGGGTGATGATTTTGAATGCGAATGACTACTGCACTTACTGACCAGCTCAGGCTGGGGTAGGACTGCCCATCACTAGAGCACATACAGGAGAGAAAAGAAGCTTCACAACACTGTCAGTAATAACAGTGACTAATGTGACATTTGCACACCTGGCTATGGGAAATATAAAGGATTGGAAACTGTGTATAAACTGTGTATAAATAAACACATTCAGTGAGGCTTGGCTATTTAAATACAAGTTAAAAAAAAAAAGAATATACATGGGCTACATAAGCACAAATACTGTAGTAAGGAATCTCATTTGGCATTTCCACCCAAGACTTTATTTATGCATTTTCTTTTTTTCCTTAAAGGCTACAAAACAGCTAAGAGTTTTAGATGTTAATATTTATGGCAGTAAATGAAAGCCTCCTGGCTGGCTAGCATATATCCACTATTAGCATGAACTGTGCTCTCCGGCGTTTTTATTTTACAATAGCTTCATGATTGTTTTATTGTTACTTGTGTAATCTTAGCATATATTAGATTTCATCCATGTTTGATCCTCCATACCAATATCTGTTTGACTTCTTCACTTCTAACTCATGTATTAATAGTTAATTGGCACAGTAAAGCTTTTCATCATGGTGGGATTTATCCTGCTTCCTCCTAGTATACATTACGACTTAATTCTCCACCATAATGGATTCTCCTAGGGTTAACCCAACTCTACCCATTAAAGGTCCACAAAGACTAAACCCCACCAACAGTGACTTCACACCTGCACAGTAAACAATGTGTTTATTTAACTTAATTAAACTTCTGATATCATCTTATAATTAAACCTCTGAGATCACCATCCAGACAGGTTCTCGGCATACCATCACGCGTTATAACAAAAGATGTTAGAGTAAAGTCAGAGTAAAGAATGAGAGCTGAAATGTGGATTTAAATGAAAGACGGTGTAAGCAGTAATCACCGTTGAATTAAGGCAACAGTATTACTATGAAAACCCAGAATAGTGAGCTAATTTATTTGCACATATTTGAACATCCAACACATGGATGAGTATTTGTTATTCTCTACACATGCACACCAGATGCTGTAGTGCACGCCACCATGACCCTTCTGCTGAAGTCAAAGACATCCCACCTCAGCTGGCTGCACTCATCCCTGCCTTTGATAAATGTAAGGACAGATTTAGACTGGAACCCCCTTAAATGAAATCTGAAAGCTACCACAAAAATAATCCATGTCTTGGTCAATATCATTAATGGAACGCTTATATTGTGCTCACCTAATAGGACCAACTAAGATGAGGTATAAACAACAACACTTTCTAGCGAACCTCTGAACAGAAAAAATAATAGCCTGGTAGACAGTTAAGATGCAACATACTGCGTGGACTGTAATACTGGGTCACTTACACGGCACTGATGTTCTGAGCGGAGTGAGTAAATATTTCCTCTACTACATGAGTCACCATGAGCTTCCACTTTAAAAGTACATGAAACCTGCCATCAGCAGATTATTTTCTTATGTGCACTGTGGGAAAGATTACAGATGATTATTGGTCCAAGTCTTTGCCTCTTTGAGAAAAAGAATTACATAATGTTGAAAATGAACTGACAGATTGCAGACTTGAAAAAATTAGCCATAGTCCAAGTCTACCCGTTACACATCTCAGCTACTGAAGGTTGTTATTTGATAGTTAACATGTTGCAGAATTATAACCAAATGCCAGCAGTTTGTAACTGGCCCTTTTTTAAATCCAGTCTGTAGGTGGTTCATCTACAGAAACACTGAAAGAAGAAAAAAAAAATATTTAAAACAAACAAATTGGGAAAACAAATACTAGCAAAAGTAAATCATCCAGTTAAAAGTTTAAATGTGAATTACTTTAATTGGTGAACTGCAGTTCCAGTACTGCTGTACTGAGGATGCCTCTACTGTAGAAACATCAGACATTACAATACAAAGAGGGCTTTTTCAATGAATGATCTCAGTACATTTTAAAAGGTCTCTACAGATGGTGTCAAAGTAGTGTACAGCATTCCAGTATGACCACCTCGAAGCACATCTGTAAAGTATTCACTATGAACTCAAAGTACATTTCACTGCAAGGTTTTGAAGTTTGCAAATTGCCATACACCATAATTAGTGATGGGTCATGCAAACATTCTACAATATACACACCAGCATCTACTCCAGCAGGCAAACTCGTGTTATTTTATAATACGAGAAAAGAGTCTTAGATTAGAAATGGGGACCTTCCTTGTTATGCAAAACTACTGGGGTAACTGACAGAGTTTGTGCCAGAGCAAATTTCAGAATCATCATTCAAGTAGAGAAAGAAGTCCCATAAAACACATATGCATCATAATGCGTTTTAAGGAAGAACTAAACTGCATCTTTATGCTGAACAATAAATTACAAAGTTTTGCGTTACTTGAATACTTGTATGTCTACATTTCACAAGCAAAAACTGTATGGTAAGGCTGTACATGAGTCTTTAAAGTAAGTAACTATTTTCAACAAACACAAACACACACAGGGTTAGGAAGTCCCATCTTGAGCCTGGACAGACTTTTTAAAACAATCTGTATGAGAGAATCCTGAATGTCAGTCTCAGCCAAGAACAGGAAGCGCATACTTCTGCTGTGCATAAGACACACTAGCTGAGAGAATGGCTGCTTTATCAGTTCTCAAGAAAAGCCACGTAGTCAGTGAGCCTGGCCAGCTGCTGCTCGTTTGGAACCAGAGTGACCGGGGGTGGATCTGGGCGGGGAGGGAGAGATACAGACAACATGAGAAGAGGAAAAAAGGATTCCTTTGAGCACCCTTCTTTCTGAACTTGATCGGAAAACTGAAAAACAAAAACTTGTGCCAAAAGCCTTCTATTTATACAACTTTCCCGACCATAGAAACAGTCGCATTATACAACAATGTGCATTACTGCAAAAAAAGAAATAAAACCCAAGATAATAAAGTGAAAACATGCAACAAGAACTGTGAGTAAAACACAGTACAGAACCCCAAACCAGAGGTGGGCAGAGCCTATGACCAGCACTTTGTGCATTCCACATGAGTGTTATGAATTAACCATAGAGAAAAGAAGCGGGGGTGGTGTCAGGAACATTTTAGCAGAATGACTCAGATGGGGGAAACTGTCAAGTTTTCATTTCCAACAGAATGAAAGACTGCCCCCACCTGGTTTCTGTGGCATTATCATGCGGGTGTTGGGATCTGCCTGCCACCCGTGACTGACCACACCTACAGAAAAAGACAACAAATTAGCCTTACTGATTTCATACAAAACATCCACGTAGACCTTTTAGGAGAAATTAGTTTTATAATCAAATATCTATCTAAATATATGAAGTAACTGTCTATCTAACAGAACAAAGGGACACACTTTTTCAAGATGGATATAAATATAATCCTGGTTGGCCATGGTGAAAACTGAATGCAACATATAGCAAAAACATCTGAAATATTGAACATTTCAAACTTATTTAGGTTATTTTGCAGTGACATTGAAAGACGGCAGACAGACAATTATGCCAATAGATCAAGCGCAAAAAAGCATGAGTCAGACGTGGGGAAGGTGGGACTACACAGATGGGCAGGATGGGGCAGAGACAGAAAGACAAATTCAAACATCTGTATACACTCTATTTCAGCCCATTGTGACTTTCAACTGGCAAGATCACTTTGAACTGAAATAACAATGAGAAACAGATTCCAACTTATGCCACAGCTGGCCTCAGAAGGAATAATTAGTTCTGATGGAGAGAAATGCTCAGCCCATAGAAAGCTCATGATTGAACACAGCACTTTGATACAGACTCTTACCCCTCACAGCCTCTTCAACTGAGTATCCTACAAAGGAGGACAAGTCCTCGACACTGATTGAGGTGTAAGCTTGGGCCACAAGGCTGTACGCCCTCCTGCGGGTCGAGTCTGAAGGGGGGAGGGAAAAACGGCTTGAAAAGAAACAGACCACTTTAAATATCTACCAAGATACTTTACCAAGATACACTCCACTACTTGAAGGGCAGAACATGTCTGTTAGATCTCAAATGGTAATATGTTTAGGTAAAATATTCATGTTTATGTACATGGAAACACCCGGCATACAGGAAGAAAACAGCAGTGTTCCTTCTCAGCTGCTGGCATGGTTCTCTGATAAATACATATAAATATTGTACCATAAGCCAATGATATTTATGAACAAACATGCATAATGCTCATGAGCACTAGAAGGATAGAAGTACAGCCATCAGAACTCGGAACATTTTACTGTTATGTTGACCTTCAGCAATTTACCAGTAAGCAATTTATTGTGCTTACTGGTTAAATACTGGCAAGCAAATATTAATTCTGAAAATAACCAGGTATTGGAAAAATTATTTAAAAATCAGCATCTGATTGGTCATCATCCAACCAACTCTCAAAACAGTGGCATGGAATCCTGGAAACAACCACATCGGTCCCACAAAGGTCGATCACTACTGATGACAATGTTGATGACATTCACAGAGCAGCATGAGCCAATCTGATTTATCCAAGCACACAACAATGACAAGGGTCCAACAGTACCACCCTATGCATAGCCCATCTGAAGTGTGTGTCACGACTGTTGCATTCCAGCAAGTGGCACTGTTGCTCTAAAATGATAAAACATTTCATAAACACATCTAATCGCTTACACACTGCGACCAACTAGATCAACAAATAACTATGAACTAAAGTTCAGCTTACTTTGACCAAAGCCTAATGATGCAAATGAAAAATGCAAACAGTACATTCTTTGTTGCCTTAAATTAAATCCTGGCGTGACTCACTATTAACAGCCAGTACTGCTGGTTTTAGCACCCAGGACTTTAACACCATGGCAACACCGTCTGTTTATAAACAGCTGCATAGACACAGTATTAACAGATGTGGGATCTCAGTGTGGGGGAAATGCAAAAATAAGCAGGGAAGAGCAAAGTAAAATAGTCATTTTCTTTGGATGCCTGTAACTAATGGTTCACTTAGTGGTACATCATAAGGACTGGTCAATATTGATTAATATCAATACATTTACAGCATTTAGCTGAAGATTTTATCCCAAATGACCTACAACTAAGGGCCTTGCTCAGAGGCCCAACAGTGGCAACCTGGTCATAGTGGGGCTTGAATTGGCCAAGTCTTTGCCTCTTTGAGAAAAAGAATTACATAATGTTGAAGATGAACTGACAGATTGCAGACTTGAAAAGTCCAACCTTCCAATTACTAGTCAAGTACCTTAATCACTGAAGCACCATTGCCAATAGTCCAGATGGTCTCAAAATACATAGAACATGGACAGCATAGCATGGAGTATTAACAGCAGGGGGATGGGAGATTTCCTCAGTGCTCTACAATGGAACACACTAAACAGCTGCAGAATAACTTTTCAAAAGCTGAATGACTAGTAGTGTGAACTTCTAGCCTATCTGGCAGATAACTTTCTTGGGTGGATACATTTTGTCTCACAAGAGCAGTGTACTCTACTCAGAAAATGCTAGGTTCGTAACCAGGTCAGCCCAGGAATGTGTTTAAAAACATTGTCTTGTGATTATTTATACAACAGTTGAACAGAATGATCAAGTGCTAGCCAACAGGTCTCCAAGGGCCAGGCTGTCCACTCTCCACTTTAACAAGCAACAAGAGTTGCTGAGCAAGACAGTGGAGAATGTGGGCAGGGCCCAGAAATAGGATCCCCTGTCCTCCGTGCAGTGTATACTATTCCAAGGTCTCCTCTCTCTATGCTTTAAAAATATCTTGCTGTCTTTCATAAGAAAAAAAGATGACATGATGAAGACCAGTAAAATATTTGATTAGTAAATGAGTTCTTATACAGATGTAAAATGTGTCTGGATATCAAATGTTTTTCAGTGTAATGCAATAGGACAACCAATGACATTAGCAAAAGTGAAGCTTAGTTATGATGATTTCTGAAGTACTTTATTTCAGCATGCTGCACTCACTTCATGAATAACAGTATAAGCACAAGCGCCAGGATGACAGGCTTCACCCCCCCCATTTGTCATTAGAACAGCATAATGGAATAAATTATCAGAATTACCAAAAGTAAAAACTGAACACCCAACCAAAACATTTTTTAAAAAGTAGACAAAATGTCCTTTGGTGACATTTTTATAACTTCCTTGAATAATGTGGTTAGGGTTAGTGTAATGTGGATGTAACTTAGGGGTCATTCTGCATACCAGCAGCTGCCATTTGCCAGTCCACACACACAGCAAACTGCCATTTTGTTAACACAAACTGCTTCGCCAGTTTCTTTTATCACATCACCTTCAGTGAGACATTATCTCACCCTCTACTAATATCTAGTAGCGAAGAATAGTAGATACTAATTGTAAACGCTTTACTCCTCTAGTGTTTGTGCCCGACTCTTCCCTCTCCTGCATCTTCATAGTTCCTGCCATCATCTGCTCCAAAGTCCATTTTAGATAATAATGTTTCGACATGTTCTGTAGATACAGTAAAATGGTCCATTTTCTCAAATCCAGGTTCAGGTCTCTCCTCAGCTAGGGAACTCCTGGCTGCGTCCTTAGTCTGTTCAATCAGGCTCTTTGAGGACTGTAGGAAATCTGCTGCACTGCTTTGCTCTAGAGCTCGGACCGCTGTGTCAGTGAGCTCTGTAGCGGCCTGAAGGCGGTCTCCATAACACCTGGCCAGCCTACGCAAGGCTGCGACCTTTTCATCCTGCTCTTCGCTAATACGCTCCAAGAGGATATTCTTCCTTTCCTCTAGTGTCGCATATAGTGTGTCAAAGCGTTCCCCGAGTCCTTGCTTGGCACGGTGAGCGTTGTCCTGAACAGCTCTGCAGACCTCCTCCATCTGGTTTAGCAGGGCCTGCAGCCTACCATTTCCTGCTACCAGAGAATCAATCGCATTGCTCAGCTCACCCTTCTGGGCCTGGTGAACAGCAGCAAGCGGTGACACTTCACAGTCTTTGTGCGGACCAAATATTTTACACATGGAGCAAGTTGGAACCTGGTGGGAGACACAATAGATGTTGATCCGCTCATCCTCGTGTTCCTCACACAGAGGTTCAGGGGAGCCCTTAGATTTAAGAGGAACCTCTGAGGTTCTACCATTGCCTTCTTGCTGCTGTTTGTAGATGTCAATAATGTTCTCTACTAGAAGATTTCTCTGAAGTCCGTGTACACCATGACGATCAAGAACCACCTCAAAGCGGCAAGTGGGACACCTGAAGACACCACCTGAAAACCGGTAAGGGTTTCGAGAGTCATAAAGGTCACTAGCACATCCGCGGCACAAATTATGTTGACACGGAAGGATCACCACAGGTTTGGTGAACATTTCTAGACAGATTGGACAACTAAGTTGTTTTTCCAGACTCTCCATTGAGCTAGATGACCCCATCAGGGAGCCAGTCCTCTGGATTTCCATTTCACTGAATGATTTGAAAGCACGTCTACTGTGTAGTTGTGGCACTACTACAAACACGGGTCCTTCCAGCCGTGAGTTCTGCTGGGATCAGAGCGGCCCAGGGTTTTATACAACCCTCTTTCAGCTGGTGACACTTAATACCCCCTAACCAATCAGCACACACATTCTTCTCAGCTTGTTTTCCAAGTCTCTTTTCGGAGAAGCAACACCCCCCCCACATCACCTTGCATGCATCATGTCACAAAGTGCATCGAGGCTCCCCTCCTCAGTGATTCTCAATCAGAAAACATTTGTGCAATGATAAACACGGCTCATATGCCTGTCATAAGACTGCATGATTAAATTACAAAACAACTCTAAACCAGATAAAAGCCTTTTAAACTTTTTTTTTTTAATTCAATTTGTATTACTATTACAAATTTTGGAGAGAGAACTATTCTATTTGAAACATGCTTCAGAGCTTTGACATTTATCAAATAAGAATGAGTAATGGCCATCTACATGTTTCTCTTATTGTATACTTTGATAGTACAGACTTTAAAAAACTATTCCATAAGTACATAAACTTATATTTTAACAATTGTCTTAATTTCATACAAGTTGTCATTTGTCCAGAAGTCTCAGAGTAAGAGCAAAAATAATTATTTAATTAAGTATTCATCATGCTTATTTTACTTAGTAACCCATTTCTGAATCATCCGTTAGTCATTTGATTAACTGTACACAGAGATTGCACAGCTAAATGAGGAACGGTTTATATTTAACTTCTTTCCTGGGTCTGTGTGAGGTGCAGGCACACGGGGATCAAGTGAGTAATGCACAGATTGGTTTAGAGGTCATCACCTCAACAGGGACACACTGCTGCCCCCTGCTGATACCATAATGTGTAATACAGTTTGGGCAAAATGGGCATGCTACATGCATGGCAACCTACAATGTAAAATCGATTATTTAAGTAATTTTAATAAAGATAAACCACTTATAGGTCAACCTGAACTTTTCTTCTCTTCGCCAACTAAAAATATCATAGCCCTCCTGCAGTGAGAGATCTCAGAAGCAATAAGTTTTATTATTTAAAACTCCTTGATGCACTTTGAATTGCTACTGTACATAAAGTGCTTCACAAAAACTTGCTTTGCCTAGCCTCCAAAAAGCAAACAAAACAGGGCAATTAAGCTTTTTATTTTAAATGGGGATTTGGCTCTGTATGACATGTTCACATCCAGGTGACGTCCAAAATGCAGAGAGTTGTGCATAGGTTAAAATAACACAGGGCTATATTGTCCTGACGATAAACTATCCTATTTTATCATACTGATAACGTATGTGAAATGACGACATGAAATAAAAGTTTCTATTTAGAGCATACAGGATAAGACGTCTTAGAACTTCTAGCAGAAGGACATTCCTCAAACAATTCAGGAATATGGACAGATTGATGTCCATTACTAAAGTTGCAAAATGACCCAGAAAACTGTTTAGCACAATAAACATTTTGCTATTCCTTCAATTCTTAAGCAAATGCCACCAAGCTGTGGATAAAGGCTTACTAAATAATAATAACTGCTCACCAAATAATACTAACTGCTCCATTCACTGGTTTTTCCATTTATATATGTTTATTGATTGTTTGATTGATTGATTTATTTATTTATTGTAAGACAGCTGTTCCTCTAGCACCTCTAGCAGCAAACCATATTTCATAATGACTACTAATTGATCTGACCCTTCTATATATTCATTCCTCCAACAATTCACTGAAACCCATTGTCTTGACAGTTTTGTAAAATACATTTGTAAATAAAATCATGGACATTCTGTATTCATGACCGAGTGAAACTACACAACATACTGCTTTCCAGCTCTAGTTCACATGGAGGAAAGTGACTGCAATAATGCAAGACGGCTGTTCCTGTAATGTTACAGCTATCAGCTACACCATGTAGTTTTTTAAACTTTTAGTTTACAGTAAGCAGTACTGTGTTCCAAACATCATGCAGAATGTGTGACATTACTGACATATTTAAAGGCTGGGAAGCAAGTGTTTGACAGCAACGGACATGAAGTTTAGCTTGTAATCCTTTTACAATTAGCTTTACTGGCCTATGAGCCTACATGGTGAACAGGAACATTTATCTCCACAATTTCAGACAGATAATAAAACAAGGATAGGGTACAAAACTTCAGCTACACCAAATAATACTAACTGCTGCATTTCATGTTTTTCCATTTATATTATATATATATATTTATATTATATATATATATATATATATATATATATATATATATATATATATATATATATATATATATATATAGTTATAGAAGCAATAGTGCTGATTATAATGTCATATTTGAAATTGTTTTTCATTATAATGTCATTTATTGAATTTTTTTTTTCTGCTCAAGAGAGATTCAATCAAATGTATAATCTCTGTGGTGAAATTAATATCAGCACTTATCAAAATCCCAGTAATGAACTTAGTATGCAGCAAATTAGATATTATTAGTATAATAATTTCAATGTCAAATGGTAATCCTGAAACACTGGTCACTAATGTTGACAACATTATTATACCAGGCCATTTTTAATTGGTAAATCTGAAAGTACCTCTTAACGATTCCATTACAGGGAGAATTGTCTCAGACCACTGGTAGCCAGCTATTGCACTGTAGATTCCTGGGAAGTCTCGTTGCCAGATACGTTGTCCTACTGCCCAAACTGCTGCCAGTTCTGGGTTTGCCTTGGGGGAGGGGGGATGATAACAGTATTTTGTCATTTAAATACAATGCTGTGCAGAAATGGCCCCAGCATAACCAAAGGATGGTCAAGAACTGATGGTTTGTTTGAAAAGAAAGTATCACAACTTTGTGAAATATCTTTAGACACAGGTGTACAACTTAAAATATATAAAATACAACATAAACTGTACTTTTAAGATACAGTCCCTTGCAAAAGTATTTAAGCCTTAAATACCATAAATGCCATGTCAGGATTAGAAATAGTGACCCCCCCCCCCCCACCACCACCAAAAAAAGAACTGGCCGAATGTAGTAAATTATACAGTACTGACCCAGCCAACCACACAAAAATTAAAATTAGTGTCTAGGACCAAAGCAAAAAAAATTGCACATCACAGATTTATGTAATAAGTTGGCAAAATTGTACAAACATCAGACACTGCAAACTTGAAATAAAAAGGACTCATTCACTGTCAATAGTCAATAAATAATAAACCTGATCATTTCAAAAACTAGCCCTCACAACTCAGAATTTGAAGGAAAGATTAATTAACAGAATGCACAAAAACATGAGCTCTAAAGTCCGGTTACAGCATGGTGAAAGGAGGGATTTTCAGCATTTGCATGAAATTTTGAATTGTACCGTTTTAATTGCTTGGGGAATCCGCTTCCAGAGATATCTAGCGTTGTTCCTGTATAAACACAGTACAGTACATCTGTTTGATATATGATCAGTGCAACAGAATGTAATGATATTAAAATGGGAAATGAAGGAACACTCACATATCATTGTGCAGCAGATAAAGGGCAAGTAACTGGGAATACACTTGTGGAGTTGCAATGCCACCTGGAGCCTACAAATGATAAAGGATTTCATGAAACATCACAAAACGGACAATTTGAAACAGTGCCGTAATGAATAAAACTTAACTTTTTAATCAAAACATGTCTGTAAATGAATTTAGGTCATATAAACACGATACTGTAGCGTTATATAGCTCACCGAAAATGTGTTGTTAACTAGTTAGTTAACTATTCCAGCTAATGATTCTAGCTAGATGATGACGATTATAGCGACAATGCCAAAAACGTCTGTCATGAATTGTTACTTGCTAGAGAACTAGTTTAACGTTAATCTAACGTACAAACTAAACTACCCTTCACAGCTAGCAAGCGAGTTAACCTAGATAAATAACATGTGCAGAGTGCAAGTGCAAATTAGGCAAATAGCTAAAGCTACCTCATTTCGTACATTACAGCAACAGCTCTGTGTGCCTCCGAGAACCCAGTACAGTAACATCAACCCCCCTTAGACAGATCCGATGGAAATACAGAGCGTTAGCCAGACAACCCACCTTATTCAATCTAGCTAATGTAGCTAACTAGCTAGCGCTAAATTACTTCAAGTGAACCCGGACGTTTTCCAGTGCTAACACCAGTTTACCTCTAACTCCTGCGTTTCGCACTGTTCCAGAAGCTTCTGGTAATTTTCGCCCATCATCACTGCCACTGGCATCTTCGAAGAGCTCGGCCGCAGCGACGATGTGCCAGTTTACTAACAGCTTTGAGAAATGTCTGCTAATGTCGACTAATGGCTGCTTCTTCCTCATGGGGTTGCGATTTAAAACACTTCCGGGAATGCTGACGCCTATTGGACTTGATGTTAAATGACTTTGAGGAACTTTTTTAATGGCTGATAATTACAAATATTGTTATTTTAGATTTTATAAAATAATTATAATAAACAAACCATTCGCATAACGCATGAATAGTAACAGGCAATACATGGCACTTTTTAGAGGCATATTCTGAGCGGCTTCTGAAAGCTCTTAGGTGAGGACTTTAAAGGTGCAGCTTTCAGGGTTTTCTTACGCAAACAAAAGTCGTAATTTATACGCTTATGTTTAAATCTGAATAAATATTTAGTTTTACTCACACTAGGAAATCCTAAATACATAGTTGTTCTATATTTGAGCAATTATTTTGTGTATAATATGCCAGACAAAAATGTAGCTCAGTGATGAACAAAAGCATCTTTAATTGTTTTAAATCAGACAGCCCAGTAAAATGTTTCTAACAGTAATTCAGCCCAGATGAGGCAAAAATTATTAGGCAAACACTCTCATGGATACTTCCATGGTTTAATGTCAGGACTGCAAAAATAATTAAAAACACTCACTAACAACATTGATTAGAAATATCTGCTGCTAATGGTATACCCGCTGCTTGGCTGCTAAGTTTCACAGGGCCTTGATACTGTGAGCAGGGTTAGGATTAGTTGTCCAGACAACAGACTCCATTGCAGTCTTCAAACACAGACTGAAGACCCATCTATTTGTGGAATATTTAAATGGCCACTGACCCTGCTCCAGAGTTGACTATCTGAAACTCTAGCACTTATTGTAGGGTATTGTTTTTTGCGATCGTGTCACGGAACGCTCGCCTCCCGCGAGGCACGTGGTTTGGCCAGCCACGTGCAGTGGGAGGACCTTCGTTTGTGGCCACGCCTACACGCCTGCGCCTCGTCTGTCTGTGTGTAAACCCACGTCAGGGTGTGCGCCGTCGTTGGTCATTGTTGGCGTAGCGTGTGGATGTAATGTTCCCTTTATCGTTGTTAAAAGTATTTGTGTTTATCGTCCGTGTTTAAATGTTAACCGTTTCATGTTCGTATTAAACGTGTGTCATTTTTGTGAGTGCAGTTAGTGTTCTATTTTAAATGTTAATAAATGTAGGTCCCAGTCGCTGGAGTCTGCGTCCTGCCCCTCGCCATGCGGCACTCGGGCCACCACGCGTTACACACTGATATTGATTGCTCCTTTGTTGACTACCAACCTCTAGTACTTATTGTTTATTGTACTGGTTGTTGTCTGAGATAGAACGTATGTATTTTGCACTTCTAGGTATGAGCATTGATCCCTGTATTTCTACAGTATTCTAGTTCATTGGTATCTTGGACGCTAACCTACTGTACTGGCTAGGATTTATTATATGAGTAAATGACAAAGCACTTTTGTAAGTCACTCTGGATAAGAGCATCTTGATATTGTGAAAAGTAGCTCATATGAACAAGTACTTGATATTGTGAACAGTACTGCCTAAAGAAAACTAACAGCTCTTCAAGGGTGCCTAGCAGAACAAATTAACCAAATGCTAACTATCAGCTCCGGGCTGTCGTGAAGGACCCATACAAGGGCAAAACACCATCCAATACAGATCAATAACCTGACTGTCACAACATGGAAGGTCCTGTCGGAAACACTAGCCACCATGCTGAAGGAACAATTGTGCAAGTACAAGTAAATCAGCACTGCTCAGAAAGGACTGGTAACAACACCAAAGGGTCAAAACACCACAGTGTCCACCAGTGTTCTAAGACCAGACTGACCAGCCTTAGCATTGTCTAGATCAACTATAACAAATCATACATTTCAATACCACACACCTGGATGCTTGGTATTGTCATTAAGACTTTAATGGACTTCATCCAGAGTTCAGTGGGACAATCTAGGACAACACTAAAAGTCAACTAGAAGACATCTGCCCAGGTGACAAATGCAGAAATGACATCCATGTCAGTCGAGAAGAGTACAAATCTAAGAATGCTCCAACACAGTAAAAAGATAAAACCACCCACTAGAAGATAAAACCACCCACTAGAAGATAAGACCACCCACTGGACTTTTTTTTAGAAGAGGTAAAAATAGTAAGAGTCCTTCATCAGCTGTGCAAACAAAGTGCTTCTGAAGTTCTGAAAGACCTCTGTCCACAACATCCTGTTTCTTTGGAACCCTTGTTTACTATACTAAACCTTTTATATAAAAATGTACTATATAAACTGCAATGTATATATATAACCCAGTGGTCATAATTCACTTTTGCTTAGTAGTAGCCCACTGCTGTCATTATGGATCTCATGAAGTGTAGGAGTAGCAGGAAAATGGTCTATCTCCTTTTAATCTTGTTTGAACTTTTTGTTCTCACACTGGATCTCAGGTTATAAATAGCAACATATTATGAACCTGGATGAGAAACAATGCTTACGTTGCTCACATAAATTGGTTCCCTCATCCCTGCTATGAGCCTTTTAGTCATGAGGTGGCAGCACTCTAGGCATAAATGTCAACAGATTGAACTTGTGGAGATTTCACTGCAAGCATGTTTTCTCTTTATGTTTATTTACTTCATCCAACAGTTTATCAGCTTTTCTTATTACAGTTGTGACTTTTTATTTGACTGCTATTCTTTTTGATCTGAAGTTTCAACATGAAATGGTGATAAAATGGCAGTAACACAGTAAAAGTAATATGTGGCATTCTCTGCAATTTCCTAAGCACATGCTTAATGTCACCCATTCTGATTCTGATCTCACAGATCACGCAAAGGATAAATTAGTATTTATTCCTAATTTTGCATTACAAATTCAAATTACAAAGTTGTAATGCAAGCCCTTGCTCTACATGTTGGTGAGCTCATCAATTATATGATCACTATATTTCAGCGGAACGTCTAGTGCTGTGTTTTTCGGTTATTAGGTTTATTTACAACATAAGGTTTTCAGACTTTTTGTCTGAGGAGCTAGCATGTGCCATACCAAAACATGAGCTAGCATGTGCCATACCCAAACACCAGCTAGCGTGTGCCATACCCAAACACCAGCCAGCTTTTGCTATACCCAAACACCAGCTTGCTTGTGCCATACCCAAACACAAGCTAGCATGTGTCATACCCAAACACCAGTCAACGTGTGCCATACCCAAACACCAGCCAGCGTGTGCCATACCCAAACACAAGCTAGCATGTGCCATACCCAATCACCAGCCAGCATGTGCCATACCCAAACACCAGAAAAGAAAAGCAGGTAGCAAAAGAGAAGGATAACATCATACAAATAAAGATTTAGGAACTTTTCACCAAAAAGGCAGCTCCTAAAACTACAGAGAAACAGACTGACCAATGCACATATTGAGAGCCTCACAAAAATGACAGCAACTTGCAAATATAACATGTGGTCAACACATACTTCTGCTCTTCTTAGTATTAAGGTAGTGGCTTTTATTTTGCTTTACAGGGGTTTACTGCATGATATACTGTACATATAAATATTTTATTTTGCTCTATACAGATAAAATGTATGATCTACACTAGATTCTCTCCTGAAAGTGGTTCCATGAAAAACAAACTGAAGAGAAGTGACCTAGATCATACCAGTCCTATTTTAAGACGTCTATTCAGCTTACAGCCAGGCTGTTATATTATTAGCTGCAATCCTAGATCGGAGTCACACTTTCACAGTGGAAAATAATTTTCAGCCTCATTCAAAACAAACAAAAGTAGACTCAAAAGAGTGGTGAGGCCACTATAAAACACAGTTGTAAAATAATGTCTTTAGATATAAGGTTCGATTATTCTGTGGAGTCAGTATTTGTACAGACATTAAAAAGTACTTTGGATAAAAAGGACTTTAAAAGTGTGGCAGCTCTTCTCAAAAGTCTAACCAAAGAAAACCCAGATGCTGTTATTGAGCTGTCCAATGATGACTGGATGAAAGATCCCAGTGTTCAGCTTTCTCCAGCTGTGTTGGTGGGTGAGTCCTAAATGCCAAATTTGTGTTTTCTTGCAGCAGATGTTAGATGGATAGATAAAAATTTGGCATGAGTACATGCCAAATGTCACTGTTTAACTGCTGGACACACACTGAGACAGACACACACTGATACACGCACTGAGACATACACTGATACATACACAACTGGTAAAACATATTTTCTGAAAACACATCCTTTTTTTCATAAACTTAAAAACAAATCCAAAAGCTCAGCTTACCAAAATGCATCACTGTGTGGGAAAAGCAAAAATATAGTAATTTTGTACATAATGAAATTTTCCATTCAAAACACATATAAATCAATCAAATGTGTAGTCAGTACTGACCATCCACTAGACACTACAGCAATCAATTGAAAACACTATTATCAAAATGCTAACAAACTGATAGCAATGGTATAATGGAAGAAAAAATATAAATATGCAAATGGTGAAATCCATGTAAAAGTCAATGCAGGAGGCTGAATGTAGTACAAGAAAAGTATATTCAAATTGTAAATTCTTATCTATATAAATACAAATTAACTTTTAGGACAAAAGTATGAATCACCATAGATTTTCCACAGAAAGAATCTTTTAGACATAAAGAAAAATAAAGTACATCTTTTCTGACATAGTGTCCCATTTCTGGGCTTGAGCAAGCCAAAGACATCATCCACATCACATGTGATATCTCTTCTTGCCAGTAAGGCCAGTTCTCAATAATGGAAATGAAGTGGCAGTAAGCTACTGGTGTTGGATTGATGTTGAATTATTCATTGACCTGAATAGAACAAGGAACAGTGAGAATGTAAGCATGACACTGTGACTGCTCCTATTCTCTGTTTAGTCAGAGTGTTCCAAAGACCACTGGGAAACATAATGAAAGGTGTTAAGATAGTTTCTCCAATGAATTAGATGCTTGACTGTTGGTTTCCATTTCACCAAAGACACAACTGTGTTTACCTGAGGCAGGGTTGACAAAGGAAAAAACAACATGAACAGTCATAGTGAAGTGATGAGCTATCAGATAAGAGCTGCTCTGTACGTTGGCATAGATTTTATGTCTGAAACTGTACTGGAGGGATGCTTCCAAATGGTATTCTCTCAGTTGGTGTTGTGGTAAAAAAGACAGGTGCTCAGGTGGGTTGAGTTTGGTGACTGAAAGCCATAGCATAGTACTGACATCATTTTCACACTTATCAAACCATTCACTAACCACTCATGCCTTGTGCATGGGGGTTTGTCAGCCTGGTAGAGACCACTGTGGTCTGGACTATAATGGACTATAATCAAAATATGCCAAACCCTCACTGGGTCAAGGATTCAGCATTCAGCAACTTGCTGCACACCTGGTAGTGCAGGTAGAGCAAGGTGTAGCTCTCCTGGTAGAGCAAGTAGAGTAATGTGTAGAGCAGATAGAGATAGAGCAGGTAGAGTAAGGTGTACTTCACCTGGTAGAGCAGGTAGAGTAAGGTGTAGTTCACCTGGCAGAGAAGGCTGAGTAAGGTGTAGTTCACCTGGTAGAGAAGGTAGAGTTCCCAGGGAGCAGAGATACTGATAAAAATGTAAGTTGCTCTAGATAAACCCTTACTGATAAATATAAGTGAATGTAATCATAATGACAAAAGGACAAGTCTTACAAGTTCTCAGTTCACAAACAGCACTACTGTTCTTTATTAGTGAGTCATTAAAATATCAATGCACCTACACTTTTTGATATTGCACACTTGTAATATTGTCCAAATATATAAAAGTACTACCAGTTGTCATAAAATTGATTAACCTAAATTCCCCTAAATTGTTTTTATTTCTGTGCATGTTTACTGCTGTTTTGTGTTTTGTGTCCGTTTTTTATTATTCTAGACTATATCATTTGACTCTAGGCTTGACATTTGACCCTAAGCCTAATAGACTTTTGATTATATATTTCTTCATATCATTCACACATCCTATAACTACAATACACCACAATGCTCAGCCCCTTGACTTCTCAAAACTGGAACAATGCAACTCAAATTAGAATTAATATCAGGTTGATGTTATAAGTACTTGCAAGGTGTCTAAACCACATGACCTAATAAGTAAGATGTAAATTATAGTTTGCAAAAGCATAACATTCTTAATTATATATAATGATCACAAGTAAAAGGTTGTTATTCTCTTTCACTGGGAGCTGTTGGACTGAAGGTTAGACTGTTGCGTTTCTGCTATGACCACTCCCTAGATTCCTGCCTCTGCTCCAGTGTGACTGGAGAACAATACAATCCCACTGCTATTTTATCTTACGCCCGTTGCTATTTCCAGAGCAACACAATGGTGATATCAGTGCCAGAGCACTCAACCTGGCTTTACATTTGACATGTTTACAATACTGACCTCTCCACTTTAATTGTGTCTCCAGTCACCGTGTGGAATACATCATGAAGTCATATGAACAGCAAGACTCTCCAACAATCACATGTTATCTGTGCTAGAAATAGCAATGCTGCAACAGTGATAATATAAATAGTCATAAAGCAGGCAGGTAACAATCTAGCCAGGCAGTGAGAAGTGGTTTCTGTAGCAGTGATGTGCTCAGCAGGTGGGGAAACACATGTTTTCAGTCATGTAGTGACCTCTCCATGCCTCACAGACAGAAGGCGGTCTTCTTTAGACAGTAAAAAGAACAGCAGCAAGGGAGACAACAAGCAACCAGGGATGGATTTTATTTGTCCCTCTGTCCTGGCCGATATGCTGGGTCACCACTGGAGAGACTTGCAGAATGGCTTCTCTGACCCTGAGGAGTTCAATAAGATTCTAGTGTTCCAAAGTAATGAGCTGCTGTGGACTGCACAGAAACGTGGTGAGTTTTGTGCTGGAGGAAAAAAAGAGAGAGAGACAAAGGATGGTCTAACCTGGCAGGTGTACTCAGGACGCCATGGAGTTTTAAATCATTTTAAACAAACAGAAAGGGATTGTCAATGCTCATTATGCCACATTTAGAAGTAGATGTCCGTTCTGAGTTTTCTAAATTCCTTTAAATCACAGACTCTTATTGCTAGAATCAGCAGTTAAAATAAATAGCCATCATAGCCAGACCTGTCTAAACAAGAGCCATTTTAAAAACCTATAAATAACTTGAATAAAACAGTTTCATTGTTCATAAGAAATGGAATAAAGATGTATTAGGAAATGTCATATAAATGAAACAATAACTGAGAAGGTTAGCTGAATTGCCACCTATTTTATCATAATTGATGATCTCACAGGTATTCATTTAAGTCATCAAAAACACTGATAAATGTCCTTAATCAAAATAAGAAACTCAAATGGTATTACACATGTATTATTATTATTTATACTATTATTGCCTTCATGTATTTCTTTGCTTTTTGGAACTAGCCTACTTGTAATTGCTTCAGTATATCCACATTTCTCATTCTAGGCGGCACTGGTAGCTCAGTGGTTAAGGTACTTGACTTATAATCAGAAGGTTGAAATTTCAAGCCCTGCCACAGTTGGGTCCCTGAACAAGGCCCTTAACCCTCAAGTTGTACTGGGTCATAATTGTAATTTGCTTTGGTTAAATGTGTCAGGTAAATGTAGAAAAATAAATCCATCAAAGCCTAATAAAAATGTTTATTTCATTCATTAGTATTAATTTATTTTTCTCTCAAACATCTAAAAACTGGGACAAGCAGATGCACTAGTATACAAGTATACAAATGTATAAACTTCAGCACTTTCAGGAAAAAACCATGGTCATTCTAACCCTACATGGTAAGAATGTTTTGATATATGCTCAGAACATAACCTGCATGAATGTTTATACATCAGAGCATTTAAAATGTATAGATGCAGCTGTTTTAAGCAAAAACAAATATAAATGTTTGAAGTCATACCTGTCCTGGCAAGGATCTAAAGGCTTACTGTGTGAATGACAATGACATTTCAGGATTTGTAGAGGATTGTAATAAACCACTGTTTGGATATGCATCCTAGCAACAGTAGAGCTGATCATGGTCCTCATCTGAGGGAGCTTAGCCTTCATAAATTGGCTCTGCTGTGCTCTTGCCCAGTGATGGGTGGATATCAATAATTTTAATATGGCGTTATGGTATTATATTATACTATGGTAGTTATACTAAACTTGAGCAATGACTATATTCCCCTACTAAACTGCCCCTCACTATGCATTTTCTGAATTACGGTAAGAGTATAGTCTTAATTTTGCAAGGTTTAGCTGTCGTGCACCTGACACAAGCCATAGACTGATATGATGGGTTCACAGTCAAAAACAGAGCTAGATCATGTACAGTCTAACACATGGTAAAGCTTTTGGGTTTATCACGTTGAGAATACAGACTTGCATATTTGCAGCTTGACAGGATTTATGTGCTCTCATACATCAATGGCTAAATGTGGACCCAGTAAGCTATGACTGTGTGATGGTCAGCAATGGAATGCTATTAATAGAAGAACAAAAGTGCTTGGAGCCAGAGGAAAATATGACAAAGCCTATAAAAGTCCCCGAAGACCTTATCCATTAGAGAGTTAAGAGGAGATGTTGAGAACCCTCCAATTGGAGAATCTTTGTTCCACTGTACAACTGGATGGACGGCAGGCCTTACTTGATGTTAATAACCATCAGCCACGCCACAAGGAAGAAGGAGAGGCTGATATTCGCTCCCTGAAGCTCTACAGGGCTGTAGTAATGGGAGATTCTAGAGGACTTCGTACCTTTCTGAAAAGGAACTATATCGATGTTGATGTGTTTTACAGTGTAAAACGTGAAGAGCTACAGTGGCAAGCAAATACAGAGGCCAAATTTGGACCTTCGGGTAAAACAAGCCCTTTGTCATGATGTTGATGGTGGTGATGGGGAGTTCATTTGAAGAAAGTTTTACTGTAGCTGCTATGAAATCATGACAACTTTAATATTATTAGTTCAAAGCATTATGCATTAATATTGTATTCTCTCATGTGTACCGCTTCTTTTACTGTTGAATTTTATTAGAATTTTATTTGATTTTTAGTGAGTTTCTTCATGCTTAATTCAGGATGGTAAAATAACTATGATAAATTATATGAAATGTACAACCTTTACTTAATCTGCTTTGATTCCAGAGCTGGGTTTCCAAGGGAATGGTTGCTATGAGCTCAGAAATCTGGGTTGACAGGAATAACTATAGCATCTAATTGTATTTTTTTCATGAAATGGATCTGTATGCTGTCCAGAGACATTTTATATGATTACTCAGAAAATATAGATTACACAAATAGTTCCTAGAGAGTGAATTGACACTGCCTAACACTACTCTGTTGCAGGCCTTTGGTCCTTGGAATATAAGCGGGAACTGACAAGCCCACTCTGTATAGCTGCAGCTCAAGGCTTTAAGGAGTGCCTACAGTATTTGCTTGAGCATGGCGCTCACCCCAATCTCAACGCGGGAGGAAAGGCCGCCATTCATGAGGCATGTGCAAATGCCAATACTGAGTGTGCCGAGCTACTCTTGGAACATGGAGCCAATCCTAACCAGCTGACGGAGGATGGGCTGACACCCTTACATCTCTGCAGAACACCCCAGTCCCTTCGGTATGACTTATTATCTATAGCCAATTTAATTCTATGAATTCAAGCAATTCATATCTTGAGATTAATACCTTGATATGGTTTACAGATTGATAAAATCTGAGATTAATGCCTCGATGTGGTTGTCATAGAGAGTGTAACGAATGCGCGAGTGCCGAAGGGCGTGAAGCAGAACGCACACTCTCTCGACAGAGTGAAACATTTAATGACACAAAAACATTTAGACGATGGTGGCACTGACAAACAGCATTAACGATGCACACAGACACACTTAACACTAACGCATTTAACGTAGGCTAGACAAACATGATTACCTGTATTACATTCAGACGCTAACAAACAAACAATAACCAACAGTGAGGCATGCACTGACGGGGGTTTAAATAGGCATAAACACACTAACACTTAACCCCGTACAGGTGCTTGCCTTCACGGGGGTGTGGCTACAAACATGAGTGAACCCCCTGCACGCGGCAGGCCGTACCACGTGACTCATGAGGGGGCGTGTCCCGTGACAGAGAGATTTCTCTCTTCTCCAATTTAGGTTCAGGATTGAAGAACAGAAAAAAAAGTTGGGTTTTTTTTAAATATCAAGAATAAACTTTGTTACAAAGTACTAAATATCTGTAATAGGAGCAGCTAACATTTATTCGTGTTAAACTTAATACCCAAAAGGTTTTGCAGAGGGGGAATCTTCTCACTATGTCTGATTGGATTGCTAGAATTCTCTCTTGCTTTCTACCCACTGGCTGCCAGCTCGTTGGCTGGGTGATGTAGACGACTTGTGCATCAGGTCAGACTAACTTCAGTGATGCCTAAGGAAAAACTCCCTAAAGCATGAGGAAGAAATCTTGAGAGGAACCAACACTCCTCTGGCTGACAGCTGTCACCACAATAGTAGAATAGCTTATTAGGCATGTCCAGGTACGAGGGTGTGTAAATTAGGAAACTATAATGTGCAAAGATGGACTCTACACTTCTCACAGATAACGACGGATAGCAGAGTGGAAGCGGCCATGATAGAAAAGCAAAATGTTAATGTTACTTATGTTTTTGGTAGTTCTTTGGATGTAGTTTTTGATGATAAAGTAGTTTTCGATGTCTGATGGAAGTTGCTGGTTTCCAGGTAGAACGTATTTAACTCCAAGGAAAAAAAAAAGGATAAACAGCTAGAGATCAGTAAGGGCTAGTATGCCAAAACAGTGGTGTTGGCGTGAAAAAGTTTCAAAAACAGGAAGCAGCGTCACAAACATTTGTAGGTTTACACATTTGTGTTTAGAACAGAATGCCTTCTTTCAGTGAGGCATCATCCTGACTAGGATAAACGGTGCTTCTAGTTGAGAGTGAAGATAAGAATGTAGGATATTGTATTTATCTGCAGCTGCACAAAGATTAAGAAGTGGCAGAAGATTAATATAACAAGATTCAACAGAACAAATGAGATCACTGACAATGTCTTCAGTAAAACTGAAATGACAGGGACACAGGTTTTAAGAAATTATGTCACTACTGGATCCAGCAAGCAAGTGGAAGTACTGATGTTGCTTGGTGAGAGAGAAGCTGTATAATGGTCTGATATTAGATTTTGTTTTGTGTTGGTGCAGGTAGACAGAGAGTCAGATAGAGGGCAGGATGGGTGTTACTTATATAAGCTAGTTATTTTGTCATTTCACATTTACAACATTTGGCAGACATTCCCATCAAGAGCAACTTACTCTATATGTAATTAGCAGTTTAACAGTTTGGGAATCAAACTCATGACCAGGGTGTGGTACCTTCCTCTACATACTCTCCTTGTTTAATGTGGTCAGTGTAGGCAAGCAAGTGCCCTGAAAGTTGAGCTTACAGGGGCACTTAAGGTTAGGGTTAAGGTTCCTGAACCTTGACATGATCTTATTATTAGGAAGGTGTCTGAATTTTAATCACAAGTGACTTTCTTTTCCAAAACAGCTGTGCTAAGGCCCTGGTGCGTCATGGTGCCAGGGTGGATCTGCCCAGTGAGGAGGAGGAAGAGCTTCCATTGCATGTGGCAGCAAGGCATGGCCTGACAAAGCATGCCCAACTCTACTTGCGATATGGAGCACATATCAATCACACCAGTTGCTCAGGTGAAACGCCATTAGGGGTCGCATGTGTGGAAGCCCATGAAAAGATGGGAGGTCAGGAAGACCAACTCTGCCATATTCAACTCTGCTGTCTTCTTCTGACTTATGGAGCTAATGTTAACCTTGCTGACAAGGAACATCGCACTCCTCTGCATAAAGCTGCCCGCAGCGTCCAGATTAGTTTGGTGCAGCTTCTTTTGGATCATGGGGCAGATGTCAACGCCATTGACTACAATGGCTGCTCACCACTGTCTGTTGTGCTGCAAAGCTCTGTGGTCCGTCAGGAGCGGCAGCCACACGTTGTTGTACAGACACTGTTAAACCGTGGGTCCATTAAAGTATGGCCACAGGCATTGCTTAAGGTTGGTCATTTAGATGGTTTAGGCAATTCAGGATTTATTTATGTAATTATTTTTTAGTACATTTTAATGTAATATTTAACATTACATTTGCTCAGTAATTTAGAACATTTTATTCATTGTTGTATGTTTGTTGCGTTTATTTATTTATTTTAAATTTTGTTTTTGTTTTTAAGGTCTTAACAGCCTGTGCAGCAGCACCTAAAACTGTAGAGGTTCTACTGAACTCCTACAATGATGTTCCAGTAACATCTAAATGGGTTGAAGCCATACCTGAGGATATTTTCCATGTAGGTGGTGAAGTACTTCTTTTGTTTTCATTATTGTTTCCACTATCAGCAAAAAAATAATAGAATGTGGAAAATTCTGCATATTACAAAGCACAACTAACTAAACACTTATATTTATTTCCCTAGCTTTACAGGACATTTTATGAATCTCTCTTTGCGCTGGAAAATAAACCGCGCAGTTTACAGCACCTGTGTAGATCTACAGTAAGAAAACACCTTGGGAAATATTGCTACTTATTCGTTCCCCAGCTTCCTCTTCCAATGATGCTACAGGAATATCTACTTTTAGAACCTAAAGGCTACATCAGCTAGAACAGTGAAAGTCAACATTACTTTCAGAAGATGAATGAACAACAAAGTCATAGTTGTACTTTTGAGGCAGCAGGGGGTTAAACTGTTTAGTATTTCCCTAAACACAATTTGTTGCGTTTTGTCAGAATCTATGCTTCATTTATCTTTTTATCTATATGATATGTAATCACTCCATATCATAGTGAATTTTGATGAAAAAATGCATAATTTGTATACAAAGTCCGGTGGTAATTTCTCAGTTTGTGCTTGATTATTATAGTATGAAGTTTAAGAGTTGTACTGTTTATTGTTAAAACAATATATAGTTTTGAATAGTTTTTTTTTTCCACAAATAAAATTCTTTCTTCAGGGTGGGACGTCCTCCAACACAGTGGTCATTTCTGTCATGCAAGCATGAAAAAATAATTGCAATGTCTTAAGCACAGTGCCATGACAAATTGTTATTTTCAGGACAGTGCAAAGTGCATTTTCCTAACTTCACATGGTGTGGGGGTGGGAGTGTGCACTGGACAAAAAGGTCCCTGAAAATGAGACAGCAGAAGGCAAAGTGTTTTAATGATAGGGTTAGGGTTAGGCTTTAGTGTTATGGTTAGGGTTAGGGTCCTGAATATGATGAATGTCATTAGGCACAAAAAAAAGGAACGCCAGATTTGTGCAGTCATAACAGCAGATTGTGAAGTAACATCCTCAATAAACATAATTTTAATAGTAGATGGGTATGATCATAAATAAAGAATTGACCAGTTTCATATAATTAGAACCAAGTAAATGTATAGAACATCTTAACGATCAGGCTAAAATCTATAATCAACAATGCTTTTAAGGTATTGAGTGGGTATTGATACACAAGTACTGTCCTCTTGAGGACGGGGCTAACAAGGTCAGACCAGTGGAGAAATGTGTCCCCCCACACTGATGCCATCCTTTGAAAATGCAGAGTGACAGCTGCTAGTACCTACTTTAGAAGTGAGACCCCCAGTCTATTTGTAGAGTCACAAAAAAATTAGTGCTGCAGCAAAGCAAGAATGGACTTGCTGGTTAAAAGTCCCCTGTGACTATAACAATTTCAGACAATTTATATAAAGAAATTGAAATGGAGAGGGATAACAATGACTTGGGTTCATACTGAGTGAAACAGCTGCTGAACATTCTTTTTTGTTTTTTCCTATTTTAACCTAATAATGGCAAAAAAGTCTGTTCTATGTCCATGACATATTATATATGTACACCTGTATGTCCATGACATATTATTAATAGTCCATGACTATGTACACCTGTCTTAATCTGTAGTCATTTGTAGTTTATACTGTAGTCAGCAGTGTTGGCTGCTACTGACTTCTCCACACTACAGTTGAGGTCAGGCTCTTAATTTGAAAGACTGTCCCAGCCCTCAACAAAGCAAGAAAAGGAGAGAAGAGAGGAATGAGGTGGTGGGAACCTTGATTCATAAGTGCTCAGAGTTTCAGAGTAGAGATCACGGAAATTAGTGTCTCTCGCAGTAGGACGTTTGAGCAAAGCCTTGTGGAATACTCAGGGAGTTGTGATACACCATGGAGGCTAAGAATCAGGGAATTCCTGATAACGGAGGCATGCGGGTGCACCAGAATGTGGTCCAGGAGAGTCAGAATGGTGAAGAGACAGAAGCGCCACTCCTTAAATCTCCAAGGAGACGTAGTGACATAAAAGTCTACAAGGAGTTTTGTGACTTCTATGCTCGCTTGTGAGTTCACATTTCTCTCCAAGTTGAATTTTGTCATTATTTTATTTGTGCTGAGAGTCACAGTGTTATTATAGATGTCAGCTACACAAAACCATAATCAGGGGGACACAGCTTCAGATCTAGTCATTCCATGCAGGTACTGTAATGTATCAGTGTAGCTTAAGTCAATAAGACTTTGAAATAATTTCTTCACTCAGATTGCAGTGGGTTTTTCCTTCATTCTGTGTCTCTTAATATGCTATTAAAAGACTTCTTTAGTTAGTAAAGGAAATTAGATAGCAAACAGACTTGTGACAAAATGACAGACCTCAGTTACAGTGAAAGGAAATTTTCATATATGGAGTTTTTCACATAATTATAATTTATTATAAGTAATATGGGGGGGGGGGGGAAGAAAAAAAAGAAAAGAAAAGTAATTTTAGAACTGGTTACACATTTCTCCTCCTGCAGCTAAAATGGTTTGGTCCTAAATGACCTCAGCAGGTACTTTAGTCACAAGTGCCCCAGTAGCATGCTACTGAGGTGTCAACTGTCATATTTATAGAACTAATTGTTTTTATTTTGGGAGGATAAAATCATTAATTCCATTGTATCCAGTTAGCAGTTATGTGATCCAGTCTTTATAATGAAGTATGTTAACATAAACAGTGTTATTCTGCCCTCAGTTTCCATAAGCAGATATTATGAACCATGCATGAGAATGTTCCTCTGGTGTCCAGCGAGGAGCTTGCTGCAAGTCACTAGCACCTAATTTGTTTTATAGTTAGTTATATTTTTCATATTCAATATTTGCATATTATATTATCTATAATAAAAAATATTATAAAAGGACAATGAAGCCTAGATTATCAGTTACAACCTGCATTAAACACTGAAGAAAATAAAATATCTTAGAACTATTGTTGCTTTAAGCTTAGCTTTACTCTTACCTTAGTTTTAGCCTACACACACATTTAGCTTTACTCTTACCTTAGCTTTATCTTATACACATTTAGCTTTACTCTTACCTTTAGCCAACAGACATTTAGCGTTACTCTTATCTTTAGCCTACAGACACGTTTAGCTTTACTCTTAACTTAGCCCAATAGAATCACATTTAGGTTTACTTTAACCTTAGTTTTAGCTTATAGACACATGTAGTAGGCTATGAGCTCTTGCTCCTTTTTTGTGCTTTTAAAAAATGAAAACTTGCAAGTTTCATGCTGTTAGTGGCAGTTCTCAAGGTCATGAAACGATTTATACATGATGGTGTTAGATTTTGTGAACCTGTTCTGTGTCCCTCCTCTCAGGAAGGTAAACCAGAATTAATCAATGCAGCCTCAGAAGCTGCAGTGTGAATAGGGTGTGACTTTTCCTAGAGCATCACAGGAAACACTAATCAATTTCAAGAACAATATCATCAAATTATAATTAATGATGTATCCCAGTCTTCTGAAATGTGATGCAGAAGAATGTTGATGTTAGGCTGTAGGATTTATTATTATTTATTTATTTGCCATGGCAGACTGCTTTTGCTTTAGTGTCATCACCTGCAGTGCAAGCATTTCCGTCAAAGAATATGGAACATAAACAGCTGAACTAGGCAAGTTTCAGTACCTACAGTTTTTAGTGAGAAGTGGCAAATCTAAAACTATGATGAGGCAAATCTGGTTTTCTATATAAAGCAACAAGCAGAAATTAAATGAATAGGACTCACTAAACCAGTCAACAGCCTAACTCAAGCACGCTATGATCTAACGGGAGGGAGCAAGACGTAAGAGCAAATAGAAAGCGTATTTATTCTCCATCAAACAAAGGAACAATGAGCAGAATAGTGAGCTGGTTAAGAAGCAACAGGAAAAGCAAAAATACGTTGGAAGTAAAGGCTCATGGCACAATGTAATGCCACCAAAGTCCCAAGCTCTCTACAGTTCCCAAAATGCTATTAGTCACCCAGTTAATAACCCAGCCAGTCAGACAGTTTGTCAGGTCATCACCAGATTAACAGCACCTGTTTTACTCACAGAGTATTTAAACCTGCCTACTCCTTCTTCCCATTACGAAGTATTGCCTCCAGTTTCACTGAGCATTATGAGTGGTTTCTCCTGTCTTGCCCTTTTGTGTACCAGATCTTGGGTTTTGCATTTTCTCACTATTGTCTCTTGCCTGCCCCTTCAGATTAGTCTGCCTGTTTTTTTATTGCTTTTTTTGGTTATTGATTCAAACTGTATTCACTCCATGATTGTGCTTATCCCTGATCTCACTTTCCTGGCTCTGACCCTGTGGCTTTTTCTTTCACTACTGATTTAGATTACAATAAAACCCAAACCTCTTATCTCCAAGCATCTGACCCCATTTACCCCCATTACACACAGCCCATCTCTTAGGCACTATACTGACAAGCAATGCAGCATTGGATGGCTTTAAATAAACAGGGCACAGGTGCTCATGATTAGTAATCAGGGGTTCGGGAGAAGGGCATGTGTGTGTGAGAGAGTTAGTGAGTTAGTGGGCGTGTCCCTCTGTCTGGGTGAGCATCTGACAGATACAATGACAAAAAAACAAACAAACAGGTTATTACTTTATTTTTGTGGGACAGTTCACTCTTCCCCAAACAGAAGTGTTTTGAGTATTTTGAAAATATAAATAAATACATAAATAATTATTTTTATATATATATATATATATATATATATATATATATATATATATATATATATATATATATATTTATTTATTTATTTATTTATTTATTTTAAATGCTGTCCACAGTATCATGCTACAAAACAGTAGGATTTTTGTCAAGATTTTTTTTTTTTTTACAAATGTGCATTAAAATTCTATGTATTATATTAATCATGTCAACCAAATGATTTGTTTTTGTCTCCACAGCAATATGGCAAATGCTCTTGCTAATGCTATTTGTGAACTTTGCAAGACTGGCTTTGCCCCTGCCGAGAAAATTGTAAACAGCAATGGAGAGTTGTACCATGAACAGTGCTTTGTATGTGCACAATGCTTCCAACCGTTTCCAGAAGGGCTATTTTATGAGGTAGGTCTGCTGCTTCTTCTTGCCTTTTACAAATATTGGAGTCATGCATTTACCATTGTGTCTTGATTTATCATAGAGATTTACAGATTGGTACAAGTGTAGCAGGGCAGTGGTAGCTGACTAGTCATCGGACAGTTGCCAATTAAAGCCTCACCACCACCACCAAGTTGTCACTGTTAGGCCCCTGACCAAAACCCTTAACCCTTAAGTTGTGTTCAGTTTTGAGTCGTTTTGGATAAAAGTGTCAACTAAATGCTGTAAATGTGGCGACCTAAGCTTCTGAGGGTGTGCTTCCTCCCCGCCAGCATTCAAACATCTTACTCACCACTCCATTAGGCTACAGGAAAATACACTGCCTGGCCAAAAAAAAGGTCACACTCTTAATATATCGTTGTATCGCCTTTAGCTTTGATTATAGCATGCATTCGCTGGGGCATTGTTTCCACAAGCTTCAGCAATGTAACAACATTTATTTCTGTCCAGAGTTGCCTTATTTTTTCCACAAGATCTTGTATTGATGGGAGATTTGGACCACTGCACAAAGTCTTCTCCAGCACCTCCAAAAGATTGTCAATGGGGTTCAGGTCTGGACTCTGTGGTGGCCAATCCATGTGTGAAAATGTTGTCTCATGCTCCCTGAACCACTCTTTCACAATCTGAGCCTGATGAATCTTGGCCTTGTCATCTTGGAATATGCCCGTGCCATCAGGGAAGAAAAAATCCATTGATGGAATAACCTGGTCGTTCAGTATATTCAGGTAGTCAGCTGACCTCATTCTTTTGGCACATAATGTTGTGAACCTAGACCTGACCAACTGCCCCAGATCATAGCACTGCCCCCACAGGCTTGTATGGTAGGCACTAGGCATGATGGGTGCGTCACTTCAGCTGCCTCTCTTCTTACCCTGATGCGCACATCATTCTGGAACAGGGTAGATCAGGACTAATCAGCCCACATGACCTTCTTTCATTGCTCCAGAGTCCAATCTTTATGCTCCCTAGCAAATTGAAGCCGTTTTTGCCGGTTTGCCTCACTGAAAAGTGGTTTTCTTAAGGCTATACAGCTGTTTAGTCCCAACCCCTTGAGTTCCTTTCGCATTGTGCATGTGGAAATGCTCTTACTTTCACTATTAAACATATCCATGAGTTCTACTGTTGTTTCTCTACAATTTGATTTCACCACACATTTAAGTGATTGCCGATCACGATCATTCAAGATTTTTTCCGACCACATTCCTTCCTTGAAGATGATGTTTCCCCACCATCCTTCCACTTTTTAATAACGCGTTGGACAGTTCTTAACCCGATTTTAGTAGTTGCAGCAATCTCCTTAGATGTTTTCTCTGCTTGATGCATGCCAATAATTTGACCCTTCTGAAACAGATCTTTTCCACGACCACAGGATGTGTCTTTCAACATGGTTGTTTAACAAATGAGAAACTACTCATTGCATCAGTTAGGGTTAAATAACTTGTTGCCATCTGAAACATAATCACCCATGCAGTAATTTTCCAATGGGAGGCTCTTATCTATTTGCTTAGTTAAATCCAGGTGGTGACCATTTTTTTTGGCCAGGCAGTGTAAATATTCACAAGTTTTGTTAGTCATGAAAGTAAATGTGAGAAATGACTGTTTCTAATTCTCTCAATGCTGTGAGAGTGAGTGACAAGTGTATTAAATCAAATGTGAACATGTGTAAACACATTAAATATGTAATATTTATGTTAAACATTATGAGCTACTGTAGCTCATCTAGTAGAGCAGGTAGAACAAAGTGCAAGGCCATGATTGATGTGATTCCTGGGAAATAGCTACACTGTCATTGTAATGTACAGGACCAGAATAAGATGCTTGCAGATATTAGATACGTTCAGTTTTATTGACAGAGGTATAAACCAGAATGGGATTTGTTAGCCATGCAGAGGTCTAAAACCAGTGAGAGGACAACCAGAACACAAGGGCCAGGCAAAGTGGGAATCGCAGAAACAATCCGAGACAAAACAGACATACCAGGTAGGAATCAAACAGAGACGAAAACCAGGTAGCAAAGCAGGTCAGTAACTGGAGAGACAAAGTGTGAATGGGAACTGACAGGTTTAAACAGAGAGGACATAAATGAGGGACAGGTGGAATAAGTCAGTAAGAGGCAGGAGAGGCAAATCTGGTGAGCCTGTGACTATTGGAGGATCTGGATTGAGCGACAGGAGAGCTGTTATTGGGAGGATCCTGGAAAATGGAGTCTAGACTAGGGGGTATGACAGTATGGAATTCACACTTATCGTTCTTTATGTATAGATGATTTTCTAAAAAAATGACTAAAGACTTGATGAACATATGTGATGTGTAATGAGATCAGGGGAGTTAATTAAAATGTCATCAATGTAAGCTATAACAAAATTAGAATCTCACGGAGGACATCATTGATGCTTGGAATACCGAGGGGGTGTTACAGAGGCTGAAACGCATCACCAGGTATTCGCAGTGTTCGTATTAGTGATGAATGCTGTTTTCCATTCGTCCCCCTCCTTGATGCATATGAAGTTGTAAGCACTTCTGAAGTCTAATTTGGTGAAGTAGGATGCTTCCATGTAATTGTTCTAGCACAACTGGAACTAACAGCAACGGATAAGGATATTTTCTTGTGACTGTATTCAGACCACTGTAATCTATGTATGGTCTTAGTCCACCATCCTCTTTATTTACAAAGAAAAATCCAGCCGCAGCAGGTGACGCGGTCTCCTTTAGATCTCCCTTCAAGAGGATGTTCAAAAATGGCACAGAATTCTTGCTCAAAGTAGCTGTAAGATGCAGCTTGCATCTTTGGCCACACAGCTTTGGCCCAGTCCAGAGCCTTGCCTGATAGTTGTGAGATCACAAACAAGATTCATGCTTGGTCTGAAGCAGGAGGGGAGTTGTTAAAGTATAAGGAGCACTGTGACAGAAATCCCATCCAATCATTGGGTTTGCCATCATACTTGTCAGGCTTGCTGACCAGGAAAGAGTCCCCTATCTGGTCAGAAGTAACCGCAGCCCCTTGAGTGTTCTGTGAACCAGCAGGGGAGTGTAGGGACTTGTACTGCATTGTCACATCCACTGCCCTTTAATATTACACTACATCTGCTTATAGGTGCAATTTACACATAGTGCCCACAGACACACCCCTTTGGTTAGCTCATGCCACATATAGCATATATCAGCAGGTCTTGCTGTAAATGCCCCCTCAGCTAGGATCTCACTTGACACAGAGCGGCTCTCAGCATTTTGCAAGATGGTCTTATCCAGAACAAGTTCCATATTTATCAGAATATCAGTACATGCACTCCCTAGGAATCAGCAGGTGTTTTAGCCCCCGCTCTACCTGCATTGCTTGACCTGGTGATTTAGAGGAATAATGTTCCAGAGAATATCAGGAATACAATCTCTATAGGTGTTTTAAAATGTATATTAAAGACAAATTAGTTTAGCCTGCTTTAGTCTTTTATTTAATCCCATTTTATTCTATTTCAATTTATTGTTTAGAGTTTGTACTAATATAATTGCATTTACATTCTTGGTCTACAATGAAAACTGACATTTAAATAAAGATTATCATTATTATTATTATTATTATTATTATTATTATTATTCATGCTTCTAGGGGTTATTAGACTGAGATTTTGACTGGAGAGTTCTAATTGTGGTGATCAGCACAAGTCTATCTTATGTTTGTTTATTAAGATTACATTTTAATTTTGACCTGGCCTTCAGAGTAAAACAGTGACCAGTTAATCTGCTTTGTTACTTTCAGTTTGAGGACAGAAAATACTGTGAGCATGATTTCCAGATGCTGTTTGCGCCTTGCTGTAATAAGTGTGGTGAGTAAACGTACATTGCTAAGATTCGTTTGAATAAAGTTTTGGCTTTTACATGTCTCTGCACTAGTGCGCTCTGCTTACAGGGGAGTTCATTACTGGCCGTGTCATTAAGGCCATGAACAGTAGCTGGCATCCAGACTGTTTCTGCTGTGATATCTGCCTGGCTGTGCTCGCTAATGTTGGCTTTGCAAAGCATGCCGGCAGGTGAGTGCAGTACCATGTCACCACCTGGCTGTAAACATCAGGATGACTCACCAATTTGTGCTGGGGTGGAAATGGTTAATTTTATTTTCTGAAAACTAATATAAGAATAGTGATATAGCAAATCTGACACTGGGCTTTTACACATATGAGGTTTTTAAGAAAGAGTTTTAAATCTGTCTTCCTTTCCTTTCACTGCTTCATGGATTTTTAACTAGATGACAATTAGACCAAATTAAGGAAGCAGATAAAAAATTTTTTAAAAGGTTGAACTTAATACATTTATATGCCACTTTTACTTCCTTATTAAGAGGGAGGGCTACCAATTTGACAAAGCTTCACACCTTTGACAATACAAACCTTTGACCATGAGAACCTTCAACCATTAGAACAGGTCTTATTATGTGGGATTTACTATTCTTACTCAACCTCTCACAGACCTCTGTGTCGCCCATGCCACAACCGTGAGAAAGCCAGTGAACTTGGCAGATATATTTGCCAGAAGTGTTACACCATCATTGATGAACGACCTCTTATCTTCAAGAATGACCCCTACCACCCTGACCACTTTGGCTGCACCAAATGTGGGTGAGTATGAATATCTAGCTTTTTTTAGTCAGTCAGACCAAACATCTTTTTATATTCGCATAAAGGATTGGAATTTATATTGCCTAGTCTATAATTTAACTACTGGTCATGTTAGTTTAGGATGAATAAAGCCCTTATAATATTAGATAAATCATCCTATAACATGCAGCTGAGTGTTATATTCCTGAAATTATTGCCTTAGTTGAGCAAGGCTAACAGGCTAATGACAGGCACGTCTCCGTTACACCTCTGCGTCACGCCTGCCGGTCAAACCTCTGTGTCACGCTTGTGTGTCACACCTCTGCGTCACGCCTGCCGGTCAAACCTCTATGTCACGCCTGTCTGTCACACCTCTGCATCACGCCTGCCGGTCAAACCTCTGTGTCACGCCTGTCTGTCACACCTCTGTATCACGCCTGCTGGTCAAACCTGTGTGTCACGCCTGTCTGTCACACCTCTGCGTCACACCTAATAGTTCTTTTAGGTCTCTGTATGTGTTTACCTTCTTTCTACCCTCTATTATGGTTCTCAGTAGACTGTCCTGCCTTAATGTGTCACCTAGCCACTGCAACTCTTTTTCTTCAAATCAGCCATGACAGCCTGGTCATCTCTTAGTCTGGTTGGTTGTATCAGATGGCCGCCCCCTGTTATCCAGTCGTGCTCTTCCTTGATAGCTTCTCTTATCAGTGTAACCACTATTTAAAATGATATCAAACTATATGTTTCTTTAAATAAATACCTATAAATTACAATAACTTTGCATAAGTAACTTGTTGAATTGTTTAATATTTTCCAGACTTTATTGTGGTTGTTTATGTTGATGTGCTTATGTACATGCGTCCACAGTAAAGAGCTGACTGCTGATGCAAGAGAGCTAAAACATGAGCTTTACTGCTTGCCGTGCCATGATAAGATGGGTGTGCCAATCTGTGGAGCCTGCAGGAGACCCATAGAAGGCAGGGTGGTCAATGCTCTGGACAAGCAATGGCATGTTGAGGTAACCACGTAGTTTCATCACCCAGCATCTACTAATATTATAGACAGAGTGAGAATTTCTGATTCAGGAGAGGAATGTATGTAGTTGTTTGGTCTGGGTAAACATAAAGGTTACACTATTTTTAATCCCTTGTGTATTTACCTTGTTAGTTCCTTGTTGTATTCGGATCTTGATTAGATGCCTATGGGGGTGTATTGGAACAACTGGAGGAGGTAAAACAGGTGAACTGCTAAAATGCAATCTGATCTTCATCTGTCTTAATAATAATGTATGCTCTTATTTAATAGCGTAAAATAAGAGTAATAGCACCTCTGTTGTTCAGTGTCTTTCTTATCGACTCGTACACAAACAAGGTTTAGAGACGTTTGCAGATCTTCAGTGTGATGTTTGTGTATATAATTTGTATTATGACTTACATGGAGATGAGATCCTACTGTAGGAGCCATTCAGAAATCCATATAATTCTCAGCATATGTCCTAGCCAATACAGTAAGTGGAAGTATGAAACACTTTGGCTTGGTGAGTCACTGTGGCGACGTTTTCTCTCTTTTCTTTTTTCTTACCCCAGCCCTCTTAAGTTCTCTCACCCATACGCAAGGGGGGCTCAGCCTCTTTAATCAATTCAAAATGTTTATAACTGTCAATTCAGTTAATTTTATCAATTGTCTGGTAGCTTCTTTTATCAGAGTATTTTTGTGAAGGTACTGGGGCTTAACACACATGTATTCTATGATACTATATATATATATATATATATATATATATATATATATATATATATAGTGAAAGACTGACATAAAAGAAAACAGGCTATTGCCTATTGCTTTAAAGTAAAAAAAAAACTGTAAACTGTAATATTGTGATTCTTTAACTGACAAAACTTCAACTCAACTACAGACATATATTTAAGCAGGTGAAAAAACACATTCATTTCTGCTTTCACTTCACGATCAATACCGTTTTACTGGAAATTGTTTCTGTCATACAAATAAATATATAACTGCCTCAGGTTGCATAGAAACGTCACAGAGGCGGCAGGAATTATTACAGCCTAAAGTATTTATATGGTGATTTGGTGAAAAATCCAATGTAGATATATAATTTCTGTGTAGGTATATAATCTCAGTGTAGGTATATAAAAGTGCATTTAGCCTTTCATGACCGTATGAAAATAGGATACATGACTTACCATTCTGTGCAAAAATGGGTGAATAGATAAAATATGAATGACTGGATGAAACTTTTTCAAAAACCTCTCTGACTTCTACTTTTGAACCAATTTTTTTTTTTAATTTTGTAAGCTTTTCCTTGTCAGGGTGCATTTTTTGGTGCGTCTCCAAGTCTACCTGATCATTTATATATCATTTATAACAACTACATAAGCTAGCCTGTTTAGGACAATCAACAGCCACACTTGTGTGTGTGTGTGTGTGTGTGTGTGTGTGTGTGTGTGTGTGTGTGTGTGTGTGTGTGTGTGTGTGTGTGTGTGTGTGTGTGTGTGTGTGTGTGTGTGTGTGTGTGTGTGTGTTTGTTTGTGTGTGTGTTACAGCATTTTGTGTGTTCTAAGTGTGAAAAACCATTTCTGGGCCACCGGCATTATGAGCGCAGAGGTTTGGCTTACTGTGAGACACACTACAATCAGGTAAATATCTAAAATAATGATTATTTTTAATTTTTTGTCTTTTAAAAAAATGTATGCCTTTCTGTTTTCCACTGTGAACACCAGTGCATGTGTGTTGCTTCAAATGTGAGAAATATAAGATACATTTGTTCTGTAGAGAGACAAACTTTCCGATTTTTTAATTATAACTACCTTATTATTTAGCTTACATTAGTTAATTATAACTACCTTATTAATTCCAGCTCTTCGGGGATGTCTGTCACCACTGCAACCGAGTCATTGAGGGAGAAGGTATTGTTTTGAGCAAGTGTGCTTGAGTTCCATGTATGCTATTTCTTTGATTTTAGCTGTGACTTTATTTAACATAAATAATAGATCATTTGTCCATATTTGTCCACATGCATCATATTTCAGAATAAAAACAAATGTATTATTTGGAGACTATTATGTCTAATTAAAAGGATATAATGTTACATAACCATAAGAGTGTTATAAAGTGATTATAATGTACAGACTTTGTATTGCAGTATTATGTTTATTTTCAGTTCCATTGGTTTTTCCTTTCAGTCATTTCAGCACTGAATAAAGCCTGGTGCATCACCTGTTTTTGCTGCTCCACCTGCAGTAGCAAGCTGACCCTAAAGTACGTTTTCTCGCATGCTTAGTAAAGAACATCATTGTGTCTAAAATTGTGTCTGTTGTAAACCTATAATAGTCATTCCTAGCGTAGATGTTTACAATAATAAAGAGAGACAAGTAACATTTTTGATGATCTATCACAATCCTGAGAAGATACAGTTCCAATTATGATACAGAATATTTTATTTAGATTGACCTCTTAAACAGTATCTCTGGCATTAACATAATTTTATGTATTTAATACTTTTACCTTAAATTACTTAAAAATACACTTCCTCTGGTCTCATCATTACATGAATTTATATCCATGTCCCAAAAGCATTATACTTTTTACAAAATACCATGTATCAAAAAAAAAAAAAAAACAGAAATAGTTGTGCACATGTCTAGTGACTCTTGGTAGAGCCAATCGATAGGTAAACAAATCAATAGCACAACAGTTTAACTAAGCAGCTAACATAGTTAACAGAGGCTCCAGCATGACTAACAGCAGGAGGGAGCACTAGATAACTGGGGAAAAGGTCCATGGCATTAACCTTGTAAAGAACCTGAGGTAAAATCCCAGTTTTTCTTCAATTTTTCCATCCCTTTTTATTACTCTACCTCTGTTTTGTTGTGGTGTCTATAATCAACCAGGGATAAATTTGTGGAGATTGATCTGAAGCCTGTTTGTAAACAGTGCTATGAAAAAATGCCAGAAGATCTGAAACGTCGTTTAACGAAGCAGGAACATGACTCCAAGGACCGAAAAAAGAGGACTGGTATCTGTTTGTGATTGTCCTGCACTAACTAACTGGTTAGTTGTGTTTTCCTTTCTCTCATTTAAAAATTTGAAAAAATATTTGTTCAGTGCACTATCAACTCTGAATAACAAACAATGCTAATATGTATTTTCAATTTACAGTAACTTAAATTTCATCTTTTTTCAGGATTAGCACAATTCTTCAGATATTTTCTGCTGATATATTCTTCCTCATCTGCAAGATGGATTATAGCAACACTTATTTGTCACTCTTGCTAAACTATGAATAAGAATGAATATAAGAGTAAGATTAATATTGATAATTAATTATATAAAAATCAAATGTATGTAATTTTAAACAAATAAAATGAGTGTTTAGCTGTTTGTGGTTGCATGCCAAGCGGACGTGATTAGGATTATGTTATGGTTGGGTTATGGCTGGGTTGGGATTGGGTTAGGATAAGAGTTAGGGTTGGGTTATGGTTGGGTTAGATATGGGTTAGTGTTGGGTTAGGGTAAGGGTTAGGGTTGGGTTAGGTTATTGTTGGGTTAGGGTTAGGGTTGGGTTAGGTTATGGTTGATTAGGGTTGTGTTAGGATAAGGGTTAAAGTTGGGTTAGGTTATGGTTGGGTTAGGGTTAGGGTTAGGGTTAGGGTTAGGGTTGGGTTATGGTTGGGTTAGGGTTGGGTTAGGTTAGGGTAAGGGTTATGGTTGGGTTAGGGTTGAGTTTGCGTAAGGGTTAGGGTTAGGTTAGGTTATGGTTGGATTAGGATTGGGTTTTAACTGGGTGTTCTAGAGATCCCAGAAGAACACTGATCACCACTGTGATCACCAGTACCTTTACAGGAACTGTTAGGGTTAGCGTTAGGGTTACATTATTAACATTACTAACCCTAACCTTTACAAGAGCTGTTTCAATAAACAATCCTCCCTAGGCCTTTTGTTTAGTGATACGGCCCACATTTATCTATGAAAAGTACCTTTAAAAGTAAAAGTCACAAATATCTGAGAGCATAGTAATACCAAGGTTGTGGGATTGATTCCATGGTAGCATATGTACTGTCATACTAATAAATATGTAAGATGTGATATATCTCTCTCTCTCTCATTCATATTGTGTAAAAATACAGACCAAAAAATCCAATTATGCAGTAGCTTCCCAGGAATGAGAAGAAAAAACTATTTTCTCTCTGTGGCCCAGTCCACATTAACACTGGAAGATTGGGTATTTCTGAAAACACAGCCCTGGTGTTATAGTGAGCATAAGGGAAAATTCAGTGTTTGTGTAGTGTGGATTTTCAAAATAGGTTTTGCATATTATACAAATTAGCAAAACATCCATCCTAGCAGAAATTGATAGGCCAAAGCCAAGGATTAAGGCAAAAAAAGAATTTAGAGTCTGTATGTGCATTCCAGTCATTTTAGCAGTTCCACGTGAAGTGGATTACACAAGGAGCTCTGACATTTTAACAGAAATCTCACACCAATTATGTCAGAGCTGTAAATATATCATAAATCTTTGCTGAAAACTATCAATAGCATTGATGTAATCTGTTCAGAAAAGTTGCCAACTCAAAATTAATTTAGCTTTTTGACCTTTATTTAGATTCAGAAGTTAAACATTTAATGCTGTAGCTCCACCTTCAGGCTGATGAGGGTGCCTGCACTTGAGTGTGGAGTTTCATACATACCCTTTGCTCCAAGTTTTGTTCTGGGCCTTATGATTTGGGCTGCACAATTCATTTTAGCAGAGAAAAATGTTCTTAAGAAATGAATATGCATTTGATCCCTAAGGAGGTGCATGCATTATGCAAGGAAAGGAACACACTGAAGAAGGTAGAGTTGAAGAGATAATCCCGCCCCAATATGCAAATATGTGATACTGGGAACTAATAAAAATGAATAGGTTTGCCAGGTAACAAGTGTCATACAAGTCTATCACTGATTACAAAGAGCTTGTTTGTCAGCACAATGCTTAATATCGTTTTACTGCATTATGTTAAATAAATCTACTTGACTGTGTTGTATATCACAAAAGAGTAAAGATGGAGGGGGTGTCTAAAATAAAAAAACAGAACATCACTGTTCAGCCTACAGTCCTGCACCAACAGTCTCAGAACAAAATGCATGGCAAATAAACCAATGAATAAATTGCACCTAGGCCTTCAGATAAAAGTCTGGGTAAAGATTTGGCAAAGTACTTAAATATTGTGGGTTAAGTGGTTTAATGATAGTGAAAAAACAAACTAAACAAATCTTGAAGAAAATGTACTGGCTTTTAAATTTAGGGTTTTATTATAGCTTATAAAGATAACATTAATGAATGTTATACATATGAATTTATTCAAAGATATGCCAAACTCAACAATTCATTTTAAATAAGTATTAAATAGCTTGTGTTTCCAACCTTTTGATTATTTAAGTTATAGTATATTTTGTTGATTAGGATGTGTATTTGTAAAAGCCCTAGTAGCTGATTCTGTGTGGTATGCAGCTTCTTTAATAAACACACTGGGCTTGGGTGATAATGTAAATAAACAAAAGTAGTTTGAAATTTGCAAATTCAGTTACAAAGTACCGTATATGAGGGTTCCAGGGATTTTCATCTGTTTTCTTCATGTGACATTTTTCTTGTAGCTGCTATGCAAGCGATCTGCTGCATCTTCATGTGAGAGCAATGAGATTAAAAGAGGGCAATTCTTAAATTGTAAACAAGTTACCAAATTAAAGAAAAGATCTGATTGAGCTCTTATTAGGACTTGTAACTAGGATACAATAGCCTAAGTAGCCGACTTTACTGGAGGGGCAGACAGCATCAGAGTCAAAAAGAGACAGAGAGTCAGGTGAGGAGCAATCAACAGCAGGGTTAGGGTGAACCACGAGGAGTGAAAAGACAAATGAAACAGCACAGAAACAAAGCAGCCAAAGGCAATGTAGCTAAGATATCTGCATACTTGGCAGCAAACACAAGAGACCTCACAACAGGTACAACTTTAGCAGGTTTTAAATGAAGGAAAACAATATGAGACAGGTGTGAAGATGTGTCCAGTAGTCAGGGAAACGGAAGAACCCAAGGTTAATACAGGAGACATTTACATTTACATTTACATTCACTGTATTTGGCAGACGCTCTTACTCAGAGTGACTTACAAAAGTGCTTTGTCATTTCCTCATAGAATACATCCTTGCCAGTACAGTAGGTTAGAGTCCAAGATACCAATGAACTAGAATACTGTTAAAATACAGGAATCAATGCTGATACCTAGAAGTGTGAAACACATATAAGCTCTATAACAGACAACAATCAGTACAATAAACAATAAGTACTAGAGTTTCAGTTAGTTAGCATAGGAGCAGTCAACATCAGTGTGATAAACAATACCCTACAATAAGTACTAGAGTTTCAGTTAGTCAACATAGGAGCAGGGTCAGTGGTCATTTAAATATTCCACAAATAGACGGGCCTTCAGTCTGCATTTGAAGACTGTAAGGGACTCTGCTGTCCAGACAACAAGTGGAAGATCGTTCCACCATCTAGGAGCCAGGACAGTGAACAGAGACAGGACAGAGTCACCTATAAAGGACAGCATTGCCAGTTTTAACAAAACAGAGTCTGCACTAAGAGATGGGTTAACACTAAGAGAAGGTTTACAAGAGGGCAAAGATAAGGAAGATGTGGGCACAGTAAATACTAGCAATTATTTTTTCCCTTCAGTGATTAGATCTTGGTACTTTCTGTGATTGGTGCATTGCTGTGAATATTCTACTTTCCACCGCATTGACTTGAATGCACCGTGCTGTCTTACCTTATAAACAAACACAATCTCCTGAGGTTAGGAGACATTTTCCATTAATTATCATTATTATATGATTAATTGTAAATGAACATTTAGTAAATATAATTTCACACTATTCTGACTCACAACCAGATCTCCAAATAAATTTTCCATGTCAGCATTAATATAAAGCTAATATGACTTTATGATGGTTTCCACAGTTTCAGGAATTTAGTGGCAGCTGCTAGGGGCAGTTACTAGTGGAGTTAATGTTGCTTTTGGAATTTAATGTTACTGTGGGGTTCTTCTTATAAATAATTTATATATATATATATATATATATATATATATATATATATATATATATATATAAAATGTAATATATATAATAAAAATATATATATATAAAAAATATATAAAATATATAAAATTTGTTATTTATTTAGTTTAGCACTACCAATTTGTGAACATTTTCTGCAAACCTCTATACTTTGAATATTTAAAATTATATATATTTTTTAAAGAAAAATGTAATATATGGATTTTGGAAAATCCATTGACCAAATGGCTAAATTCTACATTCATAATGAGTATGTTCATGCCAAATATTTTTAAATGAGCCAAATGAGATTAAACATATTTAATTTAACTGACTTAATTAAACTCTCTTTAAGACAAAAAGCAAAACTAAAACCTTCAACATTTTCTTGTAGTAGCCCAGTTTCATCCTAGTGTACATACTGTTCGTTTCTAAGACTTGTTTGTATGCTATGTATTTGTATATATATATAAATTTCGCGTCAGTTAATAAAAGAAAAGTTATAAAATGTCCATCATCTCAAAAGAAAAGAAAAGAAAAGAAAAGAAAAGAAAAGAAAAGAAAAGAAAAGGAAAGTGCGTCACCATTCAGCACGTGACAAGGTCTCGCGATAAGGGGGCCATGTGATTCTACGCAGTTTTACCGATAAGTCCGTATATAGCAAACGTATACGATAACGTTAATATTATTTGAATTTGGTGCTAAATTCACATTATTGGGCGATTTACATACGAACAAGGTTTTTACAGTCATGAGGCGAAGTAAAGCTGATGTTGAACGCTACATTTCCTCTGTACAGAGCCTCTCTCCGTCTCAAAAAGAGGTACGTTTGCTAGCTAGTTATGCGAGACCGGTTTGAAATGCGTGATTGATGGGCAGTGCTAATGCTAATGCTAATGCTAATGCTAAGTTAACGCGCTAACTCTAAGCCTGACTAGGCCTGTCTATCAGGCCGCTCATTTCTCTAGCTAGTACTCCGATAGCGACAAAAGGACACGGAACGAACCGCATAAGTACATAGTTACGCATGTTGTAAAATATACAGTACTATAGTTGGTTAACTAGTTAGTCGATTAATTCAAGTTTTCCTTGCGCATAGTAGCTAGCACGAGTAACATGAGCTGGCTGGCTAATATTACTTTGTTGTGCTAGGTTAGCTAGTTGGCTACAATCGTTATCACTTCCTTTTGGAAAACGCGGCAAACCGGCAGCTAGCTGGATAGCCAGCCAGCTAACCTAACCTGTCTGTCTGAGGAGTGTGTTTAGGGAAATGTTCATTGGTTTCGTTTTCCTTCTTCACTTCATCTTGGCGTAAACACACTATGACGTGCCAAAATTGGCTGATTATCTAACCTAGCTAGCTAGGTTAACCAACATGCATAGATAATTGTATACAGTTAATCGCTTTCTCGGTGATCATTTTGGTGATGTGATCTGTCTAGCTAACCCTATCCAAGTTTGCCATGGTTAAAGCTCTGAACTGACATTAAATATTCTGGCCTTTAGGTATTAGTTGAAACAAAGGACGCATTAGCTACTGGTTACGTGCAACTGGGTATTTCCTAGCTAGATTTTTCCTTCAGGGTTTTTTTTCCCCCGGGCACTTAGTTAGTTTATTATTAATTTCATATTGGTCGAATGTCTTACCTCAAGTAGTTAGCTAAGCAACAAGGTACAAAAAATGTACGATCTAATTCGGTAGAAACTTTTTGTATACAATTTTTAAATATGCTATCTGGGCGCAACGGTCACTTGCATATCTCTTAAGATGTTCTTAACTAAACCATGTAACGAATTTATAGTCTTTCTTGTATGATAACGAGCCCAGCCCTTTGTGACCAAACATTTCATGATGCGAGCTTTTTATATGTGGTGGTGTGTCGGATTGTGTAATTACACTTTTTATGTGCCTACAGAAGCCAGTAAAAGGATTTTTATTTGCCAAGTTGTATGCTGAAGCCAAGGAATATGAACTCGCAAAAAGGTACCATTTACTCTTGATTTTGGCACAGTTATTCTATTCTTTAACTTGTTGCAAGGTTTGAATATTTGCCTTTTTCCTCATTTTTTCTCTTAATTTTTTACTACACTTGCAGACATGTTGCAGAATATTTAAGTGTGCAGGTCAGGGATCCCAAAGCGCACAGGTTCCTTGGCCAGCTACATGAACAAGAAGGTGAAATTGAAAAAGCTGTTGGATGTTACAAGGTATGTGAATTTCCTGCACACCTAATTTAAGCTGCATTTTCCCCCCATTAGGCAAATATTGTATTAAATGATGACACCATTGTAAATACCTTTTATTTATTTTACAGACAACTCATAGGAACTAAATTAATAAGATGATTTAATATGATGGAGTTAAAATAATACATTCTAAATTAATATTTTTAGTTTCATTTTATCAATTTGAGAGAACTATAAATTGATTTATCCTTTCATTGAAATATTTTATACTCTTCATGGATGCTGTCATACAAACATACATACACCGAGTGTAGTGGTGGTAGAGCGATATGGGCTTTTCTGTGGCCAGTGCCAATATATAATGCCAATAGCATGATGAAGTTTGAGGTTGGCTTTTTTTTTTTTTTTTTTTTTTTTTTTCTTCTCTCCCATAATTTGATGATAATTAATTGGACACGCATTTGCTGAAAATAAATTTAACACTGTTATTGTCTGAATTATCCCTGTGTGCTTAAGTAGATCTGCAGTGCACTTATTTTACATTAGAATGTTTTTTTACATTAAAATCTATAACTACATTTTAAAAAAAAGTAACAATTTACAAAGTCAATAAAAAACTACATTTTGTTAAATAAACTTTATGACTAATGCAGGAGGAATTTGGTTGTTGCAGATTCTCAAAACAATATTTAATTGGCCAATTAATCGACCGCTACAAAATCAGTTTTATATAAAACCATGTGTTATGTTGCAGCGCTTCAGCAAATGAATTCCTTTAAACTGAACTAAGTCAGAATGGTGACTTTAATAGGAAATGTAACTTATAGCAGTTGCTTTTAAGATTTTGAAGGTCAGATGGTCTTTTTTTTTTTATGCTGCTGCTGACCATACAATATCACTATGACAAACTACATAATGACCTGTTTTTAGAAAGTGCATTGTGGTTAACGTCAGCACTTCAACACTCACCAGGTGCATCATACATAAAAAGTGTGATGCTTTTAAATAAAAAAAGCAAAGTGTGAAGGAGCAAATTGGGTTATGGGTCACTATGCTATTCTCTTAATTCTACCAATTGTTTGCGTCCGTTTTCCTCCTGCTGTATATCTATATGCTGCTGTAGATGCTATAATACAATTTTGATGGTGCCATGTGTCTGTTCCAACTTGTTAGAAAAACATCAGGTAAACTAAATGCCTTGAATTGTCTTGCTAATGCACTTCTGATGCGTGTTAAACTGCTGTCTATGTCTAGTAAATACTGTGTAAATACTAAAGGGTGTGTCACTGTGATGAATTGGTTTACAAATTATGCACTTGGGCCAAGCCAAAAATGTAAGTAAAGTGTTGAAATAAACACATTCCTTCTATTTTTTCTCTGTTATACTTTAGCGTTCAGTGGATCTGAACCCAGCTCAGCGAGACCTGGTTCTGAAAGTGGCTGAACTTCTGTGTGGTAAGCCGGTACTTGACAGCAGGGCAGAGTTCTGGGTGGAGAAGGCTGCCAAACTGTTGCCTGGTAATCCTGCTGTCTTTGACTTGAGGGTAAGTACATAATTACTTGAGCATAAGTAAAGTACATGGTGACTGTTCACCTCTATTTTTGTGTGAATTAGTAGATATTCTCTAAGCAGCTGCAGGATGTTTTCAACAAGCTGAGGTGACATTTTGGGTGGGTCTTTCTATCCATTATTTTAATGGAGTGGTGGAATGGAGTTGCAGATGTATTTTGGTTTTACAAACTAAAGGAGTCAAAGCAGTTGGCTAAAGTAAGAGCTTAATTCAGAGTATTTGGTTAGCTCGGTACTGCAGCTGTTTTGTCAGCAAACATTGTTGATGAAATTTGCTGAAAATTAAAAATAAACATTGAAACAAACTTTGCCTAAGTAGTACCTAATCTTGATGTTTTTGTCTTTGCCTGATTTCTACAGTTACCGCAGCTAGCTGTGGCAAGCTAGCCAGCGATAAGTTATTGCATCCAGATCTATATAAATATTCTAGCTTGGCTATTGTCACATCTGTCAAGTTTGTTATTTACATCCGTTATCATAATCTTGGGTGTTTTATTAGATGTGAATGAGACATGAAGTAACTGGATACCATGATGAAAGCGTCATGTTGCACTCCTCTCCAGTGCATGCTCTTGTGGGCTCTGCCAGCTGGAGTCGGGCAGTGCACGTTCGTGTGTTATTGGGCCCTGGCTGAAAGCAGGGGTAGCATTTGTTCTGCTGAATATTTTTTAAATCTATATTATACTTCCTGGTTTTTACAAAATTACACACTCCATATTCACGTAGTGGCCATAATTTTCACAGTCTACATTGCTTAGTTACCATTATTCTCAGTATAATTAGAGACTGCTTAATATTAAACCACAGGTTGATGCTTTAAGACTTCTTTGGGCAGCATGGTGGTTTGGAGGTTATGTTTGCCTCTCAGCACTAAGGTCTTGAGTTCACGTCCCAGACGAGGTGGATATTCCATGTTCTCCAAGTGTCTGTCGGTTTATTGCTCGATGTTTTCGGCATGCGCTAAATGACAGTAAAGGCAATAAAGTTGAACACTTCATTCAAAAATGCCTCTTAACTTTCCTGATGATACAAAAGATGAATAAAAATGTCAGTATCCTTTTTCTGTAAAAATTTAAACGAAGGATAAGCAAAGTAGAAGCAATAAAATAAAACTGCAGCATCTAAATCTCAAAGAAATGAGGGGGCAAGGACAAAACGGGTGTTCTGTGCAGCTGGCAGAGTTCCTTCTGGGACTACACTTGTATTAAAAGATGGGGTTAGGATTAGGGTTGGGGTTGATTATAGGTAGAGTTGATATCACACAATAATCAGGAACATTTGTTGGCCACTAATTTGATTGCTGATTTAGTTGATTATTCACTGCAACTCGTATTTTAAACTACTGGGTTAGAAAATTGTGAATCAACCATTTGTGCCAAAAATCCTAACTGAAATAATTTAAAAGAAACATTTTCTACTTTTTTCATGTTTAGAATTTTTCAAACTTTTTAAAATTATTGTAGTTTTCAGTTTAATTGTCTGCGTACCTGCTGACACTGAATTACGTTTATTTAAGGGAAAACGTAGTTTATATTGGTGAGATTAAATTTTTTTATATGTATTTTTATTTATTTATTTATTTATTTGTAAGACTGTAACATGCATCTTTGAATGCAGTTTTATTGTAATTTTTTGCTTCCCAGGAAAAACTGCTGAGCTTGCAGGGACAGCGAGGTTGGAACCAGCTATATGACCTGCTGCAGTCAGAGCTCCAGCTTCGGCCCTCTAATGCCCACGTTAACCGTAAACTGGTGCAGCTCTACTGCTCTGATGGGCGTTTAGAGGATGCAGCCAGACACTGTCTAGATGTTGAAAGATCTGGCGTTTTGAAACATAACCTGGACTGGCACAAAACAGTCATTCTCACTCTTCAGGTTAGTGAATTTACTTTTCACCCTGGTGCGGTCAGAATTTGGGCCAAATTCATAAAACATACCACCATATTTGGCGAAATGTTAACAGCAAATAGTACAATGGTAACGCCTTTCATCCTTCATAAATGTGGGTTGCCAGTGCCTTTTAATATTTACATGAGATTTTTTTTCCACTTTTGTATATAACATTAGTGATTCATAATGGAGCCTGTCTGATAGTGAACTTGTGATAAGCCGTGGATATGGATTAGGTAATCCTTTCTCCAGTGATGTTTAGTCACACATGCAAGTCAACAAAATTCTGTACAGCCACCCATTTGGACCATCAGTCAGAAGGTTGTGGGTTCAAATCCTGCCATGCAGCTGTTGGGCCCTTGAGCAAGACCCTTAATCCCCTTGGCTTCAGGGGTTCCATACAATGGCTGACCCTGCCCTCTGACCCCAGCTCACAAAGAAGCTGTCCATGTGTATATGTGACAATGTCAAAAGGCACATTTTTGGTGCGTTTGGTGTGAACATAACAAACTGCAGCTGCAGTAGTAAGAGTACACACAGAGAAAGGTGACTCACTAGAGCAGGGTCTCGAATGCCACAAACCTTTGCAGTAAGAAATGTTAATTTGGGTGTAACAGAACAATAAATTAGAAATGGATATAGACTTAAGAGGTACAGTTTTATTGCTCTGCTGTGATATAGCAGAAGTGCGTAAGTCATCAACTCAATTCAACTATTTGGGTCCTGTCTTTTAAGTTAAAATGCATTAGTTTTCAGCATGGGGTTAGTCAGTCTCTTGGTGTGGACCTTTAACATGTATGGCCTCATTTACATGCTGATTAAAAAAATAATAATAATTTATTGGCTTTCACAGGAGAATTTCTACTGAATTTCCACTGACACCAAATGGCATTAATCATCGCCATTTTGAATTTGAATGAAATACTGAGTTGTACATTTTGTGTGATTTATAGCATGGTTACCTTTTAAGTTTTATGAATCTGGCCCATTGTTTTTAAGGTATTTTATCAAAGTAGGAAAGATGTTTCATTTGCAATGTTTAATGCAGCTTTCCAATGAGGGAATGAAGGATTTTGTGTGTGTTTGTTTTCTACAGGAATATCTTGCTCAACCCAGTGTATCATCTAATGACAAGGCATGTCACACATTTCAAAAGGAGTTTTTGCTGGCTCACTGCAATGTGCTGAGACTCACACTTGCAGAAAAGGGATGCCAAGAGAGCCTGGACGCCCTTCAGATGTAAGTGTTGGGTAGTGGTTATGTGCCCTGATGTCCTGCATTCTGGGCTCTAGCACATGATCCAGCTTGTGAAGGGATCAATGATGAATTACTGAGCAGGATCGCATTGCTGTAGAAGGAAGATTTTAAATCTGTGCAGAGCAATGGGGCCCCATAACTGTAGAAAATGTTTATTCATCAAGAATCATAGCAAATACAGTGGGAATGGTTAAACCAGAGAGAGAAAAAGGAAAGTGCATGTTTCGCTAACATTTGGAAGTTCAGGCTGCTCTGAGGAAACTTAAGGAATCATTACCTCTACAAGCATAAAATATCTTAATTAGTGAGAGGGCAGACTCATATTTCATACTTGGACATAATCATATTTATGAAGAAGCACTGTAACAAGCGTGCACAACATCACAGGGTGAAGGCAACTATCTTTTTTTTTTTGTGGTAAATTGCTATATTAACTTTTTATGCACAAAAGTTCTTTAGTATGATAACTTGACATATGTATGTAATTTTGTGACACTAGATTCGACCAAGCTATGCAGACGTTGAAAAACACTGCCACAAATGCAGCTGGTGAGTTCTTGGAGGTGTTCACAGAAATGAGAGCTCACCTGTATCTTTATGCTGGGACCCTGCTTCTGAAGATGGCCATGGAAAAGGAACAGCAGTGGAGAGCTGTTGTTGATTTGGCGGCTCTTTGTTACATTGTGGCTTACCAGGTGAGACTTGGGTTGGGGTTGCTAGGTGAGGCTTGGTATTTGCCATAACAAGCGGAAGCTGTTTTTGGTGCATGTGGCAAACCAACTGTTTGTGCCTGGAAAGCATTCTGGCTACATCATAATCAAAACGCAGTACCTATCCTAGGCTATACTATTACCTAGAAGCATTAATACAAACCTCAAGAAATGTCGAAGCTAGAGGTAACTCCCCTCCCCCCCCAGGAACCTATGATAAAAATCCTGAGAGCAAAAGCTGTTTTTTAGCTGTTCCATTCCAGAGAGTAGAAACTGCCATTTTTATTTAAAACTTTTTTTATTCAATTGTAGTGGTTCTCTTGCTCCCTTTAGGTTCCCAAGCCAAAGACAAAACCTGCTAAAGGAGACCAGGTGACACCCAAGCCTCCTTTGGAGGCAATAGCATGTTATCGACAAAGCCAAGCGGGCCACATGCTGGTAAATTTGAACCAAGATACGGTGCACTTTGTTAAAGAGGTGGTGGAGGTGTTTGGGAACAGGAGCGGACAGGACAGCCTGTTTGAGATGCTCTTCAATATGCAAACCTCTGGCCATTCATTTATTGAGAATGATGACATCTCGGGCATCAGGACACAGGCACCAGACATGAAAGAACTTGCCAAGTCGGATAGTGGTAAGTAGAAACAAATTACATAGAAAGAGTAACCAGTGATAAGTGTGGTAAATGTGCAGTTAGTATTGCAGCGCGTCACATAATGTAACGACCTTGTTAATCTGATGACGTGCATGCCATAAAACACAATTTAGCTGTAACTTTCTTTAGAAATACTAGATCAACAAAGTAATCAGAATTTGAGTTTCATAAAATGATTTCATAGACTTGTCATGGCTCTTATTGGCTGTTGCATAAAATGTTAACGCTAGTCCCCTGTAGCAGGCAGACATTTAAAATTTGTAACTGAGACGTGAGATCAAGAACTTTTTTTTTTCTTTTCTCTTTTGTGTTCTTAGGTTCTGTCTTGCACTGTGGGGATTTGCAGCATTTAACATGGCTGGGCCTGCAGTGGTCCATGATGGGCCAGAGACCTGCCCTGAAAGACTGGCTTACACAGCTCTTCCCTCGGCTCACTCTGGAGACATTCAAACTGGACACCAACACTCCAGAGTCCATCTGTCTGCTTGACCTCGAAGTAAACAATCTGACTAGCAAAATTAATCATGTGGGGCAAATAAGTTGTGTAGACTATGAACATTCACACAGATAACTGAACAAAATGTGCACTTCTTTTAATCTGAACACATATTTACATGTTGATGCCAGATGTTTCACACCATGTGCTGATGTCATTTCTCTGAAGTGTCTTATTGAAATTGTGAATTATGTTTCAGGTCTTTTTATGTGGTGTTATATTCACAAGCCACACTCAATTACAAGAGACTGAGAAGATTTCTGCAAACTCCAGACTACATGAACCAAAATGTTTGCCCTTGCAGCTCATGAGACTCTTATCCTCAGAGAAACAAAGGGAGTGGTGGGATGCAGTCTACAGTCTCATTCATAAAAAAGCAGCGTGAGTTATAGTCCATTATTTGAAATAATGTCTTGGGTAGCTTCAGAATAATAGTTTTTTCAAAATCTACACTTATTATGCAAGTTGGAATACTTAAGTTGATGTGAAATTCTAGATTTAGGGGTTAAGGCCTAGACAAAATTTCATGAATGCCCCTTCCCATTAGGTCTGCCTGTCGCCCTTCCTTTGTTTATGATGACTCAGAATTTAAGTGTTGGGTTCTTTCCTGTAGACCTAATATGTCTGCTAAACTGCGAATGATTGTCCAGCATGGCCTGAGCACTCTGCGAGCTAGAGAGAAACATGGCCTTCAGCCTGCCTTGCTCATCCACTGGGCTAAGCATCTCAGCGTAATGGTGAGGTTTTTTAGGTATTAAATTATAGATTTTGTTTTAAATTTACAAGGTTGTCTTATTGCTTATGTTCTATCCACATATTTTTAAGAATACCCTAAACCTATTGGTAAAGTTGAATAAGTAGCAACATTTATTTCACAGCTAAAAAGCTACCTACTATAGGTTAACCCTAATATGGGTCAATGGACAATGGGGTCCTCTCAGTTCAATGAACCTATGCTGTACTGCACGGACAGCATTTACACCAAACGTTTTGCACTGTGCTTATAGCATGCTTATTAATATAGTCCAATTTCACACATTAACTAGCCAGCTAACTCAGTATCTTAACTGTGTGGCAACATTACCTTTATCTATAATTTACTCGTGAAATGATATTGCTGCTATATAAAAAATAATTGCTGCAAATGGTCATATTTAGGAAAATTCACTCTACCGATTAACTCTTTTATGTACTACTAGATCACTTTGACCAAATGCTGAATCCATGAGAGTTTCTGATGTTTTATCATTACAGGGAGATGGAGTCAACTCCTACTATGACCAGAAGGAGTATGTTGGCCGCAGTGTCCATTACTGGAATGTTGTGCTACCCTTGCTTGAGAAAATAGAGAAAAGGAGAACTATTGCAGAACCTCTTGATCCCTTGTTCATGCATTTTAGGAGTAAGGATATACAGGTGTGCTGACCACACGTTCATTTATTTGACTTGAAGGCATGGCCTTCATATGAATAGTGATGGATAATATTGTTTTTGTTCTCTTAATTTTAGGTGTCTGAAGTCAAAGGCTATGAAGAAGAGGCCGTGATAGCTTTTGCTACTCTCCTTGACATTGAGGGCAAAACTGAACAAGCCATCGTAAAGCTTGAGAACCTCAATTGCATCTCCTCCCATTGGCATCTTGCTCGGGTAATTTACTTCTTCATTATCTGCTGTGTAATATTTCCGATTAGCGATAAACTGTATATTGTAACGTAGCAGACACTGGATACAAAGAACCAAAATAAGATCTTTGTGTAATGAGGGGAGTATAAAATTATTTTCCATTTGTCATCCCATTGCCAGATACAAAAATATTTTATCCCTATATAACGTATGTATTCAGTTTTCTCTCTTCTTTATCCAAGATCTATCAGAGGCTTTCTGAGGAGGCAGGGAATGGTGTTGAAGAAACTCGAGACATGTGTATCAACTTTCTCCAGCAGTTCAGGAAATGCTTATCAAAGATCTACAATGCCAGTGCAGACGATGTGGAGAAGGTCTAACATAAAACAAACTGCCATCTGTGTTTTGGTACTTTTGACAGAATTAAGATACAAAGAATTAACCTTGCTTTTCACATTTTATTTCAGCTACCTGTGTCAATGGAGGAAATTATAGATTTACTCAATGATGTCAATCAGCAACTTGGAGAAAACAGAGAGGCTATGGACCAAACTGATGGAGGACTTGCAATCACCTCTAGCCCAAGACTATTAACGGAAGCAGACGTTGCTTTGCCTCACAAATTCTCCATGTCGTCCCCAGCCAAAAGTGTACTCTCTCCCTCCAAAAGACCAGTGGTAGTTAATGGTTTTACTTATGTTTTAAAAAAACATGCCTTGTTTGAAATTTTAATACATATCCTTTATTGTTAGTTTTCTCCCAAGATGGCTCCACATTGGGCAGAAGATCAGAAGTCAATCTTACAAGTGCTCTGTCAAAAGGTTGAGGCATTGAAGGTCAGTTTACGTCCAGGATCTTTTGTTGAGCCCTCAATCATTTAAGAAATTAACACTTTGGCACTATATGTCAAAGTGTAACACATAGTGAGAGCAACAGCATTGTCTGTTAATTCTTCCCAGCACTGTGACTCAAAGGTCTCTATGACTAGGTTATCTCAGTACCAGCTGATTTTTACAAGCTGTATAGGTTGTTGGGGTTTTTTTGGTGCATATATACCTGAAAAGTCTAACCTAAGATTTTTAGTTGATGGATAACATTTTGGGTCAGTAGTTGTACACATGGCATTCTGGATTGTCTTGCAGAATGAGGTACATGACCTGAGGCAAAATGCGTCAGAGGGCACGGACTCCCATTATCACAGGAATGTGTATGCAGGAAGTTATTCTGGAGAAGCCCTTCAGGAACAATTTCCAGCTGCACAAACATTTCCTGGAGTGCCACTTACAGGTTAGTGGTACTGTGACTACATGACTATATAACTTGGTATGATGTCCGATTTTGACATTTTTTTAGTTTTAATTTTATTTGCTTGTCTCAGTTGCTACCACAGGTCCCTCAGGCTATTACAGTCAGTCCCCTGCATATAATTCACAGTACCTTCTTCGCACTGCTGCTAATGTAACCCCAACAAAGGTATACAGACATGTGCAATCAACATTCATTACCTGGAACACTGTCATGTGTGTTGATAAATGAAACATTTTAATACAGTTTATTTAATGATTTTTAATTTTTTTTTAAAAATTCTTTAACTTAGGCTCCAGTCTATGGCATGAATCGTCTCCCTCAGCAGCATATGTATGCCTACCAGCAGCCAGCACACACCCCACCTCTTCAAACAACCACTTGCATATATCCTCAAGACCAGGTCTTTGGTACTCCACTTAGGTTTGAGTCACCAGTCACAGCCTTACTCTCCCCCTACAGTGAAGAATACTGCAGTCATAATGTTTCCCAGCCTTCTGCTAATCCAACATTGCCGGAGCCTGGGTACTTCACTAAGCCACCCGTCACACCTGTACAGTCTTATAAGAGCAGTGAAGCTAAGTCTGTTGACTTGAAGATGAACTTTGGTCAGCAAATTCCTACTGAAACTCCCAAAGTTCCCATTTTTGGTGCTGCAGCAGCAGCCCAGACAACCCCAGCAGCAGCTTCCTTTAAATTCAATTCAAATTTCAAATCTAATGATGGAGACTTTATCTTTTCATCAACCCAGGGGAAAAACAACAGTGAAAGCCTTTTGGAGCTTCTGACTTCAGATATTCCTCCCAGAACTGAAGGACTTTCAGCTCTGAACCTTCAGAAACCAGACCACACGCCCAGCCATGGTGGTGTCTTCACTTTTGGGAGTAAAACTCCTTCAGGATTTCCATTTACTGATGGTGCCCAGGGCAAAACCAATCTTCTTGGAAAATCTGACCAAACATTTGGCTTTGCAGTACCTAGGACAGGAAACACAGAGGAAAAGGAGAAATATGAGGAAAGTGATGACAGCACCCACATTGAAGAGGATGAGGATGGACCCCATTTTGAACCCATTGTCCCACTGCCTGACAAGGTGGATGTAAAAACTGGTGAAGAGGAGGAAGAGGAGATGTTCTGTAATAGGGCAAAACTGTTCCGTTTTGAGGCAGAAACAAAAGAGTGGAAAGAAAGAGGCATTGGTAGTGTCAAAATCCTGAAACACAAAACATCGGGCAAATTTCGGTTGTTGATGAGGAGGGAACAAGTTCTGAAAATATGTGCAAATCATTACATAACTCCAGACATGGTTTTGAAACCAAATGCTGGGTCTGATAAATCATGGGTATGGCATGCTATTGACTATGCTGATGAGATGCCAAAGATGGAACAGCTGGCCATTCGCTTTAAAACTGCAGATGAAGCAACATTATTCAAATTAAAATTTGAAGAGGTTCAGAGAGCTACTCTTAAATCTCTGCAAATGCAAGATCAGCAGAAGGAAAATGACTCCAAACCATCCACCGTTGAGCAAACAAACAAAAAAATTGATCTAAAAACACAATTTGCTAAGAAGGAAGGTGAATGGGATTGTGATGTCTGCTGTGTAAGAAATGGCGCCTCTTTCAAGACATGTATTGCTTGTAACACTCCCAATCCATGTGATTTTACACAAGCTAAGCCAGCAGAGTGGTTCAGAAGCACCTCTGCTGTGACACCCTCTACTGGAACATTTACTTTTGGACTTGGTGAAAGTTCTAAGGGTGTCAGTACTGATACCAGCATAAAGGGATTTGGATCTCAGATTCCATTTTCATTCAAATTTGGAACCCACACACCAGTTCCACCAACCAGTCAGTGTGACAAAAAGCCTGCCCAGTGGGAACCTTCAGCAGATAATGCTGTCATACCAGAAAATTCCTCTGTGCATGTTGTAAGCAGCACTTCAAATGTTGCACCATCATTTGCGTCTAGTTTTGCCTCTCAGTTTGCTAAGAAACCAGGACAGTGGGATTGTGCCACATGTTCAGTGAGGAATGAGGCCTCTGCAAACAGTTGTGTTGCATGTCAAACATCAAATCCATTAACCAAAACTGTTAGTGCACTGGAAACTGTCAAGTCATCACAAAGTCCAGCTTTTTCATTTGGAACTGGATTTCTCAAAAAAGAGGGACAATGGGATTGTGCTGTCTGCTTAGTCAGAAATGAGCCAACTGCCACAAAATGTATTTCATGTGAAGCCCCATGTGTCGGTGAAAAAACTCAGTTGCCTCAGAGTGGCTTGGATGCGTTTGGAAAGAAAAATGGCCAGTGGGATTGTGATGCGTGTCTAGTAAGAAATGAGGGCACATCCAGTCATTGTGTGTCCTGCCAGGCTCCCCATCCTAAAATTTCAGTTGCACCAGCCTTTAGTTTTGGCAGTATGGTTAACCAACCTGCTACAAGTTTTAAAGCCAAATTTGATTCTAATACCACCTTTCAGTTTGGTCAGAGTAAGAAAGAACCTGCATCGTTTACATTTGAATCTTCTGCACCTCAGGTTGAAACATCAAGCTGTAAAAATGACCCCTTTTCAATGTCGGTACCTTCCAGTGGATTTCAGTTTGGTAATACAGTATCAGAATCAAAGCTAGAAGATGGTCAAGTACAAAGTGGGTCTGCGTCAGTGTTTTTGAAAAGTATTGCTGAACAACACAGGGAGAAAGAAAAAGTAATTTCTTCCACTTCTGTTCCATCAATGGGCAAGACTAGTAATGATGACAATCCCCTCGTTACAGGAAAGCTCAATACCTTAAGTTTTGCAGACCTGGCAAATTCTTCACAAGGTGACTTTCAATTTGGCCAAAGTGATCCAAGTTTCAGAGGCTTTGCACGAGCCGGTGAACAACTTTTCACTTCATTTCAAAACCAAAAGACAGATACCCCTGCTAATCAGGAGGAGGAGGATATGTACAAAACCGAAGAAAATGACGATATCCAGTTTGAACCAGTGGTTAAGATGCCTGAGAAGGTTGATCTGGTTACTGGGGAAGAAGATGAGCTGTGTCTGTACACACACCGTGTTAAACTCTTCAGATTTGATGGAGAAACACTTCAGTGGAAAGAACGAGGTGTTGGGAACCTTAAAATTCTTAAAAATAATAAAAATGGGAAGCTTAGAGTTCTTATGAGGAGAGAGCAAGTGTTGAAAGTATGTGCTAATCACTTGATCACTACCACAATGAACTTAAAGCCCCTCCCTGGATCAGATCGTGCTTGGATGTGGACAGCAAATGACTTTTCTGATGGAGATGCCAAGCTGGAACAGTTGGCTGCCAAATTCAAAAACCCAGAACTTGCAGAAGAGTTCAAGCAGAAGTTTGAGGAATGTCAGCGACTCCTTTTGGACATTCCTCTACAGACTCCTCACAAGCTTACAAATTCTGACAGAACTGCACATCTAATACAGAAAGCTGAGGAGATGAAGTGTGGTCTCAAAGATCTCAAGTCTTTTCTGACATTTGATGGAATTAAAGGCAGAGAAGAAGAAAGCATTGCTACAGCTGTAAGTGACACCTCAGAACTCCCAATCAGACCACATCGTGAAGGCACTGGAACCACTTTGGAATGGGACAATTATGATTTCCAAGAAGTTCATGATGAAAGTACAAACACATCTATATATGCCTCTCCACTAGCTAGCAGCCCACTACAAAAAAATTTGTTCCGTTTTGGAGAATCATCTACTTGCTTTAGTTTCAATTTCAAGCCTGTTCTCAGTCCATCAAAATCCCCAGCTAAGCTAAGCCAGAGCAGGATTTCTGTCGGCACAGACGATGAACAAGAAACGACTCAAGAAGAGGAAAGGGACAGCCAATTTTTCGAGCCAGTTGTGCCCATGCCTGATCTTGTTAAGATTTCAACTGGTGAAGAGAATGAGCAGGTTGTGTTCAGTCACAGGGCAAAGTTGTATCGCTATGATAAAGACCTTAGTCAGTGGAAGGAAAGAGGTATAGGAGACCTCAAAATTTTACAAAACTATGATACTAAACGCACGAGGCTTGTGATGAGACGGGACCAGGTCCTAAAATTATGTGCGAACCACTGGATAACTTCAGATATGAACCTTGAGGCCATGAAAGAAAAAGCATGGATCTGGATTGCCTTTGATTTTGCTGAAGGGGAAGGAAAAGTGGAGCAGTTAGCTGTGCGCTTCAAACTGCAGGAGACTGCAAATTCCTTCAAAGAATGTTTTGACAAAGCCAAGGATGCCCAAGGAAAGAGAACTTTGCTTGTAGCTGATCCCCCTGTGTCAACTTTGACTTCAGAAAAGACCATTTGTGGTAAAGCTGCTATTTCAGTTCTTGAAGAAACCACCAGAGAACAGACTGAACAGCCTTCTAAAAGCAGCCACACACCTAGTGGAGAAATGATAGTAGCTCACAGTCCAGAAAGCACCTCTAAAACGGTGGTCTCTCCCCCTAAGTTTGTTTTTGGCACAGAATCGGTACAGAAAATCTTTGGGAGCCCATTTTCATCTGCAGAGAGAACTCCCAGCACCGCAGCCGGTTCCAAAGATAAGGTATCAAGCAGTTCAGATGCAAAAACATTGGGAAGAGGATCAAGCTCAACAGCAACTCCATTCAAAGTGCCAGAAAAGGGTGAGACCAAAGTGGTTTTCTTCTTTTAATTTTTTTCTGATATATTGTTTTTGCATCATTGGGATCACTTTTGCCAAATTAGTTTTACAATTACTTTATTGAGAGTAACAGTTTTTACATTAAGCAAAGTTGTGAAAGTAAATTTAATAAACAGAACTTTATTGGCAGAGTGGCACTTTAAAAAAATTTTTAAATGAATAGGCGCATGGGGAAAACCACTTATTAGGTGCACACTTTAGGATGAACTTTGATCAAATGTATGCAGTAAGTCACAAGTTTCCTTAATAAATACTTGTGACCTTTTGTTCACACATCTAACATTTGACTCGTTTTGTCTGCTGGCAGTGGAAAACTAATGCACAACCACATTAGTTTTGTACCAGTGTTAGTTAAATATATTATTTACATTTATGGAATTTGGCAAATATTCTGATCCAGAATGACTTGCATATCGCTTTGATAGTGTTATTCTACTATTACATCAAAGTTTAATATTAGCTAACATTTCTTTTGCAGTTTGCTTTCTGTGACGTTCCTGCGTTACTTTACGATGTTCTGTTTTTGTAAGCTAGTGCTTCGTTCTGTGTGTACTGTGTTGTATAAAATGCAAAAAGAGCACCAAGTCAAGGTATCTAGCTGTCCCTCTTTTAAACTTCTCTCACCGCCCGACCATTGTTTTTTTAGGATTGGATTTTAGGCTTTTTAAAGATAACCCTATGGCTTTTTGGACGTGCACATCACCCACCCAATTTGAACCTCCAGGTATTTTGTCACTGTGTGTTCTGTGACACACAGAATGCTGTGCTGTCACCCAGTGGCCTGTGCTGGCGTATTTAACCCTGGCTGAAGGATAACATAACCAGAGCATTAGTGCAAGCAGAAAACCTAACCTGCATGCTTCTGAAGTGTGACCAACTTCCTAAATATGTTGCTTGTTTTGTGTTTCAAATTTCTGTAGAAGTGACAGTTAAATTAATTTGGTCATGATTATGGCCATCTACCAACAAAGCCAGCTACCAATTCAATGGGAGGAGAGAATTCTCATGCCGAATAACTTTAACTCTGTATTTGCTAATATGTAGGAAGAGTAAAAAGTGGTATTAATTGTTCAGCTTAGTACTTATTGTATTATTCAGATCTGTCTGCCCTTCTGTTTGCTCAAACAAAACCACTGACCTCATCCACAGTGACTTCATTTAGGTCCAAATCAGTATTTCAGATATGAGCAGTGGTTCCCAAGTCGTTAAACTAAACTACTTAAATATGGTTCAATGCATTAGGGTGTGATTCATTAGTATGAAGTGGAGATGCATGCAGTAGATTATGAACATAATAAAACTACTGGTTTATGCAGTTTGTGGTTGAAAATAACAAGGTATCATGTTGGTTACTGTATGCACGCAGTGTTGCTCACATCCATCTTGAAGAAGTAGCTAAACAGACTCCAGTCTATGTTGCCATCATTGCTCTGCCTTAAAGCCCCAATCAGGATGTTTTAATTGACTTCTATCAGCACAGTCTGTGACCTATGACCACCTATTATCAATCTGTATGCCTACTATGTTGACAGGTTTCAACACTGGCCATTGGCCTCATACGTTGGGCAATTAACACACATTTTAATTGTATTGGCTCAGTGGTCGTGGAGATTGAGAGGCCCATAGACTTCGGGTATTTACAACACTGAAAGCAACTAATCCTTGTCTGGAATCACAATCGTATCTTACCTATATCAAATAAACACTGTTCTGAGCAGTTTTCTGGAAAAAAACATTTTCTCAAGCATTCTTACATTTAGGGTAATACATCATTTGCACAAATACTGCACTTTCAGTTATTGAGATTAACTACCCTATTGGAACAACACTGCTGGTTTTATGCTTACATTAATGTGGAAATAGTCCTTAATCTGCCCATGTTTCCAAATGTCCTCATATCTTTTATTTTTGCTTTGAGTGTGATGCTTTTTCTTACTGGCACAAAGCCTTTCTAAAATCTATTTTAAATCATCAGTCTGAATCTTCTGGAATGTTGGACCATGTTAGATTTTTCACATGGTCTGCAATGAAAAACCAACTTTATTAAATGGACAAATGTTCCTTAGTGGGGCTTTAGGCCTACGTTTAATGTATGGTAGTCTTTCTGATGGAGTGCATGGAAGATTTTTGCATGCATTGTTGTGTGTAGCAATAATTACATGTTTGTTTTTGTTTGTTGTTTTTGTGTTTTACAACTTTTAGTAGACATTTTAAAAATGGTAACACTTACTTGATATTACAATAAAACATTGTTAAACATGAATATAACTCGCTTATAATGGCTTATAGAGAAAATATAGTTGGATTATACAGTCATGTTCTGCGAGTATAATGAGTCTCGTTAACTGTTGTCACAGAAGATGGAAAACTATTAGCACTTCGCTTCAGAAACATGAAGTCATCAACGTCCTTGAATTGTCTAGAAGTTGTAAGTCAGACGACTGGTCTTAATGTCCGCTAACTGTTGCACATGCCGATGGCCTCGATCACTTCTTATTGTACATACAGGAGTGTCCCCTGTCCTTTACATTCAAGTAGCCTACCTATGTAGTGCTATGGCATGCTTATAGAGTTGGTCTTACTGGTGAACAGACACTCGTCCCTGATTTTGTTCTGCATATGTCTTGTTGCTTGACTTGTTGTCATTTATGATATATCTTAGTGTTGCTTAGTTTGAAATGTACAGGAATATAATAAATATAAGTGTCCTGAGTTTCTTATACTCCAGCCACACTGGGACAGCAGTGTTTTGTCTTGTCTGAGTTGTTGTTTTCACAAAAGCCTACTCTGGGTACCCACATGCTTTTTGTAGGTTACATCTCATCTCTTTACTGGTTTCCTTGATTTTTGGGCAGAGGAGACAAATTCTATGCTTATTCTCTTGATGGTACTTTCAACATCTGTTATCTAAGCACCGTTTCTGTTTGTGTGTGTTCGCTTTTTGGGTCCCGTTGAGTCATGTTTTTGGATTATGTTGTTGGGTTGTGTTTTTGGGTCATGTTGGTCAGCAGTTATGCCTGCTGATGGGTTTATGAAGATCTGTTGTTATCTATATTCTCTCTGTGCACAATTCTGGTAATTAGTAGTCATCACATTTTCTGCAAAAATGACAGTTCTACCTAGGGAACGAAAGTGTTTGCTGACTGAAAATGAGCACAATGTTGTTTTTACAGTTCCAAAATGGAAACATTTTTAAAAATGCATGTTCCCCAGCCTGCATATCCTTTGTTGTTCATGCAGTACTGTGTGTGTATGCTAGCTATATATGTATTAATTTTAGACAAGTGGAGAGATTTTTCTGATCTCACATTGTCATGCAAGTGGTTGACTTGTTAAAAGAAGTGTTGGACACAGACCTTAAGGAGCTTTGTGTTCTTATCACCAGGACACTGTACATAAATCATATTTGTTCTCCACTTGATGGGAGCAGTACGGTCTAGATTTAGATACCAGTTGGAAATTGGTGACTAATAGCGGCTAATATTTTGGAGAGAATTTGAACAATAAATGAATTTTATGCATTTATTGAATTTAATGAAGTCAGCAAAGTCAGGCATAAAGTGAAAATTGACAGTGCTCTCTAATAATGTGACTTGTGCTGGAGGTATCTCATGACTGTTTTAATAAGTAATTCTAAAATAGTATAACACGAACACACCCTATCGACCAAGTGTTGTAACTGTCAAGGAAAGTGTTACTGGGTGAAAAAAAACAATGGTTTGAGTAAGTTTCTCTCTCAGTCCTTGCTTTTTGGAACGCTTCTTTCTTAAATCTGTTAATTTATGTAGTTTAATTCCTTTTTCCCTCTTTTCAGTTCCATCTCAAACTCAGCAGGATGTAAGGAATGATGAGGACCAGTGTGACTCGGATGTTGAAATTGTATTTGAACGAAAGCCGACTGCAGAGCTAGAGGAATTTGCCCGACAGCTGATGCTCCCACCTGCATTTTTTCTTTATAAAGATAAGCCAGGGTACTTCAGTGACGACAGCAATGGTAAGAACTTCATAATGTCTTATTCCCCTTCCCCTCATGTGAGGTTAGAATTGTTTGGTTTGGTAAACCCTTCAGTTCAGTAACCTAATTAAGAGACAGTTCTTTCTACTTGTTTTGGTGTCAGGCGATTAAGGTTGAAGATGCAGAGACATGTTGCTTAATCAAAAGTAAAAGTTACTTAATCTTTGGGTGTTCCCTTCAGGGTCGACTCCCCTTAAAATTAACATTTTAAAATTTTGAAACATTTTTGTTCACACAAGGCATTAAAGTGTAACATTCATAACCATTTACATCAGGTAGCACATGATTTAGTAAAAGAATTTATCTCCGCAGCCAGAGTCTAAAGGGGATGAGCATGCATCTGTAGAATAAGTTTGTGCAAAACAAGATAGTTCATGGGAAGTGTGTATAAGAAGAAGAAGAAAAAAACTAGTTTGTTTTCTGAACTAACCCTAGCAGACTCAGATATAGTTATGATCTAGATCACTGTCTTGTTTAGAGGGGTTGCACCTTAGCCATCCATGAACGTTCTAAATGGTGGCATACACTTGGAGTTTTTGTTCCTCTGGCTTTCTGTGAATCTCCTGGATGCAGTATTTTCTGGTTTTATAGAAACCTTTTGGCATCAAAGCTCACTCGTGTTTACTACTATACTTTTTATGTTGTTTTTTACCAAATTATTGAAACACATTTACGTGTACTTCTGTCATACAGATGAAGATTATGAAACTGCAGTTAAAAATCTGAATGGAAAGTTGTACCCTGATTCTGGTGCCTCTAGCTCTGGTAAGATGTCTTTAACTCAGTGATTCAGTGAATCCTTGTGCTTTATGTAATTTGTTAAATGTAAAACCAATTGCAATTGACCTTTTGAGAAGTTTTTGATGTTTTTTGTGGGGGGATATGCATGAACAAAATGTTTCTTTAGGTGATAGTGTTTCAGAGAATATTGACAATACTGTAGTATCAGACTGTATAGAAGCAACACTGTTCAGTATGTGCAGTTTCTAGGGCTAATACTGAGATTAGCCTTGTGTTGGTATTTTTGTAGAGTAGTCTGTACCTGCCATGAACAGGTACAGATTACCTGTTCACATGACACTTGGTCATCTTTTGCTAAACTGTTCATCATAAATCAAATGATACTGTATAACCATAATGAAATATTAAGTATAGTTGTTTTTTCTTAGCACTGTTTGCTTCTCTTCAGAGAGACCTGATCGTCTGGGCTCTTCTGATGCACTCGTCATAATGATCATTTATAACTGACCAAGTTCTCACAGTTTTTCTTTTCTTTGTTAAAATTTTAAACATTACTGCTCACAGCACAAACCTACGAGGATGTAAAAGACACAGAATGTGTGCTTGTCTGGGAGAAGAAGCCGACCCTGGAGGAGGAGAGAAGGGCCAAGATGCTTCAGCTCCCTCCCACGTTCTTCTGCGGGGCGGGTAGTGATACAGATACTGAGCCAGATGGGCTAGAGGACTTTGGAATAGAGCTACAAAAGGTCCAGGAAGCTCAGGTGAGAGGAACAGAAGAGGGTTTGGCTGTGAGGGGGACTGGATGAACAGTCAAATTAATGTTTCATATGGCATTGTTCATCAGCAAGCCAAAATTACTTCTACATCACACTAAGTACTCCACCATCACACCCACTCCAAATACTCTGCCATCACACTAATAGTCTCGTAGCCCGACCGCAGCAGACAACGAGGTCTGATGCTAGTTCAGGGGAACCTGAAAGTTGAGACGACTGTTTTCCTTACGAGTAAAAAGCCACAGGACATGTTAATTTGTCTTTCCTTTTAGAGCAAAATGATCTGCCAACAGCATTCCTGCTCCGCTGATGGGCACACTAAGAGCAGTGAAGCCCGTAAAGAAAGCAGCAAGGCTACCACAGATCGCACTGCCATAGCTGATGATGGAAGTCCCATTGATCTCTCTACTAAGAACTATGAAGCTGAAGCAACAAATCCTTCCAGTACCTGTCAAGGTATGCACCCTTCCCCATTCCTAAAATGAGGAATGTATGAATATTGTTTACTTCTTGCATAGCTGTGTGAGCACTTGGTTTTGTTGTGTAGCTTCCCAATGGTGGCCCGGACACTTTTTATTTTCTGAATTAATGTTTTTTTTGTTTGTTTGTTTGTTTGTTCTTTTCTTTATAAAGCAGACTAGGCACCCATTTCATTCTGTCAATAGTATTTGAATTATATAATTCACATGAGACCTGCACAATAGTTAATGACACTAACCTGCCCTTTAAACTAATCCTAAACCATATAAATGATGTTATAAATAGCTTCCGCTGCTCTGAATCCAGTTCTGCACCACTGTACTGCTCCAGTGCTATTCTAACCTCCCTCCCCATCCCTCCATGTTCTGATGTGTTGTTTGTTTTGCCTCCCCAGATGCCCCTATTACCTTTGAATTTTGCTCTCAAGATGGTCCTTCATTTGCAGATTTGGCAAAGAATTCTGGTGAATTTGCTTTTGGCAAAAAAGGTTGGTTACGTCCATTCTGTTGATTTGGAGACGTGTCCTATAATTTTGTTTTTAAGGGGGAAATTGTAATTGTAGGTTTTTAAAGCAAAATTAATATGCATGCACATCAATTGCATACTCAATATAAAGCGCTATATTCAGCAATACCAATGATCATCTTTTTATGCATATTTGTAGAGACAAAAACTGAAATACTGCTTTGAACAAAGTAATTTAGTTGGAGTTGTTTCAAACTAAAAAGCACGAATGATTGATGAATTGTCGAAACAAATAACTTTCAAATGTTTAAGGTTGCCTGAGTCTATAGCATACATATTTATGGCTGAACTTTTTACCCGGTTTCACACGTGTGGAGCATGCAACAAATCCAAGTCTTTAGGTTGTGGTCATGGTACCATTTTCTGCAATAATTAGTGACTTAATTATGAATTTGTATTGTCTGTAGATCCTAACTTCTCCTGGGCAAATGCTGGAGCAGTGGTGTTCAGTAGCAGCTCTACAGCATTGTCCCGTGATGAGGAACAGGAGGAACAAGACAGTGGTGAAGATGTTTCTAACAATACAGAGATTCACTTTGAACCTATTGTTTCACTGCCAGAGGTATGTTTCTTTTTAAGTGACTTTATATAGTGGAATCCAGACTTTTTTCTGCCATCTTGATTAACTGACACCTATAAAAATATTCAGCAGTACCAAATATGATCTTCGTGTGTGTGTGTTTGTTAGAGAATTCAACTCCCACAATTATAACTAATAAAGACAAAATAAATGAGCTTCATTCCTAAATGCTGTACATCCATTTTACAAAATTATGGTTAATACACTTAATGCATCTTATCAGTAATGACATTTCTTGTAATTTTGTGAATCAAGTGATTTTTATCTGCCAAGACAAAATCAGAGAAAATTTTAAAAATTTACATCACTGCTAAAAGCTATTAAAATTGTGCTAGGCATACAACTAGTTTAGCTGCCAAGGAACAATCAGATTAGGCACTCCGATGCACCTTTTTAGAGAAGAACTGGCATATTGATGGGAATGACAACAGGGTTAGAAAGGTTTCTGTGACAGGCTAATGTACTTTGACAAAAGAAAACATAAGTATCATTATAAAATGCAGATTATTCATGCTTGTGTAAATCTCACTCGCAACAACTTGTTTAAATGTGTTTTGGAATTAAACTCTTCGATAAATAATCATGTTCTTTTGAAATTGGCAGTTTCAGGAAACCGTTCCTTTCTCATGAAACGTTTAACTCTTCCCAGGTTGAGGTGAAATCTGGTGAGGAGGATGAGGAGATTCTCTACAAGGAAAGGGCAAAGCTTTATAGATGGGACCGTGATTTGAACCAATGGAAAGAACGTGGTGTTGGTGACATCAAGATTCTCTTCCACCCATCAAAAAAGTATTATCGCTTGCTTATGAGGCGTGAACAGGTCTTAAAGGTGTGTGCAAACCACACCATCACAAAAGACATAGAACTGAAACCCATGAACACCTCTGCCAACGCTCTGGTTTGGACAGCTAATGACTATACAGGTAGACCACTCAAAACAAACAAACAAATGAGTGAAGCAAATATTATACGGCTTTACCTTCCTAACCCTCATCTCCAATGTGCATTGGTTTTGGTTTTTCATGTTGTAAACCAGACGGTGATGCTAGGGTGGAACAGCTAGCTGCCAAGTTCAAGAGTGCTGATCTAGCAGGGACCTTCAAGAGAACCTTCATGGAATGTCAGAGTCGCATGCGTCAAGAAGACTTCTCCCAGTCTTCAAGAATTGCTGAGCTTTCTAAACCAAGCAATCCCTTGGTGTTCTTCACTATTGCTGCTGATGGTGAGGTCATGGGCAAGATCACCATGGAGCTGTTTGCTCACATTGCTCCTAAAACTGCAGAAAACTTCAGAGTTTTGTGCACTGGAGAGAAGGGCTTTGGCTACCGCAGTTCTGTTTTCCACAGGATAATCCCTGATTCCATATGCCAGGTAAGAATTAATTTGCATTTCTGTTTTGCCCAGATATTTGTGTAATGAATATTGGATTGTTGGCTACTGCTGGTCACATCGTGATGGTCCATTACTTCTGTCGTGGTCGCCTCTTTCACACCGTCTATCCAAGTTCAAGTTTCAGACACAACATAACAGTACAAAAAGCCTTAATATTTTTCTATGTGAAATAGGTTACCCAATGTAAAAATCTTAAGTAACCTATAAGCAAATGGATTGCTTTATCATGTATATAATAAAAGCTAATTCAGTTGAGTGTTTTATTGAATAGACTGACCAACTGAACAATGTTTTGTCATAGATGTGTATTGTATGCTTGTTGCTCAACGGTAGCTTTAAGGGAATTGAGTTGATTTTTGTATTCATTACTAACCTTCCTGTTGAATTCATGCATTTGATACAAATGATTTGCAGAGGTAATTAAATTGTAAGGCAGAGAGAAGAGCTGACAGAAGATGCTCATTCTTGTTGACTTCCATCTGGAGAGGACGACTGCATGTCATTTCTTGTGATCCAGCATGTAGTGTTTTGTGGAGCCAATGTATAGACTGCAGTATTTATTTACATTGTCAGCATTTGTGTTCAGAATGGGCAGTGTTTCATCCACTACACATTCTATGTAACCCTACCTGTCCATACAAGTTTGTTGATTTACTTGTGTAATTTTAGTTCACTAATGGGACTTGTTTTGTGTTAGGGTGGTGATATTACCAACCAGGATGGCACTGGTGGAAAGTCCATCTACGGAGGCAAGTTTGAGGATGAGAATTTTGACGTAAGACACACTGGAGCAGGTCTGCTCTCTATGGCTAATCGTGGCAGAGACACTAACAACTCTCAGTTTTTCATCACCCTGAAGAAAGCTGAGCATTTAGACTTCAAGCATGTTGCTTTTGGCTTTGTCAAAGATGGAATGGATGTTGTGAAACAAATGGGAGAGCTGGGCTCTAAAAGTGGTAAACCGAGTAAAAAGATAACAGTGATGGAGTGTGGACAGCTGTAATCATCAAATTATTTGATCGTGTGTGTGTTTCATTTTCCCTGTCATCTCTGATAACTTAGAATCTCTTCACATCAGGCATGTACCAGAAAGATGACCAAAGGGGAGAAAAACTCATACAAATTTTACTTTATATTTGCTGGGAGTATAAAAATATTTTTTGTTGATGTGATGGCACTGATGAGACATTTGCTCAGAATGCATCAGGAAAGCTGCTTTGTGATTACTGAGTACATTTTAATCAGTAAAACTTTTTTGTCTTTATACACTTCCTTAATAAAATGTAAAGTTTGTACAGCCGGCGCTGCCATTGTTTCCTGACCATTGTAATTGTCAAAACTATATGGATAAGTGCTCTGCATGTTCTAATAAATACATCTTTTGTAAAATCAGACTCTGGAGATAGAATGCTACAGAATTGGACTAAAAAGCTACTCCCATCTCAATGCTCATTTTTATAAGCGTATTTCAGGGGTTTTGTTTGTTTGTTTTTTAAGTCAATTTGACATTTTCTGTTTGGTTTTTTTTGCCAGTAATAAAGGATTAAATCAAACTTTTGTGAACTGAAACCATTGCAACAAAAAATCTAGTTCATATAAGATAAAACCTCAAATGATAATTCTGTTGATTTTCATTTATTATTGTTTGACAGAAAATGTAAACATTTATTACTTTCTTTTTGTTTTGTAGATTTTAAAACAAATAGGACAGTTGTAAACAAGTTACCAACTGGCTCCTCTTAAAATTTTAACTCTTAACTGCTGTCTAAGTTACTAGGCTATCTAAGCTCTAGATTCCTGCAGTAGCTGGAGAGGGGCAGATTCCATCAAAGGTGCTTCCCAGGGCGCAGCCAGAGCGATGTGCGTGAGAAACTGATTCGTCCTGCCCTTTTGGACAGATCCCACCCCATGCTTGGCTGGGTTAGTACGAACAGTCTGCTGATGAGCCATTTGAGATGTTTGCTTCTATGTACAAACCAGTTACACAGTGGAATTTGAGAAGCCGCGCCAGTGCTCAGTATCCGGGACTTCCTGGAATCGTGGACACCTACCTGCATGCAGAAAAACACGTGAATGTCTCCCTTGGATGTCCCGCCCCCCACCTACGAGCCACAGATAATGGAAGTGCCTCGCGATATGACGAAGGCGGAAATGAAACGTTTCACAAGCGATGCTGTTACAACTAATCTAAGACTGGCGAGTTTAGCTGGTTTATCCATTGAATGTTTCGTATGAAATAAGAGTTCAGCTCTACCTGGAGTGTTGATATGGAAGTGAGTAGGATCCTGTTTGTTTTATATCAACAATTGGCAAGCTTTGTGTCTTAAATTAGCCAGCGACGCGGAAATGAAAACGTGTCGGTTTTGTTATCGAGCTTGCTTGTTGTGTTAGCGGTCACAATTTTGGTAAACCTTCAACACATTAGCGAATATGGCATTTATATTTACTGGCTAACTGACTAGTTAACATTTAGATTTGCTAATTTGGATGACTACTGGTTAAGTAGTTGTCACTGGATGTCTGTTGACAGATAACTGAATTTAAGTGGAGTAAGCATGTTCTAATTTGTTAAATGTTACTTTAGTATATTTAGAAGAAACTTATTTAATCAAGGTATTATTATTTGAGCTAATCTAGCTAGCTAAGTTGTGAACATGGTTCTCTCGCCTGATGTGTCTTTTCTTGTCTACAGCGGGACACGGATATGGCGAGTGGGCCGTCAACCCCTTATCTGGGGAAATCTAAGGTGAAGATTATACTGTGTATATGACACTGAGACTTGTGAGCTAGTTCATCTTATTTCATCATGTGTTCTTTCCTCTTAATGTTTCAAGTTGGACACGTTGTCTAAAGAAGACCTCATTAAATTTGCAAAGAAACAAATGGCTGTAATGCAAAAGTTAAAGGCAAAATGTGCAGGTATGGAGTTGCCAGTTGCTTATCGATTAAAGTTGCTTCTTTTACACGTCTCCAAGTGCCTCATTGATCACTTACGGTTGTGTGTGGGTGGTTTCCTTTTTGAAAGATTTGGAAAAGCGAGTTGAAATGCTAAAGGCTCTTCCCAGTGAGAATTCAGATGACACAGTAATACAAGTGAGCATCAAGTACTCTGTTTTCTTTATGCATCCAGAATGTTTGCTTTTACCTCTTTGAGTTAATGTTCAAACAGATTAATATTTGCAAGTTGTGTTTACAGTAAACCTGTGATTAAAACACACTATATGCTTATCTGAGAGAATGGCTGCTGTGTCACTGTTTACCAGGAGCTGACTGAGAGAATGGATGCTGTATTGCTTGAGAAAGCTGAGACTCAACAGACCCTTGTGTTATTGCGGAAGGAAAATGAAAAGATCAAAATGCAGGCAGAAGTAAGTTCAGTTACTGTGCAAATAGATGAATGTATTGAGCAATCCATACAAATGTAAGTGATGATAAAGGTATTAGCTGGTGGTTTTAGTCATGGTGAAATACACTTTAATCTGGTGCTTGTACTCTGCAATCCCAGTGAACAAAAAAGGGTGACAAGGACCCCCAGCCTACAAAACACAGGTTCTTTTGGAAAGTTGTTGTTTTTTTTTTTTTTGTAGGGTCCCTGCAAAAGCAATGTTTTGTGGGACATTCCTATTGGATGGTCATGGTCCATAGGTCTGCCTTTTATACTTGTATACTCATAAAGGTTGTTACCAATGTAGTAAATTATGCTCTTATGATGCAACAGAGTGACATTTTAAAGATTTGACAATTTTTAAAAAAATGCATAAAATGCTTAAAAGGGAAAAGGAGAGGATATCCAGGGCCACCTGAGCAGGTAGTGTTGAGGAACAAGAGTGCAGACACATCCAGAACAGATGAGTGCAAAGTCTGGGGCAGATCACCACTGGCTCATTTTAAAGTTTTGACTAGCCTAAACCACCTTACTGTAAAGCTATCTTCAAGAAAGATAGAGAGATTAATGTGTAATTTTTTTAATGCATCATTAAAATTCAAGAGGCTTTAGAAATAATGCTGTAATAATATTCTATTCCAGCACAACCCAACTGTTTCAAAGTTATTTACATAACCCTCTTTAGTACTAACAGCAGCTCTTAGCAGTGCTCCTTCCTGTCTTAGAATGACAGTACCATTTATAATCATAGGTCTGTTAGCTTAAGAAGTTCTTTTGTTCATTTTTACATATCAGCAAGTGCAAGATTTTGGAGTTAATGTAGTTTATTTTCTTTCCGTCTGGATGTAACGGGTCTTAATCGGTTGTGTCTGTTTCAGATTCTAATTCAATGTCATTTCCATCTCCGCCACTAAATGGCGGTGTTTAGGGAAGGAAACACGGCTTGCGCCTTTTGTTTACACGTTTCCCATTTAAAGAACCACAATGATTTTTTTCCAGCATTTGTTTAGCTTTAGCATTGTTGTATTTTTTGTTTGTTTATTTGTTTCTTACTAAAATTAGCTATTTTTAAATTGCTTTAAGAGTGAGATTTTAACAGCATTACCATTTGTATAATGGATGGGTGGGTGGATGGATGGAATTGTATTGTAATATTGATGTAATATTCATCAACAGGAGTCAATGGAAAACTTACTTCAACTTCAGGAGAAACTGGATAATGTAAACAAAGAGCACATGGAAAAGATAAAGATTTTGGAAAAAGACTTTGAAATCAGTGAAGCAAAACACAGAGAAGAACTGAAGCTTATTAAACAAATGGAAAGTGAAAAAAATGAGAATGAGGCAATCCAAAGACAAAGACTAATAGAAGAGTTTAATTCTAATATTGAAACAGTTCGCCAGCAGTATGAGAACCAGGTGCATAACTTGCAACATGATCTGGAATTTGCAAAAAAAGCACATACCACTGAAATTGAAGCTCGTGTGGAAACTCACCAGATGGCTCTTGAAAAATCTCATGAAAACCTTAAAAATTTACAGGATGAGATTTCCAGGCTGAGCAAACAGCATGAAGACGATATCAGAGTCCTGGAAGAGCAGCTTGAGATGAACGCTGCACATTTTGAGATGGAGAGGGAGCGGTTTCTGAGTGAGCTCTCGGAGCAGCAGGTGCTTAAGGAGAGTTACCTGCAGGACGTGGAAGAAGAGGAAGAGGAGGGTAACAGCAGGACCCAGAAGGCCTCGGGAATTACGCATACGTCAGACTCCTTAACGTTGGAGGAACCACATGAGAGGCTAAGATTGACACTACAGGATTTGCAGTCCCAGAATGCAATGCTTCAGGAGGAGCTCATATTTCTCAGCAATGTAAAAACTGAGCTGGAGAGCAACTTGAAACATATAAAAGAAGAGTTCATGATGGAAAGGGAAGAGCTAGAGTTTAAGATTAATGAACTGCAAATGATGAAAGGGGATACAGACACTTGTCTGGAAAAGGAAGTTCATGTCCTTAATGAGCTAAAGACTGTAAGTCTTGACAAACATGAGCAGGAGCTTCAAAAATTACAAGAATTACACAAAACAGAAATGAAGGAGCTGGAGACTCGTGTGCTTTGTAATGCTGAACATGAAAAGGAAGCAATTATTCAAGAGTTAAAAGAGCTGCAGTACCGATGTACAGTTCTTGAAGAGGAAAAAAATATTGTCATCAGTGAATATGAGCACACAAAAGAAATACTGTCAAATCTTGAGTTGGAGCTGGGAGATAGAACAGCTGACTTTGTGAACCAGTACAGTGCCATGAAGGAGCATGCAGCCATGTCAATTCAGGAACTGCAAGAAAAACTATACGAGAAGGACAGTGTGATAAAGAATCTGAAGAGCGTAGCGCAAACATCGGTCAACTCATCAGACAAATGTAAAGAGATTCACATCACCGTGGCCTCGGATAAAGAGCACAGACTAGAAAACATGAGAACAGATCTAGATCACATGGTAGAGGAATGTAAATGTGGACAGAAGGACACTGTCCAACTCACCCTTAAGGTGCTGGAGGACCTGTTGTTGACTTTGGAAAGTGCCTTGGCAGAGAGGAGAAGTTTTAGGAGCTGTATAGCTCATTTGGAAGAACAGCTCTATGAAAAAGAGCAGACAAAGAACTGTGATGCCATACTAACAGAACAGCTTCCGCTTCACCACACAGAGGAGCAAGTACCCGGCAGGGAGCTCCAGGCCGAGGCGTTGATCACGCCAAATGAGGCTTTGATCATGTCAACCGAGGAGCACACTGAAATGCAGATGCCGAATGAGATCAGCCTTCACGACAGTGAGCACCATTCTGAGGATGAGAGAACTGAGGGAGCGGCAGTCAAACTGCATGAACAACCTCCAAATGAAGTTGGAACACAAGGAACTAAGGATGACTTGAAAACCAAAGATGATGTGAAAAGTCTCCACCATATGCTCAATGAGAAGGAGGTCATAATAGTACAGTTAAATGAAGAAATTTCCCTTTTACAGGTATGTGTTTGCTAGGTATTTATTTCTTAAATCATAGTGGGGGGTTTTTTTGGACTTCTGCTGTTTTGTCATATAGGCTTGATTTTATGTTTGTCTACATAAATTTGACAGAATTGAAATATTTTGACTGTTGATTTCTAGGAATTCAAGATGTCTACCTGCAACAAAAATATGCAAATAGGTATGTTTGTTATTCTTTTGAATGTGGAGTTCTTTATTGTTAGCACATTGTTTTTGCAGTCTGCATATAAGTATAAACCAAACCTATTCATATAAACGTTGCATATTATCTGCATATGCAGTTACAAACTCTGTACATTTAAATTTAGGTTGTATAGTAGCTAAACGCACTTATTGAAGTGGTAAATTCACTAGAGTTCAGCCAATGACAGATTTCAGCCAGTGACTGCTCTGTAATTGAAGTGATTGCCAGACATTTTCAGGGAGCTACAAATATGGGGTGGGCTTTGGTCTGTCCTGTGTATAAGAACCACACTGGATAACTAGTTGTTGTTCACAGCATTGTATGTATATTGTGAACCAGAAAATAGCGAGTGATATTATTCAATATTTGAGCAGAAGGAATACCATAAGTAAATCATGATTTTTATTGATTTTGTATCTCTGACTGTAATCATGCACAAACTGTGGGGTAAACCTGTATTTTAACCTCATTTTCTGTAGAAATCTTAGAAAATGAAGTCAAAGAGAAAGACGAACGCATGAACAAGATCAAAGCTGTAGCTGTTAAAGCAAGGAAGGAACTGGAAAACAGCAAAAAAGAGGTGAGAGCGAAAAAGAGGTGAGATGTTTCTACAGGCCACATTCAGTACTGTGTAGATAGATGCTGTTCCCAGAGTGGCGTTTGTATTGTCTTGCATTTAAAAGGCATTAAAAAAATAATATATTGTGTGTGTGTGTGTATATAAATGCATTTGAATGTAATGTAACCCACCTCATTACAGGCATCTGCTCTTAGAGAGGAGCTGGCGGCCGTACAGGCTGCACGAGATAAACTGTCCGACTCTGTGAAGGGCATCATCCAAGGTGCAGAGGAGTACAAGGTAAATATCAGCTGTAACTTACATGAATTAGAAGGTAAACAGCATCTATTGATGAAATGGTCTTTTCCACTCTGGTATCTACTCTGAAAAGTTAAACTCCCTTTGAAATATATGTACTTAAAGGCTTAGTGACCATACATGTGACTGATCAGGAGAACAGAAGTTCTGCATTTGACCCTGACCCTGACCTTAACCCTAGCTCTCACCCTGACCTTAGTATATGCATGTTCATAATGGTTCTAAACATACCTTAACTTTAGCTGAAGTTAGATTTGTTAGATTTGTAGATGAAGGTCTCATCTACAGAGGGTAATAATATTGCAAGAGTCTAGAACATTTGGGTATAAAGGGGTCTTTATTTCTAATATTCTGTCCCTTTTTTGTTTTTTCCTCAATGTTTAGTTGCATTTTTAACTTATGAATGAACTTAATTCACAGAATCTTATGATTAGTTATGACAAGCAAACTGAACTATTGGATGAAGAGAAAGAGAAGCTGGTGGGAGCAGAGAAACTGGTTGAGGACTTGACCAAACGTTTACAGTCAGCTGTTGAACAGGTAATCACATTGCTCGACCAATGTGTGTTATTTATAAGTATTATAACTTATGCATGTAAGAGAATTATTAAAAATAACTGGGAATTCGAATGAATTCAGAGATTTCACACAGTGGTATAAATTAAATTTCCCATTTCAGACTTTGCTGTCAAATAAAGCTCATATGCAGTGTCTTGAAAAAGTGTCAACTTCCATTGGTTTTGTTTTAGAACTCAACCACCATTATTCATATTTTATTGAGTTTATGCAGGTTAAAGACCATTAAGTTTTAAAAAGCTTAATTAAAAACAAGGAAGTGTTACTCAAGGAAGTGTTACTTAGTCTAAAGTAAATATGGGGCAGGCTGTATAACAAGTTTTAAAAAGTTTTAAAAGCTTATTTAAAAACAAGGAAGTGTTACTTAATTAGAATTAGAACCCAGTTACTCTTGATAGGCCTGACTTAGTAAACTTGGAATTATTCTATGTTTATAAGGCATTTCACGTTGAAAGTGAACCATTTATGGTCATCTGACTCGCAGAACACTCTAGAGATAGAAGAGTCTTTATTTCAACCAGTGCTGGAGTCCATGCCACCTTTCCAAAGCGCATGTTTCCTACCTTTTGTATTTGTCAATAAGCAACTGCATCTGTCATTTAGTTTTGTTTTCTCTTCCCAAGACCGGCTAAGACTGTTTTGCATAATATCTGTAAGGACCACAGAATATATGATCTGATACAAAAAAAAAAAAAAAACACAGATACTGTCAGTTATTAATCTATGTTGTGTTTAAATAATTGTTATTGGTTATTTAGGGGTAGCAAGCTATTTGTCAGTAAGCATTGTGGGTTATGACAACTTCATGACTGCTTATAAAAGTGCTCGAGCTAATACAAAGGTTCATTTTGTTAGTTTAATGCATACATCGTATATATATGCCAATTAACAACCCCTTCCATTCCCCAAAAGTTGATCTGAATACACATTTTTCTTGTCTTTGTCAAGAAAACTGTCTTGTATAGAAAATCCTGCTTTAAAAACAAAATCTCTGCCACCTTGTTTCTCTGACAGCATAAGCAGCTGTCCTCTGAGAGAGAAGACATGGTTGCTCATATTGAGACACTCCAAAGTAACGTTCGTCAGCTGGAAGCACAGGCACTGGAGATGCAAAAGCTAAAATCTGGGTTAGAGAAAGACCTGGAGGCAGAGAAGATTACAAAAGAGCAAAAAACAAAGGTACAAAAACAAAGTTTACAGTTGTAGTGAACGATCCCTTTTCAAGTCAGATTTCTGCTATGTATTAAGTTTAAAATGTCTGAGCATACAAACTAGTTTTCAGCTACACCAAGAATAGAATTTGAGTTTGAAAGGACTCATTTTGGGTGATTCCAGGACCACCACTGTCTGATTTTTTTGTGATTCTAGGACCACCAGTCTGCTGTTGCAGATCTTGAGGAGACGCGAGCTTTACTGCAAAAACAGGAACAGCAGCTACAGCAAACTGAACAAGAGCTGGAACAGCTTAGGAAGGTGTGTTCAGAAACCCTCACACTGGACTCAGCACCTTCATGTACCTGGTTATAGGCTGAAATCATATCATGCATTTTATCCATAGATGTTAATGTACCTAAATCTTTTTGTCATGGCCGTTGCAAACCTAAGTACTTCAAAACGCTGCCCTTGGGCTGTTTTAACAACATTAATATTAATCAAAACGCTGCCCTAGGGCTGTTTTAACAATATTAATATTAATCAAAACCCTGCTCTAGGGCTGTTTTAACAAAATTTAATAATAATCTAAACCCTGCCCTTGGGCTGTTTTAACAAAATTAATATTAATCAAAACCCTGCCCTTGGGCTGTTTTAACAATATTAATATTAATCAAAATGCTGCCCTAGGGCTGTCTTAACAATATTAATATTAATCAAAATGCTGCCCTAGGGCTGTCTTAACAATATTAATAGCTCTCATAACACTGTTTCCAGTGTTCTACTGCTGTCAAAGGCCATTTGTGATATACAGTGCTAGAACAGCCCCATGTATCTGCAGTTTCTGAACAACAATATTATTTTGTAATTCTATTTCTGCTAAATGACACTACAGCCCACTTTCCAATATCATACCTCTCCAGTCTCACTCACTGGCCATGAGACTCATGGTCTTACACCCAACCAGTCAAATCTCACACATCACAAAACGGTCTGCAGAAATAGTTGATTTGTTGCTGTGGCAGTAACAAATAGCAAGCGAAATCTAAATGGCTGTGCCCTCCCGACACATTAGTTAGATAAGCCAATGAAATGAGCTGATGGTTAGATTACACACCCCCCACCCCTCAGATGACAGAACTGAAGGACCACCAACCACTACCCCCTCCACAAAATCTCACACACTGGATATTTCTGACCTTGAGAGGTATACCATATATTAAAAAAGTGTCAAGCATAAATATGTTTTCTAATTGGCTGCATGACTGTTTATATTTGGGTCAGATCTGATGACTTGGTGGGGATAGAACTGCACATACGAGGGTTAAACTGGAAACACCCCAGAGCAATTATGCTCATGCTGAAAACATTGTTTCAAATGAAACCTTGTTTTTGTTGTGGGCGTGCGTGCGTGCTTGCGTGTGTGTGTGTGCGTGCATCTAGGATGCCCAACAGAGCACGTTGCTGGACATGGAGATGGCTGATTACGAGCGGCTAGTCAAAGAGCTCAACGTCCAGCTCTTGGAGAAGGACAAACTGCTGGAGAAACAGGAGAACCTTGCCCAGGCTCAGAGAGACAGGGAGGAGAAACTGAGCCAGGAAATGGGTGAGGACTACAGTGTCCCCATCAGTGAAGCTTCATTAGAGACTATCAGATTATTTTTCCTATAGCTTTTCATGCCAAGTTTGAAGTTTATAGTTAAATGATTCTTTTGATTACCTTTCCAAATGGAGTAATGGTAATGGAGACTTGTCCTCTTCCGCTAAAGTGTTTATCATAAGCAGTAAAGCCTGGTATGTCAAAGGAGTGAGAGAGTACTTCTGATGTGGAGGTATTTTAAAATGTTTTGGCTTTAGACTATTTTAGCAGTTATTGTATATTTGAGAAACAGGATATTTTTTGTTTATTTTTGTTTTTTTATTTAGAGACGCAAAAAGATATGCATTTAATTACAGAATTTTTATATCATGTAATTCAATTCATTACAACTGAAGTAAAGCACAGCTGGTGGCTGGTTTCATATGAAGTAAAGCACAGCTAGCCCTAATTCTAACCCTGACCCTACCCTGCAACACAGGTCAGAAACGGGAGCGTCTCAGTCTAGTGCACTTATGCTTCCCTAAGAAGCTTTTTATTGTTTTTTGAGCAGGTTAAATAAGTGGTGAACAGAGAGTAAGGGATTGAAAAAACTCAACATTTATATCAGCCAGACATATTAATTATACTGTTACATATTATACTGATACATATTATTTATGCTGATTATTTATACTGATTTTTCCCATCTTTCATCTGGGCAACATGGGCCATCTAGACACAACTGACTTCTAATCTGTGGTTCATATCTGGGGTTATTTAATTAATGTTCAGTAGAAATTGAGGGGGTTTGAAGGGGTCTCTGAATACATCATGACACATTTATTTTGATCTTGTACCTGAAAATAACTCCAGAGTTTGTGATTAAGTCAATAACTATGGGAATAGTCTTTCACACCAGAGGAATAAAATGCCTGCATGCAGTGATGTGGTTTAGGGTGTTTCTCTCTCATTGTCCCCTGAGATGTTCTCATGCTGTTACTTGCAGTTATGTCAAAAATGACATTTTTATGAGAATCTGATACACGTTTACTAAGTCTGGGTCTTAGCGTTATCACAGTATCACAGTACTGCCCAGTAATACTCAGTATCACAGTACTGTCCAGTAATACTCAGTATCGCAGCATCACGCAGTATTAGACAGTATCATAGTACTATACAGTGTTAGGCTTGGTACGTTTTCGTTATAGTTCAGAGACTCTCAAGCTCCAGTTAGTTGCTGATGTAACCAGAACCCCTGTCACATCCCATTTCAGCATTACAATTAAACAATTCTTTTTTTGTTTTTTCTTCTTTGTTTACCTCAGAGTCTCTGAAATCACTTGTGGATATCGGAGAAGAAAAAAACTCAAAGATGAAACAACTGTTGGTGAAGACCAAGAAAGATTTGGCAGATGCCAAGAAGGAAGTGAGTTCTGTATGGTATAATTTACCTGTTCACACCAGATTTTATTGATCATATTACCTTAAGGTAATACACAAGATATCTAAATGATGTGTCATATTTTAGACATTTGCCATAAACTCTATTCTCCACTAGCTATAAATCACGGGCAGTTAGTAGTTTCACTGTATTTTATCAATGTAACTGCAATTTTGTTTGTTTTCCAAGTATTTATTTTCTGTAGGGAAGTGTAGAGCAGTGATGGAGTGTCCAATAGTAACATACAAAGTCTGTATCGGCTTTGATGTTTTAAAAAAGCCTCTGACTGCTTGTTTTGCAGGAAGCGTCTCAGATGATGATCCAGTCTTCTCTGAAAGGAGAGCTAGAGGGTAGTCTGCAGCAGCTGGACGGCTATAAGGTATAAGGCTCCAGGAGGTCTGCGAGAACTTTAAGGTGTGGATCATAGAGTGTGGGAATTATTGTGAGAAATGACTGTGTCTGCCTGTCTCAGATTCAGTGCAGTGAACTGCTGGCAGATCGGCACAGGCTGCAGGAGCAGTTAAAGTCACTGAGTGACCAGCATCTGAAGGCAGTCGGCACCTTCCAGTGCAACGTCAACACTCTGCAGGAACAGCTCAGTTCTACAAAGGTACTCAGTTTTCTCCTGTTACTTTGTCTGTGTAACAGTACTAACTCTTGTTGGAGCTCTGCCTGTCCTGTAGTGTTGTTTCATTACCCTGGTACTGGCACTGTGTGAATCCCATATAAGACAAACAAAGCGGGGATATCTCATTAAAACAGGAGGCTGTTGAGCCAGGACCAGGGAACAGATGCAGAAGCTGCTGGAGTAAAGCACATTAGAATGATGAGGAGAAGCTTTAGGGTCAGCACGTCACATTCACTTAGAGCAATGAGAAGCTTTAGGGTTGGGGTCAGCTAGTCACACTCACTTAGAGTGGTGAGAAGAAGCTTTAGGGTTAGGGTCAGCACATCACACTCACTAAGAGCAATGAGAAAAGGTTTAGGGTTAGGGTCAGCATGTCACGCTCACTTAATACAGTTATAAACAAGGCAATAGCAAACACACACAAAGCTGGGAACACAAGCACACTGAGCTGGACTGTCTGGGGTCCATAAGCACTGGGTTGGGAAGTGAACAGTTGTTCCCTGCATCATGCTGATGAATGAGAGAGACACGGAGCCATCCATCCCACACACAGAGCAGGGCAGATGCTCTCTGTGACCCTGTCAGCCTCGCCTGGCTTTGGCCCTGCCGGATCTACAGCTAGTGCCCTTGTGACAAAGTGCAAACTCTTAAACAGCTGCACCACTCCAGAGCTCAGATGGTGTCTGCAGGTGCACGCATATTCCAAATAAGAAAAATAATTAATAAAAAATAAGACTAATAATGTCTGTATTACTGAAAAAAGCTGTGGTCTGAGTTTTTCTTCCGTTTGCAGGCCGAACTCTGCTCGACAGTGTCTGAGTTTGAGGGTTATAAGGTGCGGGTGCACAATGTTCTCAAGCAGCAGAAAACCAAAAGTTCTGCTCCATGTGATGGAGAATTTTCAAAACAGGAGAGGTGAGATTTCAGTTTCCAAAGTTGGCTTATCAGAGTCAACACACTTTTCATTTATTAAATTGACTTAACAGAGTTGAAGCTTCTTTTCCACAATAAATGCCTCATTGACCCCTTCATGCCGGTTACAGTTTCTTTTTCCACAGCTTTGGTCCTGGAAATCAGGGCCAGGAAGTATTTGTGGCAGTGAGCCACTCTGGTGGCTACATGGGTCTGACAAGAATTTTGGAGTTGTTTGAAATGTTTTTAGTGTTTCTTTTTATGTCTGCAAAGCAGTACAGGACATATTCAAATACTGAATGTCAACGGGAGAGAAGTGACCCGATCAGTGAATCCCTGAGGTTTACCTCCGTTTGCGTTAGACCCAATCAGTGAATCCCTGAGGTTTACCTCCGTTTGCGTTAGACCCAATGATGTGAATCCCTGCATCATTAATCCATCCCAGACGGAGAGGTCTGTGGCACTAAAAAGGATTAGAGGACCGTTTGTAAGCGTTCAATGCCGAACTGTGATCTTGTGAAAATGCAATTAGAACTGTCCGTACTCAGAACCATTCTGCCCTACAGAGGAAAAAGACTTTAATATTTAGTTTTAATATTACACAAAACGTATTTGACCCCATGTCCTGACAAGGTATAAAACCAAATTTATGTACCTGTGTGTGTGTGTGTGTGTGCGCGTACGCTGTCCTGATCAGGGAGCACATGGACAGTATGATGGAGCAGCTGCGTTCAAAGCTCCAGGAGAACCAGCTCCATCTGCAGAGCAGCACTGCAGAACTGCAGCAGCTGCAGACAGAGCACGACCTGCTCCTGGAGCGCCACAACAAGATGCTTCAGCAGACCATTGCAAAAGAGGCTGAGCTGAGGGAGAGGTGTGTGTGGGGTGGGTGTGGGGTGTGCATGTGTGTACCTGGAGGTGTGTACGTGTGTGGGGGTGTGCATGCGTGTTCCAGAGTGTGTGCATGAATGTTAAAAAGTTGCTCTGGGATGCCATTTTTCCTGTAGGGCACTGATAAATTATTAATATGCCACCCACCATCAAAGAAATATAGAAATAGGAGAAAATAAATAGTAATGTTCTACTTGATCATTTAAAAATAATTTGACTTATCATATTTTCATGACTCAAAAATATTTTTAGTTTCATTAGAAATTATTAAAGGCTCTAAGAAATCTGAAAATCTAATTAGGCGTATGTGTTTTCTACTCATGGTCTCCCTGAAAAAATTATAATTTTGATATTTAGTAGCTGGGCTGATAGTTATGGAACTGTCTTGTTCAACTGTTTGCTTCTTCGTGTCCCAGGCTGCTGACCCTACATTCAGAGAATTCAGCGCTGAGATCTGAGCACAGTCAGTCTGTGGCTCAGCTGACGGCACAAGCCGACGCCCTGCGCAGCAGCTTCCGTGAACAAGTGCACCATCTACAGGATGAACAGCGCAGCACAGTGGAGATGCTGCAGCAGCAGATAAGCAGGCTGGAGGCCCAGCTCTTCCAGCTGCAGAAGGAGCCCAGCAGCACAGGTACCAGTGTACCTGGGTGCCAGCAGCACAGGTACCTGGGTGCCAGCAGCACAGGTACCTGGGTACCAGTGTACCTGCAGCAAAGTTTCCAGTGAAGCAGTACTTCAGTGATGTAATGCTTATCAAAACCATTCAGTTTGTAATGTTCACAGTACAGTCCAAAGCATTATATGAGTTTCTTTGCATAGTAATTAAAGCATAGCATGAAAAATATAGCAAGGGGCAAATCTCTTTCCAGCATTACTAGGACTAATTAAAATATTTTATCATTCCATTTAGAAGATAATTAGTCATTTAGAAGCTGAATAGTCTGGGAATAAAGTATTTTTAACACTGAACAGTCGACTGTGCTGCCCAGGATGTACTAGAGGAACCACAGCACAGCACACTAGTGCCACCCATACACTAGCTCCACCCAACCAGTAGCTCCACGCATACAGTAGCTTCACCCACATGGGTCTCATTAATTGATGATGAATTTAATCAGGCCAGCAGTAGGAAACCCTGAGCAGTGGTGGGACTGACTGGAGAAGCACAGGTTTACATCAACAAAAATATTTAAATAATAAAGTCCAAGCAAACCAGTGACTGTCCCAACTGGTTACTACAGAGAGCATTTTTCAGAGATCCCTCATATTAGAAACCCATAACCTCTGACCTTCCCCAGGTTCAGCACCTGTGCAGCAAATTCGGAAGTCTCTTCCAGACAGGAAGCTTGCAGACATGGCTGTGTGTGAGCTGCAAAACATGGCTCGAGAGGAGGGAGAAGGCATGGAGACCGCAGAGGCAGAGCTGGTGTCCACTTCAGACAGCGCCCCACCCACACTGGAGCAGCTGCTCAGCTCCCCAGACCCCAAACAAGGTAGACGCTCTGCATGGTCAGCATTTTTTGTTGTCATGTTTACTTTAGACAGAGGTGTTGTAGTGTGGTCCTGGAGGGCCAAAGTCCAGAAAAGTTTAGCGATAGCTCTGCACAGACACACCTAGTAAACCTGGCAGTTGATTGAAGAGTTGAATCAGGTGCGTTTAAGCAGGTCCGTCACAACAGTGCTACATTAACTATTACATTATGTAATATTAGTTAATTATGTAGTACTAGTTAATGTGGCACTTTGGTTTCAAACCCTGGTCTGATGGGGCCTTTCCAGTGCAGTTTGCTGTTTGACCTGCTTAAATGCAGGTAGCACAGTTTTGCTTCTGATACTTTTAAAGTTGCTAATATTATAATAATTTGAAATGAGCACCCATTCCAAACTACTCTAATGCTTATGAAACGTACTTTGATATACATACTTACTTTTTATACTGTGAACAGATGCTACAAATCAGTTTCTTCTGCTTCCCCATAAAAGCTCATCTCCATGTTTCCTCATTTATGTGTTTTTTACACACTTTAAGCAGTGAACACAGGACATGTTTAGACCGAAGGCCATGAAATCAGAACAATGCTGTTATTTTTAGTTGTTGGTAAAGTTTGCTTCTGGGTCTGAATATCTATCACAACCTTTATTTTTTAAATGTAACAAAAATATTTGATATATAGTTAATTGTGTGTATGTGCGCGTGTGTGTGTGCACTTCTGCATCTGTCCATGTGTATTGTGTGTGCATCATTGTGTGTGCATATACATTGTATTGTGTACTGCCTATTGTCTATATATTTATGCATGTCTGTGTGTATGTGCGTGTTCCTCTGTGTGTCTGTGCGCATATGAGCGAAGAGCCCTTTGTGTGGCAGGTGGAGCCCACTAAAGATGATCTGAGTCAGAGACTCAGTACTGCCACCCGCAGTTTGGAGCACATGAACAGCCTCCTGCATGAGAGTGAAGCCACTAACGCCGTCCTCATGGAGCAGATCAGTGTAAAAACACACACACACACACGAACGCCGTCCTCATGGAGGACATCAGTGTAAGCATGTGTAAACCCACACACTAATGCTGTCCTTGGGGAGCAGATTAGTGTACGCATGTGTGTGTACCCACACACACACACACACACACACACAAACACACTAATGCTGTCCTCATGGAGGAGATCGGTGTAAATCCATGTATACAAACATGTATATAAACTTACACACGCACCCACATGCACACATGTTTACTCCTCAGCACAGCTCTGTGTGGAAAGACTTTGAGCGTGTGAGCATTATGAATAACAATGATGATCAGCCCTGTATAATGAAATTCCCACCAAGTACACGCTCAGATTATAAAGGTCCTCATGGTCCTCAGTGTTACAGTGGGACTGGTTATGTATAACACAAATGACCAAAACAAGGAAGTTTTAATTATTTAAACAACAATTTTTTGTAATAATCTTTTTGTAATTTTTATCTATGATGGTGGTGACTAGTGGTATAAAACATCTGAAAAGTTCTGACAATCCATATGAGAGCTGAGGACCAAGGAAGCTGTTTTGTTGTAATGAAAATGTGAAATTACAAATAAATGCCAAATGAAGTCAGTCTGACATCCTGTGTAGGTCCTGAAGAGCGAGCTACGGCGTCTGGAGCGGAACCAGGAGCGGGAGAAGTCTGTGGCGAACCTGGAGTACCTGAAGAATGTGGTGCTACGCTTCATGCTCCTGCCTGCGGGCAGTGAGAAACAGGCCCTGCTGCCCGTCATCCACACGCTGCTGCAGCTCAGCCCTGACGAAAAGAGCAAGCTGGCAGCCATCGCGCAAGGTACGCGCAACTGTATGCTCGCCCGTCCCCGTCCACTTGCTTGCAGCCGTCTACGCACACTGCAGCTTTAAAAAGTTAAAAGATGTGCTGTCATTCACTACCACAAAATCAGAGGCTCAATTTATTTAGATAAAACAAGACAACCAATAAATTAAAAAGACAAGATAATTCATATGGAAGCAGCAGTTCATGACCAAACTGTTAATACATATTTACATATTCATATGTACAAAATAATTTGCTCCATAGGTTAATCTGTCCCATGTCTTAATCTCTCTCATGGCGTAATCTGTCCCATGGGTTAATGTGTCCCATGAGTTAATCTCTCTCATGGCATAATCTGCCCCATGGGTTAATCTGCCCCATGGGTTACTCTCTCGTGGCATAATCTGTCCCATGGGTTAATCTGTCCCTCGGTTTAATCTCTCTCATAGCATAATCTGTCCCATGTATTAATCTCTCTCATAGCGTGATCTGTCCCAAGAATGAATCTCTCCCATATCTTAATCTGTCCCATGGATTAATCTCTCTCATGGCATAACCTGTCCCATGGTGCAGGTGAAGAAGAGGCTGCACACTCTGGAAGGTCGGGTTGGACCTCATACCTACACAGCTGGTCTGGAATCAGATAGGACAAAGCCTCAAGATGGATCCTAATATCAAACACACTCCACACTTACTTCACTCACACACACACACACACACACACACACACACACACACACAGACATCTGTTAATAAAATAACCGGTAGACTATTTACAAAAAGATTATTTAGTGTGAAGGGTGATGCTACATCCTCTCTGAGTTAGTTATGTGAAACATTCACACTGTTTACAGGTTGCACATAATGACTTATGACTCACATTGTTCTGTTTTCTCCTGAAAGTCGTGAGCTGTTGTCTTTGTGAGCTGGGTTTTTTGTTTTGTTTTGTGTTTTTGTTTGTTTGTTTGTTTGAGATAGACATTTAAATTAAAAACTCCCTGAAAATTTCTTACTGTGATGAAATTCACTCCAGACATATTTACTTAACTACACCACCACCAGATCCACTGATTGTGCATCTGATCAAAAACGTCTTTTGGTCAAGTCTGTTATTGTTATGTTAATATAACAAAGCCTCTACCATACAATCTAAAACCTGGAACACAAATCACAGAAAAGGGTCCACAATCAAGTCTGAAGAATTAAGAGTATTTTTCACTTTTAATTTATTTAAGTTGTATACCTTGTCAATGTAAATGCATCATGTCCTATTTTAATTAAACCATCAATGAATCATAGGGGGGTGCAGCAGATTGTCAATGCCAGTTTTACTTAAATATTGGTAAAATTGGTAACCCTTTTGTATCTGTTATAGCATTGTTGGTGCTGTCTGTGAAACTCCGTTTCCTGAATAGCATACTATTTATATAACTAAGATTATTAAATGTGACAGGAAACTTGAGTGGTAATACATGTGTGTAATATCCTGGCAGAGCAGGTAAAGCGCGGTGCTGGGAACACTGAGGTCACGGGTTTGATTCCCAGTGTATAATCATGAGTAGGTACATTTTTCTGGATTAGTGTGTCTGCCAAATGTTCAAAGGACTGTCAAAGTGGTCTTCATTTTTTTCTCAAGTCACAATTTGACAAATCTATGCCTGGTGTCTGACACAGGTCAAGCCATGTGATTTGAGTCCTTCATTTCTGATGAAGCAGCACTTAGCCACAAAAGTGAGTCAAATTGAATTGAACTCATCAAAATAAATCTTGCTCAATTGTCCTATAAGTACCTTTTCCATTCAATAACAAATACATGCAATAAGGAAAATGAGATTGTAATTATTTTTTTAAATGGTTTAAAAGTCATATGAGATGTTGAGTGTTATGAGAGATCTCATATTATGAGATGTTGAGTGTATGAATGTTGAGAGGGAATCAGTGAAAACTAAATTTTCTTCACTTGCTGGAATATACAGTCTCATAATTCCCCTGTAGTTAATTTCATGTGTACAAGAATGTTTAATTTTCATGATAAAATCAGTAAAATTGTGACAGGTGAGGATGCCTCTTGACTCACCTACAGCAGGCTGTTTGATAGCTGTATGCTCGTATGTTTTCCAAAAAAAGTGAAACATGACTGCATGCAACAGAATGAAAGGAACAATGGTTTAGTCATGTCTCCTTGCCTGTACACCTGTAGCTTAATTTGATGAAGATAAGCCAAAATATAACCTTTATATTGTTAGAAATTTATGTAAATGAATTTTATACAAATGAATTATAAATTCATGTATATGAATCCAGCCAACATTGTTTCTATATATAGATATATACCTGTCCCCAGGTGTGTACCTTTTTGAATGTTTTCTTTGGCTTTATTTTTGCATGTTGTGCACCAGTCAAACATGTCCCCCAGACAGTACCCAGGGAGTAGAGGGAGACAGACAGACGAACAGTACCCAGGGAGGAGATGAGAGAATTCCCAATGCCACAGTACTGGCTTCATTTGCTACATATTAATATGAAGTCAAATCTCATAGGACATAACAGGCTGCACCTTCTTCTACCGGGGGGGTTCACACAACTTTAGGTTTCTTTGAAAAGTGGTAAGCTCTCAACATGCTGGGGAAATCCACATATAGACTCTCTTGTCCAGAGTAGCTTACAATAGTGCATTAACCCTTACCCTAGTACCTTAATCCTTACCTTAGTGCTATAACCATAACCCTAGTAATAGAACCATGTTCGAGAAAATACCCACCAGTAACAGCTGAATTTTTAAGTATATATTATGAACATTAGAAAGTGAAGATGAGAAATAATCAGTTTCCTAGAAGTGTCTATGGATTGTTTACATGTCTAAGGTTTGCCTCTTAAAGATGTTAGTGTCTTGATTGATTATGAAGTGGCATTGCTTCAGGGATCGGCTTGGGAACAGCCACACGTGTAAGTGTTATCTTGAGTGAGGATGAACCCACTCGTGTTATGCATTTAACATTCCTTGATCTACAGTGTTAGGTCTGTACTGGTAATGCATCATAAAAGGGTTAGGGTCATTACCACCCACAGTGTTAGGTCTGTACTGGTAATGCATCATAAAAGGGTTAGGGTCATTACCACCCACAGTGTTAGGTCTGTACTGGTAATGCATCATAAAAGGGTTAGGGTCATTACCACCCACAGTGGACAGTGCAGTGGCCACAGACAGGTGCGTAATAATCATGACCAGCGATGTCTGGCTGGAATTGTCCATGTGAAAGGAAGAGCAACTATGGCAGAAACCACATCTACATTCAGTGCAGGAGACCCCACATGCATATCCCACTGATCAGTGCAGTGTTCTTTAGCCTAATGAGATACAGGAGCAAACGACTCACCAGAGACCCCCTCTTAACACCACAGTGTTGGACACAGTGCCTCACCCAGTCTCATGAGGTTGCTAACTGGGCCAGAGGACTGGTAACATGGTGTGGTCTGAAGAGTCACGGTAGTAATCAGACTGATGTTTTGTGTGTGTGCATACCCCATGAACCCCATCTGGCAACAAGGCACTGTGCAGGCTGCTGGTGGGCCCATGCTGGTGAGGGTGTGTCCTCATGGCAAGGGTTTGTCCACTGGTCCACCTAAACACGCCATTGGCCGGTGCTCAATACATTTCACTACTTGGTGACCATTTGCAGCCCTTCATGGACTTCAGATACCAGAGCAATGATGGGATATTCTAGCAGGATAAAGCATTGTGCCATCTGGTCCAAGTTGGCCAGAAGTGGCTTGAGGAGCATTCTGGTTAGTTCTGACAGATGATGTGGCTGCTCGTTCACCTCACTTGAGCCTAAACAAGCATTTATGGGATGATGTGGAAAGGTCCATTTGCACCTGAGATCTTGCACCTACAAATTCCTCAGAGCTGCAGTTGACTGTGCAGACAGCATGACTCAGCTTGTTAGGTCATCTGAAGAAGTTGTGCTTGTACTCAGGGAATAATTTCAGTACAGGCCAAACTTAGACTGTGGATCAGTCTGTAAGACATCCATTTGCACAACACTGAGTCAAACTGTGCCCATCCATTAACAGAGAACTGTCTCTATCACTAAAGAACTATTACCTGTCTACATAATACGACCACATTTTTCCCTTAACCTCTTAACAGCTGTCAGTGCAGGATTGCTCAGGAGTGCTGCAGGTGACAGGGTTTCATTAGGGCTTAACAAATGACCTCCAGTACAGAAATCAGTCATATTCAACAGGCTGTGAGTCTGGTCTCCTCATATGTGACGGCACGGGGTTCATCTCTCATGCAGCCACCGAGTTCTGGCAGAGCAGATGCTTTTTCAGTCTGCCTGTAGACTGACGTTATAAATATTCATTGGTAAATTTTGCCTAAGTGTTTGTAAGAATTCCCATGTGCATTAAAGGAATATTTCAGAATTTTTCAACTAGAGGACTAGAGGACTTCCTTAAGATCTGTCAAGTTCAAGATGGAATCTGTGAAAAAATCCATAATATAGAAATAATTAATTAATTAATGTAGGAACTCTGTTCTATCCTGTATCATGTCATAACACAGAGCATAACATTTTTTCTACATGAGTGACTTCACTGAAAATCAATAGGTATGGTGGCAGGAAGCTATGGTTATAGAATAAGGGCAATGCTGTAATACTGCCCCAGATCTCTGTCAGCTGCACATGTAGCACATGGCTGAGTATCACTGACAATATTTCAATATGTTTCCTTTATTTACCTGAAACATATTTAATATTGAAAACCTGGGGCAGTTGTTGAAACAGAGAGTAGATGAGTATATGAAACATCACTATTATTTTTCATGTTTTTTCAGAACATAATTATGAATTCTTCAGTCAAAGGTATTTGCAAATTAGCTGTAAATATGCATGATAACATTTTAGAGATGGAACTACTTGTCCAGAGGGAAGAGCTTGTAATGTGGTAATATTATCCTACTGTACATATAGAAGTAAGCACAATTTTCCTAATCATGCAGGGATACCTCACAACCTTAGGGAAAGTGAAGGATTTAGAACATAAGTGATTCAACAACTACTTATAAATATTTTAATTGAGCTAAATTTTGTTCCTACCAAACAGAACTGCCATATGGCCCTCCAATGTTATTCTGCAGGTTATGATAGATTTAAAGTTTCTGTTTTCTTTTGTTTTTGCAATATGTGCCCAATCAGGGTTTTTCCCAGCATGTCCCAGACTCACACTACATGGAGAGCCACTGAAGCAGCCGGCCACCACTGATAGACCCCTGCTGAAGTAATCTTGGGTTCTTCTTGATAGCCTCGTGCACACACACTCCTGCCCGTTATCATGATTGACTCAGGAAAGCAATCACACTCCAGCTGGGTAATTATGTGCAAGTATAAACTAATCAATAACTGATGACTTACTGTATGGGTGCAGTCCCCAACCCCAACTGCAGTTAGTGCTGTCAGGCACATTAATCACCAACAATAGTAGTCACTACAAATTCAGTGTATTTTCCCAGTTTAATTGTTCTGAGTAAAATTAGAATAGAATTGCCTATGATAAAGTGCCTTTGGAATCAAAACAAATTTTAAAGCATTGTGTGAGTCTAAGTAATGAAATGAAATTACAGATGTATACACTGTGTATATGGATACAGGCATGTTTGCATAGGCCTGTGACTAAGTTCCCAAGGGGACTCAAGGGGAGAGATTCAGTTTCCTCTTTCTGAAAGTTCTTCCTTTCAATATACATGACTAAACTCAGATGCATCGTTTCACACACTTTATACATGCCATATAATTTGTGTGTACATACATATAAATGTGCACATTGCTACGTGCAATGTTGTGTTTGCCTGTTTTGGTCTTCTCCCCCCCTCCAGATGACCAGGTGACACATATTCTGTCCCATCAGCCTCTCAGCTCTCTGGGGGGTGGAGACATTTGTTTAAATACTGGCTGAGATAGAGAGGATGAGACACACACACACCCATACAAACACCATGACATGACTTAACCCTTGTGACGTAACACCATGACTTAAGGGTGAAGAGAGACACTTTGGTTATTTTTGCACAAACACACTCCTCTTAGAGATGGTTGCTAAATCATAGCTTCCGTTTCATTTTGGGAAGGTGGGTTTTAGACAGAATATCAGGGGTGTGCTCACATATTGCATCATATGGTTACCTGTGTAGAGCCGCAAAAGGTTAGGTGTGGGGCTTTTCCCCTGTACTGTGCTCTATATACACACATCTGCACTGTTTGCAGAACAACTCATTCATGAAAGGAGTTGTGCACAAGACAACTAAGTACAGCAGTGATGTCATAAGGGTAGTTACTGCAGGGAAGTTACCTTGCTAAAGAATGTTACCAGGTTGCCATCTATCAATGCATCTATGCATACATCAAATCTATTTTAAGAGAGGCACTGTAGTTATAATAAAATGTGCTTCTTGGTTTGCAACTGAGACTAAATATGAATGACAGAATAAATAATGTGTAAATCTTATCATATTTCTAACTAAAAGTTGATACTCGGATAAAAGCTTGTAAGCAAACATTTCCACATTTCCCCCAGGACACGTGCATGTTCCTCTGGTCCTTCATTAAAAATTCTGTTGTGTGATTTTGATGCTCCTAACAGACACCTGCCTATGGAAACCCTGTGGGGTGCCCTGGTTCTTTAAACAGCTTCTCAAACCTGTTGTGGCTGCTAACAAGCTGCGTCAGTCATCCTCGCTCTGCTGGGTCGGTGTTCTTTCTGGTAGCCTGTCAAGCACATAGTAAACACAGCACTTTCACAGCACAATCAGAGAAACAACTCTCCACACTAATGTACCTAGCCTGAGTTAAAGTGTTGGGCATTCATCAGATAAAGCTAATTAACTGGAATACCTCAGTATATAATTAGGTTTTTGCATCAGTTTGAGAGTTTAATTAATCAGTTTAGGGTTTGTTGAACATTTATAATCATTTCACAGTATAGTGAAATTCATTCAAAATAAAGTATGTATTTAAAAATGAAACCTATAGCTATGATGGATTATTTATCAGGATGAAAGGGTCCCACCCTGATAAAGGGATGAGGTCACAAGGCATGCTTATTAGGGACCGTGTTGTTTTTGTTCAGATTTCTTCTTCTGATTCTCTTCTAAAACAGTTTGGCCAGCAAAGACCATTAGTGCTGGAAACAATACATTTAGTACTGCGGTGCAGTACTAACAGATCCTAGATCAGAGCCTGATTGTGGTTCTATAGTACTCCATTTCAAATTTTGACTGAATAGTTATATACTGGAGTTTTGCGGTACCTACATGAGTCATTTTGGTGTGGAAAGGCAACCTAATTTTCCAGCGAATGCTTCTGTGTTTTGTTTCATTTGATTGATTACATGCACAGGCCTTTAGTTTTCTCGCTCAGAACTGATATGAGAGAAAAGTGAAACTCCATTATTTTGGGCTCTATCCCAAACATTAACCATGAAAATGAACTACAACACAATAATCCCTACAAATTCAAATAACTTTTACTTCAGAAGTGTTAGTGTACCTGACACACCAGGCAGAATATCAGTAGAGAATGGTTCTTAGAGATACGGCTGTGGGGTATTGGAGATGTGGTGATGCTGCCTGCTTGTTTAAGATCTTTGTTATCCCAGTGAGGAGGGTCTGGGAATGTCCCCGGAGTGATGAAGCAGCCGTGGTGTGGTATTTCTACCTGTTCGGCTTGTTTTTGTTTGTTAATGTCACTGAGAGTAAATTGAACCTGATCACTCAGATCATCACTGGGCACAGTCCACCTTTAATGTGTTTCTGAGTTTATTCCCATCAGAGACTATAGAAATTCTCATGCAGTCCTTCACCCTGATATATATATATATATACATACACACACACACACACACACACACACACACACACACACACACACTGCCTGCACAAAAAAAAAGATCACCACCTGGATTTAACTAAGCAAATAGGATAATTGGATAATTACTGCATGGGTGATTATGTTTCAGCTGGCAAAAGTTATTTAACCTGAACTGATGCAGTGAGTAGCTTCTCAATTGTTAAACAACCATGTCGAAAGGCACTTCCTGTTGTCATGGAAAAGATGTTAATCTGTTTCAGATGGGTCAAATTATTGGCATGCATCAAGCAGAGAAAACATCTAAGCAGAGTGCTGAAACTACTAAAATCGGGTTAAGAACTGTCCAACGCATATTAAAAAGTGGAAGGACAGTGGGGAGATATTATCTTCGAGGAAGGAATGTGGTCGGAAAAAATCTTGAATAATCATAATCGGCGATCACTTAAACTTGTGGTGAAATCGTGGAAAAACAACAGTAGAACTCAGGGATATGTTTAATAGTGAAAGTAAGAGTATTTCCACATGCACAATGCAAAAGGAACTCAAGGGGTTGGGACTAAACAGCTGTGCAGCCTTAAGAAAACCACTTGTCAGTGAGGCTAACCGGCAAAGACAGCTTCAATTTGCTAGGGAGCATAAAGATTGGACTCTGGAGCAATAGAATAAGGTCATGTAGTCTGATGAGTCCAAATTTACCCTGTTCTAGAGTGATAGGCAGCTGAAGTGATGCACTCATCATGCCTAGAACCTACCATACAAGCTTGTGGTGGATCTGGGGTTGCTGCAGTTGATCAAATCTAGGTTCAGCAACATTATGTGCCCAAACAATGAGGTCAGCTGACTACCTGAATATATTGAACAACCAGGTTATCCCATCAATGGATTTTTTTCTTCTGATGGCACGGGCATATTCCAAGATGACAATGCCAGGATTCATCGGACTCAAACTGTCAAAGAGTGGTTCATGAAGCATGAGACATCATTTTCACACATGGATTGGCCACCACAGAGTCCAGACCTGAACCCCACTGAGAATCTTTTGGATGTGCTGGAGAAGACTTTGTGCAGTGGTCCAATTCTCCCATCATCAATACAAGATCTTGGGGGAAAATTAATGCAACTCTGGACAGAAATAAATTTTGTGACAGTGCAGAAGCTTGTGGAAACAATGCCACAGCGAATGCGTGCCATAATCAAAGCTAAAGGCGGTCCAACGAAATATTAGAGTGTGTGACCTTTTTTTTGGCCAGGCAGTGTGCCTGGCACTGTTTGTATATAAATATTGGTCTGAGCCATAAAGGCACTTATGAGGCTACTGAGGTCAAGAAAAACACATTTTCAGAACCAACACCACCTGCTGCTGAACCAACACCACATGCTGCACCTCACATATCAACTGCCTTAATGCTTGCTCTTGCACAAACACACACACACACCCTCTGTAGTCATTAACATGGCTTGGATTTAATCATCTTGAGGGCCTTCAGTAGTTGCAGGGTCTCACTGAGCTGCATGTGTACTCAGCACTGCCTCCTTCATTTAGGAGATTACACTTGGACAGGCTGTTCCCAGTTCACTGCACTGGTAATCACTCATGCAGCCTCGGACCTGTGTGTGAATGCCCAGAGTCACTGGGTCTGTTTACAGGATCGATAACAATCAATAGCCTGAGAAATGTAAGTAGCTTGATTCTGTATTTGTCACACTTTAATCACAGTGCTTTATTTCTTTTCACATTAAAAATAATTGGAAACAAAAAGCTAGCTACTTAGCCAACTTAAAGATTTAAGATGAAATGCTCTGCATCATGTGAGCTGGACTGGATATTCTTGTTTGTGTTTGTCAAGCAACAACTGTAGTTTTTTCAACAGTAGTAACTTCCATCTAAAACCCCATTTATCCAACTGACCTTCAAAGCACAAACTGCATTACACTGATGGGAGAGCAAGAATGGTGAGAATTCATCCTCAGGATAATTTCATTATCACAAGGCTGTAAGGGTGAAGGGGTCATTTGAGGCTGTGTGAGATGGTGAGGTTCTCAAGACAAGACATAGAGGAAGCGTTTGGATGCTTTCACAGCAGTTCTGTTCCTTCACCTCCGAATTGTCTATTACATTTAGTAAATACAGAACGTCTGTCTTGCACACAAAACCCTCCGGCATGTCTATCAGCGTTTCAATATCTTAGGATATTCTGGCATCTATACAGGATATTAAGTAAATTAAGAAAATATTCAGATAGTATTCATGGCTATGCATTTTTGAGTCGTGATAAAATGCTCAGAAAATAGAAAACTCAATCAACTCATTATCTAAGTTTTAAGTCCCGCATATTCAGAATCTTGTGTGCTAGAAAACCAAATGTTGCAGTGCTGTAGCCTGACAACTGTAAAACCCTGCTATAATTTCCTATTCACTGACAGGTCAAATAAAAAACTGAACCCATCTTTACACATACTAAATCTTTACATATTTACTGCTTTACACTACTGAGCATTCCTCAAATAAGAGAGGCATTTTAGTGGAAGAAGTCACCATTCTAAACACTCTATTTGACCATATACCTGATACACATCCTTTTACTGATAGAGGTCTGTGGATTACATTAGCACATTGAAAAAGCATATTGAAAATTAAACCTATACATTTATTGGCCAACCTGTGTTTTTAAATCGGAACATACGCTGATCTATGTCCAGCACTCCCAGCTTTCAGAATCTTTAGTTTCTACTCTGTTATTGGAATAAAATGTGTGTGTAACGGCCCGAGTGCCACGAGCAAAACATACACACTCCCTCGACGGTGATAGACATTTATTGCCATACGTCAAAGACAATGGAACTCACAAAACGGTGAACACGAACACAAATAACTTGGAACATTGTGAATTTAACACGATCACTAACACAGGCTACGACAAACGTAATAACTGACGCACACACCAACAACAGTTTAAATACACACATACATTTACGGCATTTAGCAGACGCGCTTATCCAAAGCGACCTTCCCACAGTAAACCATGTGCAGGTGTGCGCTGATAACAGGGGCTTGGTTACAAACAAGAATAACGTTTAACTCCCACTGCACGCATATAACCAGCGGGAATGGGCGCATTCTGTGACAGTGTGTGGCATAGTTAAATCTCAAATGGCCTGCTTTGGCCTTATCTCTAGATACTAAACGAAAATGTTAACTTTAAAATGAAAGTAAAAATTTAAGAAGTACGTTATGTTGAAGGATTGTGTCTCGTGGACACAAAACAAAGATTAACATGTACCACAGTGTTGGAAAGAGGAAAATGAGAAGAAAAGTGTGATGCATGGTGGCAAAGGCATGGCTGACTATGGAAGATGTCTGCAACTCCTACAGTTTACCTAATGTAGACATACTCTCTTCAGATGAAAGCTGACAGTCTGTTCTTTAACCTCACGGTCACTGTTTCCTTCAATATTAAGAGCACTGGGTTTAGAGTCTTACAGACTGCACAAGATATCCATCCATGTGTACATATGTCTTCAGCACATTAGGGATCTGCTCCACACTGGGCTTTGGTGCCTCTGTACTGCCTGTTTAATGTTTTACCTGGTTACCTGATGTCAATCAATGGAAAATCAACTAGTTATATAATGCTAGCAGTTTTTGTGACAAAAAACCTTTCAGTTCTACAGGACCAAGACTGGGAAATACTGCCTCTGCACAGTGTATACATTACATTACTGACATAACAGCTGATTAAATATGAAGAGGCATTTTTAATACTGTTACAATTAAAAGAGACTGAAATGCATTCATTCATTCTTTAGATACACAAATGGGACTGCAGGAGATCTTTTCCCCTAGTGCTGACTGCCCAAACAAGACCCAGTGTAGATGTCATTTAATTGTTAATTAAAACGGCTTTTTAAAATGATTCTTGAGTACCAGATGCTGTAATCTTGCAAATTACTGAAAGTGACTACAAACAATTAAATTGAATTAAAATATCATTAATTGCATTTTTAAAAATCTGCCTTTTCCAATCCAAGCCCTTTGAAAACAGCTACGTTTCATAGTGCAAATCTGCTGTATAGTGTGTCAGTACTTCCACACTGACAATTTGGCAATGTGGATCTGCTGTCAGTTGGGAGAATGTTTAACCCACTGGGCCAATGTTTTGGGGGGGTTTTTTCAGACAAAAACATTGCAGAAGCCTGATCATCCATCTTGGTAACAAACCTGCTGCCAGCAGTTCTTTTGCACAGCGTCCAGTTAATGCTTTACAGGACTGTCGTTTAAAAATGACACATGGCTTGGTGAGGTGCAGCCAAGCAATATTGGAAACAGCTGAGGCTCCTGCACGGGTGGATGAGGGCACGCTGATGGATCGGCTGTGGTGGAGCAGAGGCGGATATTTATTTGATTATTTTTTTCCCAGGCTTAACTCAGGCATGAATCATAGAGGGGAGGAGATGTCTGGTTTCATTGCAGTGCTTCTAAGGAAACAAACTGAGCTGATACAACTAACATGTCCAACAGTCACAGTGTATATCACTGTAGTATTTACATATTCAGTGTCAGTATTAATATAGTCAGCATCAGGGTAGACTGAGTGTGTTCCTAAAGAGTGCTGCATGCAATGTCCATATTAAAAATGAACTAGTTAATCTTCCCATAACCCTAACCCTAGGTCTGAACCTTGATGTTTCATATCTGAGTTGTCAAAGTCAAAGGTCAAATTCAAGTTTATTATATAACGCTTTTCACAACAGTTGTTGTCACAAAGCAGCTTTACACGTGTCCCAGTCCAAGCCTCCAGTGAGCAAGCCAAGGGTGACAACAGCAATAGAAAAACTCCCTAGAGCATGAGGAAGAAACACTGAGAGGAGCCAAGACTCAAAGGGGGCCCATCCCCCCAGGTTAAGGTACTCGACTAGTAATCGGAAGGTTATCAGTTCAAGCCCCTCCTTTGCCAAGTTACCACTGTTGGGCCCCTGAGCAAGACCCTTAACTTTAATGTGTAAGTTGTTTTGGTTAAAAGCATCTGCTAAATGCAGTAAGTGTAGAGTTGACCATCCTGTATGATTTTACAAAGAGTAATTAAATAACTACCAGATGCATTATTGCACCATTAATAAAGAAACCTTGGAAATACTTTTAGATCTGCAGTGTTAAGATCTGCACACTCTTCTCTTCCTGTTGAGTACCACAGCCCTCTGGATTTTCTTTCTCAGATGTGTAACAAAAAAGTGTGAATTAAGGAAAATGATCATAAATTCAAGCATTTTTATTTGTTAGCAAATCTTTGGGGAAAAAAAACAGAAAATGCTGCATGTTTTCAACCCATTCAGACTAGTATGTGGAACAACCACCCCTTTTGCTCAAGTGAAAGTATAAAATATTTTGGGGTAAATTTATACCAGCTTGACACACTGGTTGGGAGTGATTTACTGACATAATTCTGGATAAGTGCATTTGCCAAATTCTGAAAATATATATATATATGTATGAGGAATGGGTGGAGATATATATATATATATATATATATATATATATATATATATATATATATATATATATATATATATATATATCTCCACCCATTCCTCATACGGTTTCACTCATGGTTGTTTGGATGATGCATGTGATCTACCATAGATTCTTGACTGGACTGAGGTCTACACTTTGACGTGGCCCTGGTAGAACGTTCACCTATTCCTTGTTCAATCCCACCTTGGTTTTTGGATTACTGTCCTGTTTCCCCTGCTTTAGTTTCTTAGCAGACTGAAGCAAGTTGTCTTGTAGTATATCCTTGTATTTTGCTTTATCCAGACATTCCTCAATTTTAACAAGATGTTCTGTCACTGATGAGGAAAAGCATCCTCATATAATGATGCCGCCACACGACTCTTCACTGCTGGGATTATGGATAACCTAATTCCTGGGATTCCTGGGATGATGGATAACCTAATTCCTGGGATTCCTGTGATGACAGTTAACCTAATTCCTGGGATTCCTGGGATGATTACTAACCTAATTCCTGGGATTCCTGGGATGATGGGTAACCTAATTTCTGGGATTCCTGGGATGATGGTTAACCTAACTCCTAGGATTATGGTTAACCTAATTCCTGAGATGATGGGTAATCTTATTCCTGGGATTCCTGGGATGATGGTTAACCTAACTCCTGGGGTGATGGGTAACCTTATTCCTAGGATTCCTGGGATGATGGTTAACCTAATTCCTGGGATGATGGGTAACCTTATTCCTGGGATTTCTGGGGTGATGGTTAACCTAATTCCTATCCATCAGCCACCTTGGTCTTCCATGTCATTTGACAACTACCGATTGCAGAGGCTGCTGATGGTGGAATGAACCTCCACTGTCTGAACAGCAGCGTCCCTTGACTATTTGTCAAGTATTTAAATGACCACTAATCCTGTACCTATGGAATTTTACACTATTATTGATTAACAGAACACACTAGCACTTATTCTTTGGTAATGCACTTTTCACTGTTTGATTTAGTATTTATTCTTATTTTGCACTTCTAGGTATCAGCACAGATTCCTGAATTTAGCAGTATGCTAATTCAATGGTATCTTGGACTCTAACCTGTTGTACTGACAAGGATACATTCTGTGAGTAAATGACAAAACACTTTTGTATGCCACTCTGGATAAGAGCATCTGCTAAATGCCAAAAATGTAAATGTAAATGTGTATGGAGGCACATGTATCCTCTGAGACACGTGAAGCATCAGATCTTTACATGCGGCTGTGACACAGGGCTGCTGAACACACTGGGAGAAAAGTGCTAACTGCCCTCATTAGCAAGTACAAAACTCACAGACATCCACGACTGGCTAGTGTCACTCTGATTCATCGATGATTGGCTAGTGTCACTCTGATTCATCACTGATTGGCTAGTGTCACTCTGATTCATCGATGATTGGCTCGTGTCACTCTGATTCATCGATGATTGGCTAGTGTCACTCTGATTCATCGATGATTGGCTAGTGTCACTCTGATTCACAGGAGACAGAGTAATGCCATCCCTCTCATACAGAGAGTAACATCAATTTTGCCCAATTTTTTGTGGCAGGGCCTGACATGGTGTTGGCTGAGGAATGGCTGGGCTCAAGATGGCACCGGTGAGGTCGGCTGCCATCACAACTGCTCCGTCCACACCTGGCACGTTTTTCGCTCTTTTCGCTCTTCCCGCTCTTCCCGCTACCCCTGATTTCTCCGCAGCCCTTCTTACACCACGACGCATATCTCTTACAGCAGAGATGCTCTTATTTCTCTTAATCTACATAACACTCACCTCAAGGCGTCTGTAACCCCGGACACAAGATGGCCGACGGAGATCCTGAGGGAGAACAACGGACACGACAAGAGGAAAAGGCCTCGAGGGAAGCGAGCTGGAATAGGCTGAGGGCTCAGGCCCTCCGAGCTCCCTTACCTAGCATCCTGCTAGCCAATGTCCAGTCTCTGGACAACAAGCTCGACGACCTCCAGGCCAGGATAAAGTTCCAGAGGGACAGTCGGGACTGCAACCTCCTCTGCTTCACCGAGTCGTGGCTGAACCCAGCGGTACCGAGCCACACCATCCAGCCGGCCGGTTTCTTCTCGGTTTACCGCAGGGACAGGACGGCAGATTCAGGGAAGTCAAGAGGCGGTGGAGTGTGTGTGATGGTAAACAACAGATGGTGCAACAATGCCAATGTTATTACTCTCGCCCGCTCCTGCTCACCCAACCTGGAGCTGCTCGCGCTCAAGTTTCGTCCTTTCTACCTTCCTCGGGAGTTCACTTCGGTCATCATCAACACCGTGTACATCCCACCTCAGGCCAACATGGACACTGCACTGTGGGAACTTCATGAGGCTCTCACACAGTTTCAGGCACAACACCGGGACGCTGTACTTATCGTGGCTGGGGATTTCAACAGTGCTAACCTCAAGCGTGCAGTGCCCAAGCTTTACCAGCACATAACCTTCCCCACCAGGGGAAATAGGACACTCGACCACTGCTACAGCCCATACAAGGACAGCTACAAGGCACCAGCTCATCCACCGTTTGGTAAGTCGGACCACGCCGCCATCTTCCTCATACCAAAATATAAACAAAGGCTGAAACAGGAAGCTCTGGTTCAGAGGGAGGTCGCGCATTGGACAGACCAATCGGTGGACGCTCTGCAGGACACTCTGGATGACGCAGACTGGGACATGTTCCGGCGCAGCACTGATGATGTCTGATCTCTCACACTTCTGCCTACAACACGGGGATCATCAGCGGGAACATGGACGAGTACAAGTCTGTGGCATATGGAGTGCGCAGGGCGGTGAGGGAGGCAAAGTGGCGCTATGGGAGGAAACTAGGGTTACAGTTCCAGCAGAGTGGCTCTAGATCCCTGTGGCAGGGACTACGGACGATCACGGACTACAGGAGCCCACCCTCCGGACTGATGTGTGTGGATGAGTCTCTGGCGAACGAGCTGAACACATTCTTTGCTCACTTCAAGGCTACATCTAGCAGCGCTAATGCTAATAGCGCTAATGCTAACAGCGCTTACGCTAACAACGCTAATGGTGCTATCGGCGCAGCCAACGGCGCATGCGCAGAGCCCACCATAGGACAGTGTCCTCTCATCATCACAGAGAGTGACGTGAGGAGAGTGTTCAAAAGAGTGAATACCAGGAAGGTGGTGGGACCAGATGGTATCTGCGGGAGAGTCCTCAAAGCCTGCGCAGACCAGCTAGCCCCGGTATTCACCGACATCTTCAATCTCTCCCTGACGCTCGGTATCATCCCATCCAGCTTCAAGCGTTCCACCATCGTTCCTGTCCCGAAGAAACCTCGACCCTCCGGCCTCAATGACTACCGCCCTGTTGCCCTCACATCAATCGTGATGAAGTGCTTTGAAAAGCTAGTCAGAGACTTCATCACCTCTTCACTGCCAGCCTCCATGAACCCACTGCAGTTTGCATACCACCACAACCGCTCCACTGATGATGCAATTGCACATCTGCTCCACACCAGATCCACCTGGACAAAGGGAGGGGTAATTATGTTAAAATGCTGTTTGTAGACTACAGTTCAGCATTTAACATCATCATCCCCTCCCTACTCACTACTAAGTTGGAGGATCTAGGACTGCATACATCCCTGTGTGACTGGATCTCCAACTTCCTAACAGACAGACCACAATCAGTACAGGTGGGCAACTGTGTCTCATCTACCCTCACCCTCAGCACTGGAGCTCCTCAGGATTGTGTCCTAAGCCCCCTGCTCTACTCACTGTACACCTACGACTGCACAGCCACTTCCAGCTCCACCATCATTGTCAAGTTTGCTGACGATACTGTGGTCATGGGCCTGATCTCGGACAACGATGAGAGGACCTTCCTGGAGGAGATTAAACACCTGGAAAACTGGTGCCAGGAAAATAATCTCCTCCTAAACATCAGCAAGACAAAGGAGCTGATCATGGATTGCAGCAAGAAGCAGGAGTGGCACTACCAACCTGTGAGCATCAGTGGAACCACGGTGGAGAGAGTAGATAGTTTCAGGTACCTTGGTGTTCACATCTCTGTCCTGGTCCCGCCACACCAACTCCCTGGCAAAGAAGGCTCGTCAGCGTCTTTACCACCTCAGACGCCTAAGAGACTTTAGACTGCCCTCCAAGGTACTGAACTTCTACACCTCACTAGTGAGAGCATCCTCACGGGGAACATCAAAGTCTTGTTTGGGAACAGCACCAAGCAGGACAGACAAGCAGAGCACATCACTCATACGGAACTTCCTGACCTGCAGAGCATCTATTACAAGCGGTGCCAGACCAAGGCCAGGAGGATTGTGAAGGACCCCACCCATCCCAACAATAGGCTCTTCTCTCTGTTGAGGTCAGGGAAGCGCTTTCGCTCCCTGATAACAGAGAGACTGAAGAGGAGCTTCTTCCCACAGGCCATTCGGGCCCTGAATCAGGGAAACTGATAAACTGTGGGGACCACCACCACCATGCAACTGTAAATATTCAATTGTAAGCTGGAACTGTACATTGTGTACATACACTTATACATATCCATATATACATTGTACATTGTGTATATAAACATACTATTATTGTATTGTACATACATTGTTAATATATTTTCTATATATATAGATATATATTTCCCTATAGACCCCTGTTTTTTCTCCTCAGTTTGGACAGAGCACTCTCAAACCATTTCACTGTGAGTTATACTGTGTATGACTATGTATGTGACAAATATACCAAACTTGAAACTTGAAAACTTGTTTGGTCTGGGATGGCGTTGGCTGAGTAATGGGCAGTGTTTATGCCACACACAGCATTTTGAATTTTGTCTAGAAGCCTTCATTTATGTCTCATCTGACTACAATAGGCCAGGTGTATGCAGAGCTCAGTAATCTGACCACAACAGGCATGAGGTGCTCAATATCACTGACTAGTGCCCCTTCACTCCAGCCTCGGTCACTGAACTCTGGAGCTCTTTTAGTGTTTGTCACTCTGTTGCTACCCCTCAATCTCTTTGTTCATTTGAAGTTTATGACAGAAGGAGAAAAAAATCTCTAAAGCACTTGAATCTGATGAATAGATTTCCGTAAGAAACCAATCCCAAACTTAAATTAGATGCCTTTAGTCATCCTCTTGTCTCAGCCCCAAATGTTTCATTCAGGCAAAATAAATTATGAATGTTGCAGAGGCTCCAGTGGGATAATACAGCATCACATCAAACACGGGACAGTAAACAGTCATTTCTGATCTCTAGCATGGCCCCTAGGCACACACAACCACACACACTCGCACACGCGCACACACATATTGCAGTGATGTCCATAATAATCTTTGAATAAGTGCATATATACTGCACTCTATTTTGGCTCATAAATATTTCTTCGTAAATGTCATTAGTGGGTGATATTTACTAACAAGACACAGATTAAACTGTTATGGGAAAGTCCCTTACACTATATGGTCAAAGGTATATGGACACCAACAGATGGTGGTAGTGGTAGGATGGTAAGACAAAGGAGAGAAAAGATAACGGGTCTGTGGTCACAGACATCCCCCATTAAGACAAAGAGCAGCAGAATGAGATGGCGACAAACACTGCAGTCAGAGGAGTACGCAGCAAAGGTTTTTGAGAGGAAAGAGAGAAGTGATACCAATATGTAATTGGTTGTGTTGGAGCTGTCAAGTGTGGCCTTCTTGAGGATTGGTACCACCCTGGCGGTTTTGAACACAGTTGGTACATGTCCAGAGGATAAGGAGTTGTTGATGATGACAGAGATGAAAGGAAGCAGATCTCTTGAGATCGTCTGGAACAGAATGGAAGGAATGGGATCCAGGGGACATATAGTCGGATTGCTGGAAGTCAGGAGTTGATGAATTTCATCTGAGGAGAGTGGAGAAAATAAAATACAGATAGTTGGATGTAGAGGAATGAACACTGATTGGAATAGTGGGAACAGAGGAAAAGGACTGGCAGATTGCTACAACCTTCTCCTCAAAGAAGGTGATGAAATCCTCAGGAGTAAGGGATGAGGGAGGAGGGGGAGAGGGAGGGTTAAGGAGAGAAGAAAAAATACTGAAGAGCTTGTGTGGATCAGATGCTGATGATTAAATTTTTCCTCTGAAGTAGGATGACTTTGCAGATGTTACTTCCAGTGAGAACATGGAAAGAAGAGACTTGTATGAGCTGAGGTCTTAATCTACGTGAGATTTCCTCCACCACCTCTCTGCAGTCCTTAGTTCTCTCTTGTGTCAGCGGAGCGTTTCTGTTAGCCAGGGGGCAGGTCTTAGCAGGTCTAGAGGAGAGAGAACACAGAAGAGTCATTGACGAGAAGAGTGTAGAAAGGAAAATATTTTAACTGTAGGGTGAGGAAGGGTGGACAAAATAATAGAAGTAAGGGAAGAAGGAGTGATGGAGGAACGCATTGGGGCGGTATGGATGGAAAGAGAAGGGAGGGGGAGAGAGAGAGGGACAGAAAGTGATGGTCTGAGAGGTTGAGGGGAGTGACTGCGATGTCCGATGCTGTGGTGGTCCAGGAAAAATCAGGTCAGACACATAAAATAGCAGTCTGGTTCTGTGTTTAAATAGCTGCTAGTCAAATTCTCTGGTTAAATTATAGGATGCCACAGTTCATATTTTAACAGCGTATTTATAACGGTATCATCTGTGCATTTATTATATTGATCGTGTTTCCATTAAAGCTATTAGCCAACGTTAGCTAGCGAGCCAGTTTATATTTGGCTGGTTATCCAGGTCTAGCTAACAGGCTTTGACAACAAATGGCAGAGCTAAATGTGGAAAAGTCTAAATGACTATTGGCAATTTTAAAAAATGTCAGCATGTCATATAACGTTATAAAAATTAATTTGTAGCTGAACTAAATTACATAAAATTAGCAAACGTTAGCCTGCGCTAATGGTCATTGCTTGCTAAATTACTGAATAAAATGTCAAATGAAAACAACTGTTAATTAAAAAGAAAAACTTACCACTTTATCATCCACGTTGGCTCCAATAAGTATTAGAAAAGCTGTTGCTTTAAGCTTTAGTCGACTGGCAACTCCGCAGCTGTATTGAGCCCAATTTTTAAATTAATTTGCAGTAAAATGCGTGCAATAAACTCTTGTATTTAGTTTAACTTCAACCCCAGAAATACATCTGAGCCATTTTGATGTGGTCTTGTTTTCTGGAATATAATGTAAAAAGTAACCTTTCTCCCGCTTGTATCCAAAAACCAAGCATTTGTATGTATGTTGCATCTGTGTTATTCAAGTATAGCTATTCGGAGTGAGTTAATTGTGGGAGGGTCAGTTCATTTCACAGTTCATGAATATGCAATATAAGGTATCTTATGATTCACTGTAATCAATTAGTGTTATCTATGACATCAAAGATAACTCACAAGAAAATGTCATTCCTAACTGGACATTAGGGGGCAGTATACCAAAAATACTTTGGTAATTTTATGCACTTTGGAGTGACTAATAAATGTTGAACTGAAGCAGAAGTATGAAGATAATCACATACTTCCCGTTAATATGACGTTTTGTGCAGGGCCTTTAAATCCTTCAGTTGCAGGCTCGCGTTTGCGTCCTCTTTTTTCCTGCACATTCTTCACCTACTAAATATCAGTCAGTGGACAAACTGCACTAGAAAATCATACTGTATCACAGAGGAAAGAAACAGCAGTCTTTTCTGAAACATGAAATCCTTTCCTAAGCCTTTAAACACACAGTCTTAAACAAATGCTAAACATGCTTCCCTTCTCAACTGCTGTTGCCACCAAAAACAGGTTATATAATACATGAAATTTAAATATACCTCTATACAAATACCAGTATCAGGGTGTATTCTCCAATTTTATCTACATACATTATCAGACACTTTTAAACAGGAGTTTAGGACACACATTCAACAGGCCCAGTGGAATCAACCATAAGAACTACCCAGCATGGCTGGTCTCCCTATGGAAGGAACAGTGGTGAAATGATGACACTATGTGTCACATCCTTGCTTGAGTTCTGAGTTATACCATTAATCTGTGGTGCTCTGAGTTTGATTATGTTCGCCGCAATATAATTTGATAATTTCACTGTGTAGGAAATATGACAATATATCTAACTAGGTGGAATAATCTAAAATATATAATAATTTTGAAATGTACTGACTACATTCAGATTGTTCTTGTCTCCTCAGATATTTTTGCAGAATATAGCATGCAGTCCCAGGTCAAGAGTGAGGGTTAGTGTTAGGGTTAGTTAGGGTTAGGGTTTGGGTTAGGGTTAGGCAGTGCCAAACACAATCATTAATTCCTTACATTTATATTTATTATATTCTTCAACACTTTACTAGTAAATAGATTTTTTTTTCACAAAGATGGCCTTCCAGTTGAAAAAATAAATAAATAATAAATAAAGCATTTCTACTGATGTATTCTGAAATATTTCACTTGTTCATACTCTAGCTATACATACACACATCACATAAAAATATAACAACACAATATTGACCAATAAATATATATACATCAACCAGTGTGTGTGTATATATATATATATATATATATATATATATATATATATATATATATATATATATATATATATATATATATATATATATATATCTCCACTGGTTAATGTATATATACCCACTGGTTTGTGTGCGTGCGTGCGTGTACACCAGTGAGTTTATATACATTAACCAGTGGATAAATATATATTTATGTTCAGATTCTGTCACTGAGTCAGCTGCTGTTCATCATTATCTATTATTACTTCACGGTGAATCTTGTCAGATGAGATTTATATAAATGGTGTTTAAAGCAACCTGACAATATTGCACACAGCTACCAGATTACTGACATACAATACAGCACCTGCAGACTGAGAAAGTCTCTAATGAATGACTCTTCACTTTCATCATTTATCTTCTACAGAGACGGCAAAGCTCATTTTACTGAACTGAAAAAGAAATGACTAGTAATTACTTGATCTTATCTTCTCTCACTGTTTCTGTTTAATGGGGTTTTCTAGTTTTTGTACTTGTATTTCAGTCTTATGTTTATATTTATATAATAAAGCTTAATCTGTGATGTCACTCATGAGTATCAACTACACAAAAGAATTTGAGATATGAGATTACTATGAAACATGAAGTTCTCCTTATTATAAACTATATCACAACATACAGTGACTAATGGTTAAATATATTATTGCTATAAATATCATGACTATTGTGACCGATCTAAACAAAATGATAAAATAAGTTTCATTCCTACCCATCAGTGTAAGGTAGATATAAATTCAGTGGTTTAGATTTAAATTCAGTAGATTAGATTTAAATTCTAGGAAGAATGTTTTGTATTAGCTGGGGAAAAAAATACAATGTTCAACTAAATCAGCCACATAGATGTAGCATTAGCACTCTTAACCACTGTTACATTTAAGGAAGTTTTCTATTTCTATTTATGTTCATTATTCAAATCTGGACTAGTCTCTCCCTCATCACAAAGTGCATCTGTGTTCATGAATGTTCCTTCCAAGGTTGATCCAATCTTTGTTTTCACTGGTGCCATCTCTGATAGGATGATATTCTCATTTCCAACAAGGGTTGTTTTATCCATTATTTCCTTGCTGTGCTTGGAAACCACAGCATCCAAGAAGTCATATTTGTGAGAGAGCACACCACTCTCAAAGAGATACCTGGCCACACAGGAGAAGATAATGTTGCTCAAGAAGGATGCCAGCATAGCAACAGTTTTAAAGGGGAACCTTTGCACCACAATGTGTTCCACGTCTTTTTTGAGATGGTGCATCTTCTCTTCCTCATACCAGCCTGGGTAGTAGATGAAAGGTGGGATCTTAAGGTAGGGCTCCCCACCACCAATGCGCAGAAGCAGACCAAAGACATAGCCAGCCACTGAACCGTAGGTGTTCGTACCCTTGATAAAGAGCACACTAATCAGCTGGGGGAAGATGATGACATAGACAAGGTCAGAGCTCAGGTACCACAGACCATACACTGTTCCTGTTAGAAGAGCCAGCGCAGTTGCCATAGCACCAAACACGAAGATAGTGATTCTCATCACCCAGACGATCTCTCGGTCGGATGCCTTGAGAGAGCCACACAAAGCAAGGACAACCAGATTAGCTCAAACTCGGGTTTACCCAGGAACAATTAGTGGTATGGTGTGCAACAGTACTCTGTGGGAAATGAAGAGTGGAAAGTTTATTAAAGTGAACAATGATTTAATAGAGTCAAGAGCAGTGTGTATTTGGGATTAGGGTTAGAGTTAAGGTTAAGGTTAGGGGTTTTGGTTAGAGTTAGAGTTAATCTGTTAGGGTTAACCCAACTGTAGGGTTAGGATTCATTAGGGTTAAGGTTAGGGTTAGGGTTAACCCAACTGTAGATTTAGGGGTTAAGGGTTAGGGTTAACCCAACTTTAGGATTAGGGTTAGGGGTTAGGGTTAACCAAACTGTAGGGTTAGGGTTAGGGATTAGGGGTTAAGGTTAACCCTCCTGTAGCTGACCTGGTAGAGTAGGCAGAGAAAGGTGCTGGAAACAGCACGGTCATGGTTTTGATAGCCAAGGAGCACAGGAACTGTCATACTGTTAAATATGTCAGTCACTCTAAATAAGAGCATCTGCTAAACGTTGCAAATGTAAAATATGAATAAAACATCTGTGTATGTGAAATGTCCTTACTGACTGACGGAAAGCAAGCTGGTAGATGTTGCGGGCAAACATAGAACTAGCTGAGAGAATGGACGAGTCTGTTGATGACATCACAGCAGCAGACACAGCCCCAAGGCCGAAGAAGGAAATGAAGGGTGGGCAGAGGTGCTGGAGCACGATGGGCAGAATCATGTCTGATTCGTCTCTCTCTATTGGTGGTACAGGGCCATAGGATGTCTGGTTCCAGTCTGATGAAATGCAAATTCTTTATTTAATTAAATTCCATGAAATAAAAACGAATTCATTTCAGCAGTGCATTACATATTAAACACAAAAACAGACCTACATAGCTGTTCACAATTAGCCCTGTATAATGCATATATGCTTACATGAAGTTGCACAAAATATGACAGTAATCTTATTCTGCTTTGATTTGTAGTTTTTCTTTGGAAGAATCATGCACTAGTGCTTAATTGCCATGTCTTTTAGGTGTAAACATGTTTTCTCTCATCTCTAAAGCTTTTTGTAAGTTTGTCTCTTTTTTTCTCATTTGCAACAAAACAGCAATCATCTGTTTATTTGCTAAGACTTTTATGCTCAAGCATGTGATCAACAAAATTAATTAAGCCCCCTCAGATTCATTGAATTCACAGTTAAATTAGTACTCTTCAAGTAGATGACAGAAACCATCTGGAGTAATCCGCATGCATGAGTCATCTGGTGCAATCCACACATGAGTCATTCCAGTTTAGGTTCATCAAACACCTCCCAAAGCTCCAAACTGAACTCAGATCTACACAGTTCACCCAGTGGAGGACATTTGTAGAGGTGCTTTGTGACAACATGTTTGACAATGTGTAAAATTTGACTTCACTTAACTGAGCTCTACGCTCACATCTGCACCTTATGCTATATGATCCTGAATATAAATACCCTTACCAATATACAGCTCTCTATAACTATCTATAATTGTCTATAACTATCTATAAATAGCATAACCAAGAGTGATCAGATTATTTCCAACCTTCTTCAGTATTTTATCAAACCTTCAGAGTTAAGCAAAATGATTCCAAAAGTAAATTGACCTTTAAAGCTCATGTGGGTCCTCTTACCGGTAGACGCTCCGATGGCTCCAATCAGGACTGACGGGGCAGCCATGAACAAGCAGCCGAAGGCAGCCAGGAAGGAGAGGAGCTGGGCATAGGCAGCTGAAGAGGCAGAGAGAACGCGCTGAAAATACACCTGCCAGGGAATCCCCCCCAACACCTACAACACACAGAATCACCAGCATCAACATACACACACCCCAACAGGCGCGGACACACTGGAAAACAATACAAACAATATGAGTCAAATAACTAGTAGGTTTAATCTGCAGACGATTATAAATGACCTCCTCATACCAATTTTCTACATTTCTTTAAACCAAACCCTGAAGCTGGATTTAAATTGAAAGGTCTTATGGACACTCACTAGGAGGAAAAAGTTGTCTGCCCACATCCAGCCATCTGAAGGGTGAATTGTACCCAGCCATGGAGTCTGAAATACTTTCTTTACTGCTGTGATGCCAATGTCTGACACCGCAGGGTTAGCTAAAGCAAAAGGCACACTGATCCACTGTACAGAGAGAGGGAAAGAATTGTATTTAATATACAAGCACTACTTAAACTTAACATTTGTAAAATTTGATCTACTAATTAAAGGACATTAATTAAAAAGTTTATTTAAAAATCATTCCATTTTAATCATGTAGTTCTGTTCTTCCTACAGTGCTGGGTTTCACTGTGTTTCTCAGTGACAGTGCTGTGCTTCTCTGTGACAGCACTGTGTTTATCTGTGTGTTTCTCTGTGACAGTGCTGTTTCTCAGTGACAGTGCTGTGTTTATCTGTGTGTTTCTCTGTGACAGTGCTGTTTCTCAGTGACAGTGCTGTGTTTCTCTGTGACAGCACTGTGTTTATCTGTGTGTTTCTTGGTGACAGCGCTGTTGTCTGAGAAGATGATTCACAGCATACTTCACTGTGTTGCCAAAACGTGCTTACAGTCTTTGTCAACACAAATTATGAAGTAACAGGAATGAATATAAAGATTTCACAGAGAAAGTGCAACACTTCTGAGTGATCAATTTATTAGGTGCACCTGTTTCATTACTAACCTTACTAGGTTTTCAACTATAACTATTACTATACCTAATAGGTTTTTAACTATAACTATACCTGACAGGTTTTTAACTATAACTGTACCCAACAGGTTTTTACAGTCAGCTGTGAGTTGCAGGTCTACTGATAGAGTGAGGGGGAACACTGTTCTAAGATGTGGACAGGAAGGTTAGGGTTAGGGTTCACGTTACATCGGAATAGAAACTTCTTGTCTTCTGTTCTACTTCATGTCTTCATTTTAGTAATGAGTTAATATACAGAAAATAGCAAATTCAATTTCATAGTCCAAATCTGCCTGCTGACCTTCCTAATATTTGATCAAAGTAGTGTAATCCCACTAGATATGAAACAGGAGAGAAACGTCCCACAGTATCACAGAGGAAACGCACAGCCAGGCATGGCCAGGCATGGTGAAGGCATCTCGTAAAATTGGGTGTGCAAAAATTCAGACAAGAAAAAAATCAGACTGCAAATACAAGCCAGTTCATGTCAAACACAGAAAGAGAGCTACCCCTATCAAAGAGATCTACCCCTATCAAAGAGAGCTACCCCAATCAAAGAGAGCTACCCCAATCAAAGAGAGCCACCCTTATCAAAAGTCGAAGAGCAAGGTGAGATTAACATCACAGTTATGAAATTGGCTAGCAATCTGTAACATTACCAGTGTTAGCTATAATAATTGCATTGCTTTTTGACATGGCCCTAGTCTATTAAAATCACAATAATCAAAACGAGCTGTAAACAGCTATGCAGCTAAAACTGAGCTATGTTCTGTCATATGAATAATCACAAAAAAAAACTGCCCTTCAGTAAAACAGGTAGACAAAATGAAATTGTCCTAGTCTTAGCTGGATGCCTTTAATATCTATACTGTAAGTGCACTTGTCAATACTGTTAATGCAAATACAGCACAAACTGATTGTCACAGTACGGCCCCTCCCCCAAATGTCTCCCTGTGTGTGTGTGTGTGTGTGTGTGTGTGTGTTCATCCATGTGGCCACACCCCCCCATGTGTCACACCTGTTTGTAATTATGTTTCTCATTTACATGTGTATATAAACCCCTATTGTTCTGTTGTCTGTTGTCAGTGTTTGATGTTATGCTATATTAAGTGCCACATAGTCTTTCTTCTCTGTGTGAATAAACGTATATTTCTGTTCAACATGACTCATCCCCGCATCCTGCTTAGCCTCCTCCCATTACACTGATGGAGATGCATTTATAGAACTGGCTCCAGAGGACAGACAGCAGTAGAGTAGGTGAACCTCATAAATTGTGCACAAAATATGCCTTTGCATCCTTGTTGGAAACAGATTTAATGTTTGGATCTTGGTGGTAGGAGAGTAGTCATATTTTGTTTTAAAGCCATTTATTTTAACAGTGAAAGCATTGGGAAATCCCAAAGCACTCACCAAGCCCACAAAAATGCAGAAGAGTTGAACCACATCCGTGTATACCACAGAATACAACCCACCCACCAACGTGTAGAAGATGGCAATCAGAGCTGATATCATAACAGACATGTTGATATTGATGTCAACTATCACACTTAAGGTTGCACCTGTTGAGGGATAATAAGGATAGAATTATGATAGGAAACAACCTAAACTGAAAGTATAGTATTAATTTCAGTTTCAACTGTCATTTCCAGTTATGAGAGTTGCAACTGTACTTAAAGCTGTTATAAATAATTTACTTTGATAACACTGCAGTTATAATGTCTTTACACCTTGACAGCTATAATTGTGTAGAAAAACGTCTGAAGGGAGGGGTTCATTACCTTCAGAACTACGGCTAGAAGAATTTAACAACTGAAATAGATTACAGCATCTTTAACTGTAGTGTGATTATAATTTGAATAAACATGGATTATAGCATCTTTAACTGTAGTGTGATTATACTCTGAATAAACATGTTAGTTTTACCCAAGGCTGACAGAATGGCTGCAGACCAGAAGATCTCTCCCATCAAGGCTGGTATGAAGAGCAGACCACCCATCCTCTTCCCATAGATCTGCTGGAAGGGGTCCAGCATGGTCACGTACCCACGGGAGCGCATAGGTTTGGCAAAGAAGAGTCCACCTAAGGGAAAACAGAGAAGAGAAGAGAAGAGAAGAGAAGAGAAGAGAAGAGAGAAATGCTTTATGTTAATGACTGTCTTTGAGACTAATCATGGTCATGCACTACATATCAATATTCCACTTATCAATCTTCCACTTATCAACAATACACTTAAAATTTCACAAATTTACTTTAATGAAAACTGAAATGATCTAACTGACAATGCATACAGTACTGACTATAAATTGTGCCAATATAATAAAAGCATAGTATAAATTGAAGAATATTGCATTGTGTTACCAAAGCTGTCTCACCAAAATCATAAAAACAACAAAACTCTATTTGTAACCTGCTTTAGAAGCACACAGAGATATACAGACCCATCTGAGACATACTGCTACATACAGGTGGGGCCTGAACTGGCAACCTTCTGATTACAAGTCAAGCAGCTACCCCTGCATACTACATGTCAGATGTTTCTGGATTTGAATATTGAGCTCCAGGTACAGGATTTGGTCATCTTAATTTCATCTTTACTGAGTTGCACACAATTTCATCATCATATAGAAATAAGCTGTGGACAGGTAAAGGGTACTTCTTGCTCTGCTGTGAAGTGTGTTTATGCCCTTGATACTCCACCAGTACAAAACTCTATAAAGTGGCTAGATGACCTACATGTAAACGTGTTAATACAGTCACTAAAATACCCAGCTTGAAAGGAGCCGTTGTTATTACCCATTCCTCACGCATTACTGCAAGAGTTGTCTATTGTATTTCGTACATGAGATGTAATCAGCTTTACATTGGAGAAACCAAGAGAAGGCTTGCCGATCATTTTGTTGAACACCTTCAGACCATCAGAATTAAGGATTTGTCATTTCCAGTGGCAAGGCATTTTAATAGTAATGGACACTGCCTTAATGACATATCTGATTTCTTTGCCAGTTTTTGAAATGCCAGCAATGAAATTAGAAAACTCAACAAAAAATAACTCATCTACACTCTGAACGTAAGAGTCCCATGGAATTAATGATTTAAACATCTATTGGTTTGAACATAAACTGGTTTAATCTCATAGTCCTTCAGAAGCATTTTGCTCAAGAGCTGATGACCTCAGTCCCAAAGGATTTGTTTCTCTGGAAACCTTGTGTACTTCACTGCAATATTGACCATCTCCACAACTTTTACTACAGAATGAATAAGCTAGGCATGTGCTGAGAGCACTTTATTTGTTTTTGTGTACTTATTTGTCATGGCAGTAAAATGATTTGTATTTGAATAAAAGGGCATCCATGTGGATGGGTGACAGCAAATGAGTGGTCAAAAATACACTGTTAACTGTGGAGGGAACAATGTGGCTAATTTAACTATAGATCTTACTGTCTGTAAAAAAAAGAGAGTAACCTAACAGGCCATGTAAATATCTCAATACTTGTCAAACGTAGACACAATTCGAAACAATTACGCAAAAGGTCGCCCCACACAGCCAACAATATAGGCTAGGTAAGAAGGCTAACCCTAACCCAGTATCCTCTCAGTCAAACTACTGCGTCTGTATGTTGAATGGTGGCGCTATGGCTAGAACAGCCATAATGGGAGCTGTATTCCTCCAGTGTGATATCTGTATTCCTCCAGTGTGATATCTATATTTCTCCAGTGTGATATCTGTATTCCTCCAGTGTGATATCTGTATTTCTCCAGTGTGATATCTGTATTCCTCCAGCGTGATATCTATATTCCTCCAGTGTGATATCTGCAACCGTTTGACACACACTGACTGAGGAGTGAGCACAGCGTATAATTGAACTTGTTAGGAACCTCACCTCCAGAGTTTATGGAGGCTAATCTTTTCCCGGCCAAACAAATTCAGCTTCAGAAATTGCAATTCATGTTTCCAATAGGAAAACAAAAGATAAGTAACATTATAATAAAGTACCAAACAGTTATGAGGATTTCTAGCTACTTGTCATGTTTTGTATATAATATACATATAATTAGAATATTTGTACGAAATAACTATTCGGAAAAAGTCACTATTTGTGCTTTGTCGAATACCGTAATCGGATTCGGCTCCACCCCTATAGCTTACACAGTTGACAAATGACCTCTGTGTGAAACTGTTGAAATGCTTTGCTATTTTATAGCCTTTTCCTATTTTGTGGGCATCAGATATTTTAGTTTTCAGAGCGTGAGGCAGCTGCTTAAACGAAACCATGCCTGCTGCCTGAGGTTTGAGGAGTGACATGCATGCAAGCGTACATACATACATATATATGAGAGAAGCGGAAAGCTACCACAAACTGCCGTAAAGTACACAAGGTTTCTAGAGAAACGGGACGTTCTGCACAGAGGTCCTTCATCACGTAGGCTATTTGTGAAAGAGCGCACTTTGTGTTGGTCAAATATCAATCAAACTGTCAAGCCAAGCGCTGAGCTCTCAGTCAAGTGTATTTATATATGACCAGACTACCTGAGTGAATCAGATTCAGGTATAAATATATATCAAATGATTAATATTATGGTCCACACCTTTGCAAGGTATATGGCAAATGAGGTAGATGATGGGGACTAGAGCAGTTTTGTATTATTAAAAATCAATTAATATCTTCAAACGGTATATTCCTGAATCTTACCTACGACCAAGCTGAGAGCATAACCAAACGGCGCCTGCGCCCAAGCTAAGCCGTATCCGGGCAAGTACACGTATTCTGCTGTTCCGTTGATGTATCCACCACCAACCCAAGTGGCTAGAGAGCGGCACAGAAACGCAGATGAATGCAAAACACTTCCCTCTGAAGTGTATAAGCTTGTGTCCTTGTTTGGTCACTATGACTCTTTGTCAACTTGTGTGTCAATATATTTGTCACAATTTAGGTTACATAAAATAAGCAAAGAGCATTTGCTATACTTTGGTAAATAATGTACAACAAATGACCACATTAGAAAACTGTGTAATAAAACAGCTTCCTTTCACTGAGTTCATGTACAATCAAGATTATTTCATTAACATGTTTCACTGTTCAAGAAATAAATAATTAAAGGCCTTCTCAAAGAATGGGTAGAGCTTCGGGGTCTTTTATACTCTAAATAGTAATTATCTAAGAGCATTTAAGCAATCATTATTTACCAGAATATGCACGCTTTAAAAAGATCATAAAAGCACAGGCTCACAGACTATACACTTTTTTTCTGACAAGCGCGGTCATACATTTTGATCAAATATTGCACTTCTGAAAAAACGAATAATCACCGCCAAACGGCATTTTATTAGGAAAATGAGTGAAGTACACAATGATTGGACTATTCCACAACTAAACGAATTGTCTACTGTCTGGATCGACAAAGACAATCGAAGAAAACTTACCAGTCATTGTAAATGCGCCAACAAACAATCCAATGTCCCGTCCACCTACCATTATAGATTCACTTTGATCTTTACCTTCTCCAACCCCAGAATTTTTGTTTTTCCACGCTGCCCATATTCCAACAAATAAAATGATCACGTAGAAGATAACGATCGCCAGTAATCCCTCCACGTGGATGGCCATCTTCCACTGCTTGGGTCAGCCTGAGCGGAACGATCGGACTCTCATCGAGCACTGCTGGGAGAGGCATACAGGCTATTGCACGGACTACTGAAGGCGCTTCGACGGATTGAATGGTGACTAAATGAACTGATAATTAACACAATTTATTTTAAAACCCATAATTAATTAAAACACCAAAATGCAAAGACTTTAGTGGGCCATGAACTTTTCTTTAACATACTTTTCGGTGATTTTTTCCAAAATATTTAGACGTTTATTTAATTGAATTTAGGAATCAATAAATGAAACGTTACAAATAACAAATGGAATTTTATCAAATCCGAGTGACCCTTTGCAAAAGGACTTTTAAACAGCTGCCTACGTTTCAGGCAGCGGAATATCACACCTAGTGTTGACAATGTCGATTGACGATTAATTAGTTAGCGATTTCTTCCCAAGAAAGTTTGTATAGAAATGGAAACTGAAATACAATTAGAAATACAAGTCGAATTCCTGATACCTGTTTGTCTTGCTGACATAGACTTTTAACTTTGATAGAAACAAAAGAGAAATAAGATAACGGAAAGACTTAAAGCCTAATCAATTAGCCTACAACTAGAGGTAGTAGTCATCTGCAAATGGTTCGGGAACTATGAGAATAAAATGATGGAAAAGATGAGCTAAGATCGTAGAAAAGGTGAAGTTGGCTGCGCTCCTATGTGTGGCTGGAAACATACCCATATCCAAGCAGATCGTTTCAGCAGGTTTTAAGGCTCTTGTTTTCGTCAAGCCCATGGACGTCACCGAACCTTGAACGCACGTGAATTTATGTATGAGTAGGTCAGTTTGAGTTAGGTTCAGTTTAGGAAAGATCTGTGTGTGGACCAAAACAGCAAACTGTAAAACGTACGATGTTTAGGTTCTATAACACAAATTTACAAAACAATGGTATATCCATGAAATTAGAGACAGTTCAGGCATGCAGTAACGGTTTTATGTAGATTAGATTTCAAGCAGCCTAAGAGTTGGTACTATAATACGTTTCAACACGGAGGTCCCGGAACATGATAAACCTGGAGAGGGTTTATGAGTTGTTTGTGTCTGGGAAATAACTGACGGTCTCTGTAGTTCAACTGACAGCTCGTGCTTTCCGTGTTCTTGTCTATGTTAATATTGTTCGCGCACCGCATACCTCGCATTTAACAGCGCGCCCCCGAAGACTGCTTTGTATAGAGCGCACTGTGAACGCTCAGCAATTCGCCCACTGCTATAGATTATCATTTGAGCGCACGCCTCTGCGGCGCTGTCCACGGTACTGAACCCATGTCCTCCTATGAACCGGTCTGGTGCTTATTCATTCAAAATTTGACAGAAATTGGTTATAACTCGTACCCTTGTTGCCACCTTGTGGTTATCTCAGATTTTGTTTCAGACTATTTAGACATGTCGTTCTCGACAGAGAAGGGAGAGTTGGACCTGCGTTAGTTTCTAAGAACACCCAGTCCCACAACACTGAGTAAAACCCATACTTATTTTATCTTGTTCTGCTATATAGCGCATTTCCATATCAGGCTCGTTCTTGTTTGGCATCATCTGTAAGGACAATGCTGCGTTCTTACTTGAGCAGACATTTAGCATAATTTATCAAAGTTTACAAATTATTGCACCCTGGTCATCTGTAAGCCTGAATATACATTTGGTTTTTGCCCTAAGCTATTTGATAAAACCGAATGCTTGTTACTTACAAATGCTTTGAAGTTGACATTTTATTTAAATATAAATTTCTGATATGTATTTAAAAATAAATTCAATTATATGTTAATCTGTATTTCCAAGTGGGAAAACCAGACATGGGGATGAGAAAATGGCTCCATTCCTTATTATTCATCTGTTGGGAACTAAGATGATGTTTTTATCAAAAGGTTGTTAGAATATTTTGTTTAGTTAGTCCAGCAATGTTTTACATTTTTTTATGTCTGTAAATTAATTCTACTTTTTTACTTTAAATGACTTCCATATCCTTTATTAACATTTATTAACATTTATTGACATGGCCATATCATTAATCAAACTGATAGCAGTAATGGATTACCTAAATATTAAAAAATAAAAAATAAATATCTGTACATGCCTGCACACAGTCTTTTGGAGATGCCAACAAGCAGGTAAATTAAGTAGATAATAGGCAGGTTTATGCCGCTGACCTCACAGAAAGACATCAGCAGCAACTTGTCTTTCAAATGAAATCTGTAGCCCTGTGTTGTCACCCAGCAACACATCAAAGGTCAGGCATTTCTGCAGACAGTAGCAGGAGCACCAACACTCAGTCTTTCAGGAAAACTACAGACATTCTTGCTAAATCATTATCTGTCCTGTGTTTTTCCTCTCCTAAAATGTGTTAAAGATGCATTTTCTTTAGTGTAAAAAGTGCTTTAGTTTCTTTTTTGTATACAAAATATTATCATAGTAAGAGAAAAGAGTTTGTAGGTTCTCTCTTGCTGTTATTATAAAGTATGAAAGTGGTCTTCATACAGTTCAGAATCAGAATAACATCTATAGTTTTGTGATGAGATTTGACCATCAGTCCTTGATTTGTGTGAAAGCAAGGACTGAAAGTTGGAAACTCAAAATTCCAAAAACAAATACATTGAAAAATTAAAACAGACCAAAGTTCTTTTCTCCTTTTCAGTGTCCCTGTCCATCTTCACTTACATGTCATTCAAACGTCGTTACTGGGTTGGCCTCCGATGGCAGAGGAAGACACTTCGTTACTGGGCTGGTTTCCAGCGTTAGAGGAAGACACATCATTATCTGCCCTGGCTCCGATGGCAGAGGAAAACACGTCGTTACCTGCCTTGCCTCCAGTGTTAGAGGAAGACACATCGTTACCTGCCTTGCCTCTGATGGTAGAGGAAGACTTCTGCTCTGCTGAATAGCAGCTTTCACAAGCTGTGTGCGCTTGGCGATGTGGGGGCAGGTGGGAGGGACACTTGTAGGAAGAAGAATCTGTTTTATCCCAACAAGCTGCACTGAGCACTCCACCACCAAAAATGCTGAAAATAGCAGAGGCAAAACCAATGTACACACAGAGGCCAACCTGATACTTCATTCCACTGGTGGAGAATGGGTCATATGCATCTCGGATTACATCACTGGCTGCCCAGGATGCTGTAATAAGGCAGAGGACTCCAGCAGAGATAAAACACATGCCCCCACTAACAGCGAGAGTGACCTTGGCAGGGGAGTGCTGCAGACAGCGGGTGCACGTCATCCCAAAGACAGAGATGACAGTGGCCATGATGGAGATGGCAGAGGAGAGCACCATGAGAGCCCTGGCAGCCTGCAGGTCTAGGGGCAGAGAAAGCATGGACCGATGGAGCTCACACTGGTAGATACCAGTGGTGTGGGTGACACACTCCATCCACAGACCTTTCATATAAGATGTGGCAGTGATGAGGTTGGAGGTAAAATAGGCCGTATGACGCCAATGAGGCAGAACAATAGCAACCAGGGTCCCTGTCAATCCCAGAAGAGCCAAGAAGAATCCCAGGAGCTGCACTGTCTTGTTACCCATCACTGCCGATTACAGAGGAGACAGTTCTGTTGAGAAAAGTAGGAATCCCTCCCGATATTAAAACTGACATCAGCTTTACATGCAGTCCCCTTGGAGTCCTTCTTCAGTCAGGCTTGTCCATCACTGATTGTGTATGAGTGTGATTAATGTGATAAGTTTCATGTCTTTACATTCTCTTGTGAATGTGAAATCTTCACTCTTTTGATCTTCACTCTAAAACCAACAGGGAGGGAAGGTAAACATAAAACAATAGAAATAAATAAACATGCACAAAAAAAGTTCACTCTTAGATGCACTGCTGTAAAAAAAATTAAATGCTAATGTTTTGTGTTCTGAGTTTCCCAAATAGTATATCCTGTTATATATTGTTATAGTCTATCTGCTGGTTTGAGTATTGCAATCTACTTCTATTTAATATATTTCTCCAAAATGTAAAATGACTGTTCAAAATATCATCACCAGTACGTGCCTAATATTGATCAAACTATTCCATTTAATACATGAATATGCTATATAAATCAATTGTAATCAATGAATTGGTGATGACTTTCGTTGTTCTAAATGAACAGCTTCAAACTGCACTGAACTGTAAGCTTTTAAGAATGTGAAATCATTTACTGTTTATCATGTATGTAGACACTAAAATTGGTCACTAAACTTGGATTCCTATATTTTGACATTCTTAGCACTGCTGGCCTGCTTTGAGCCAGAGCTTCACACTGTGCAAGGCTCAATACAAGCCTCACAGTGAAAGGCAGAATACAAGCATCTTATTGTGTGCTTTTGTGCAGATGGAGCAGATGGGTACTAGAAACATGTCTGTTTTCTCAAGTACCCATCAAACCATATCTGAATCTAAACTAAACAAAACACGGTCAAATCATAACTAACTAATAAGAAAATGATGATGATTAATGTGTCCGCTTACCTGTATTGCAGGCCTTGCCTAACACGAATGAAGTTCCAGTTTTCCCAGCTCCCACAGCACGCGCTCTGTCTGCATTGCTGACACACCTTCAGCTATGGCCAGCTGCAATCTGCGCCGGTGCAGAGCAGTTTCTGCCTCTTCTCGTGGATGAACAGGTTATTGTGCTGTCGGATGGCTGTGCACTGTATTTCATTACTACATCACTCCCAAGCATTTCCTGATCTGTCACAGCTAGGCGGATGAACTACGCCAATACGGCTGCCTGAAAACAAAAGCCCTGCCACAGGGCCCAAACAGACAGGCCTGTGAAAGCACATTTATTCACACTGCTACAGATCAAACAAAGATGTACTGAGTTAGACCATTCACAGTGTCCATATTATAATATACATACATGATGATGATGATGATGATGATGATGATAACACAAATAGTAATAATCATCTTTATTTAATTTTAGTGCTTAAAACAGGATAAACATTAAAGTTTATTAAAGTAAACATCAAGTTGAAACTATATATTAAAAATAATATAAAACGTGCATAACTGATATTATTTAAAAACACAATTGAAATAAAACTTTTCTAAAGTTTTGAAAAGATTACTATAAAATCTTTTTTTTAAGTTAAAGAGACGTACAGCAAGCTAGAGGTTATAAAGGCATATATTAATTATGTCAGGTTAGACATTTTTGGCATTTGGCAGACGCTTTTGCCCAGAGTGACTTATGTTGATGCCTTGAAGTGCAAAATATGCATTAACTCTATAGCAGCCAATGATAAGAGCAATAACAAACAGTATCAAACAATAAGTGCTACAGTTTCATTTACTGAACACAGTAGCAAGGTCGGTGGTCATTTAAATATTCCATAAATAGATGGGTCTTCACTCTGCGTTTGAAGACTGCAAGGGACTCTGCTGTCCAGAAATTCATAAATTCGTTCCACCATCTGAGATCCAGGACAGAGAACAGTCTCGAAGCATGGTGTTTCCAGCCGAGAAGTACTAGAGGTTAATCATATACGGAGGGGCTGGTCCAGTTTTGGCTTTGTAGGCGAGCATCAGATGCGGGCAGCTACTAGAAACCAAAGAAGGGAACGCAGCAGTGGAGTGAGGTGTATTAATTATGTCAGGTTAGCATTAGCATGTAGTAATTATGTCAGGTTAGCGTTAGCATGTAGTAATTATGTCAGGTTGGGGTTAGCATTTATTAATTATGTCAGGTTAGCGTTAACATGTGTAAATAATGTCAAATCAGATTCGCATTAGTTTGTATAAATTACATCAGGTTAGGGGTAGCATGTGTCTTATTTTGGCCACATGCAGCTTACTTCACTGATATGGGACTCACTTGATAAGCCTGCATTAAAGGTTACATCCGGATAGCTATAGTTTTCACAAAATAACTGTTTAGCTCTAGAATAGATCCTAATAGGATAGACAAAGAATGAAACATGGCCTAAAACAGAACCATGAAGAACACAAAGAATAAGATATGGCCTAAAACAGAACCATGAAGAACACAAAGAATAAAACATGGCCTAAAACAGAACCATGAAGAACACGCATAATAAAACATGGCCTAAAACAGAACCATGATGAACACCATGTTCTATTCAAAGTCAAATGTATTTACTTTTTACAACAGCTGGTGTTACAAAGCATCTTTACAGATGTCCGAATCCAAGCACCCAGTGAACAAGCCAAAGAATACATGCAATCAGGTCAGCAGACAGCTGTGGCTGCCACGCAGTAGGGGAGGGAGGCTGAACAATCAACTTTGCCATGAATTTATATACAAACTATACAATCTTTTGGGAATTAATTCACACCAGCACCATCCACTAATGGATGGGCTGGTTGGATGTTTATTAAAACTCAAACAACACAATACATAGACACTACACCATGGGACAAAAGTTTGTGCATGAAGATGCTATGTCACGGGACATGTGGTTCGATATCTGATAATGCCACGGCCATCTGTGGCCAGGAGCCTTCAAGAGGAAATTAGCTGTGCTCTCGTGGAGGGAGGGGCATACTCTCTCTCCTCTGCCAGTTTTAGAAACATTGACCAATCACAGGCATCTATGAGCTAATAAGGGGTGGTATTGCATGAGAAAATATTAGATTGGCTGTGACATGGGGGAGACCTACTTGACAAGTGGGAATTGGATACAACTAAAAATTAGGAAAAAATACAAAAGCAGAATTAATTTTAAAAAATCCAGCACTCAGAGCAGTGCCAGCAGGCATTTAACTAGGTTAAAGTGGTTAGGGTTAGGGGCCCACTGACTAAACGCTCCCTTTTAACTAGGTTAAAGCATTTAGGGTTAGGGGTCCACTGACTTCTCTCCGCTGATTAAGGGAAAAAAACAATCAGGATGTATAATAATTACAAGCTGTCTATACGGGAGACAGAATACAGCAACACTGAGAAAGATAAAGGCTTATAGGACAGTTCAGTGGGTACCTGAAATTGGGTGTACCTGTGCCACATGTGGGGAACCTACTTCAACGGTCTCCTTTTCAGTAGGGGCCCAGAGAAAGTGAGTACCAGCTACAACCTCAGAAGGAAACTTCCTTGCAGTTACGCCAGCCTGAAATTGGCTAGTTATGTTTATGTGTCTCTCACTGTATGTTCTGTAATAAAAGAGCATGTTTTCCTAAATGTCCTACCTCCGAACATTCCGGTGTGTATCTGCACCACACTAACAAGCAAATTTAAGTTAAATGGGTACAAATTATTGAGGGAATAAATTATGTTGGAGGATCAAAATTGTTAAATTTTGTTAAATAAAGGAATTATTTATTTAATTGAGGAAAGAATTGGCTATTATTAAAACTCCTGTCGCAACACAAGTGCAAATTATCCTCTAATGAAACTTTGACCTGGTCAGGGTGGGCTTTCCCCCCTGCACCACAGACAGGACCCAGGACCCCTCTGGCGCCTTGATGCTGAACAACAAAGCCATAAATGGCCTAGCTCGCCTGGCTTTCTGACCCTTCTCTTCTTAGGTGTCATAAAACTGACAGAATGAAATGTGGGAAGCACTTAACAGCCTGCTTGTACTTCAAAGAACTGTGACCATAAATTTCACCAGATCCAAACCCCTACCAGGACAACCAACCTTTCTCAAACCACAGTGACATTCACAGATATACATGTTTCTGTTTACCACAGATTCACAAAGTAACAACTTGCCATTTAACCTATAATGCCAAATGATAGCCAGTAAAATGTGGCTGTTTACTTTACCTGTTCCTTATTAATTTGCATTATCCATTCTGATCACTTCATTTGTATGTTGCCTACCTCATGTTTACTGTTAACAATTTGTTAACTACTCATAGTTGTGTTTACTGGAAATCTAGTACAAAATCATAATCAGGGAACTATAATGAAACATATATTTCATTATTAGCCTACAGCTGAAGTTTACAAGTCTCCTATGTTAAGCTATCAGTTTTCAAATAGGGTGCAAAAAAAATCTTTCCACTGTTACTGCATTTAGGCTCATTCGTATAGTTTACCTCATCTCAAGTTCATTCTCTCCCCTATAACCCATATTCTATTGAGCATGGCTAGTCACCTAGAGCTGCTGGCCATCATTTAAACTGAATGAACTCCAGCTGCAGTCAGTTAATATTTCTCAGAACACTACTGCTGTGTTGCAGTATTTATATCCAGAAGTCTCTCTAGCATACTGTTAGATGGTTCACCAGCATTAAACTACGTTATGCACAGGAAATGACCAATTAAGGATTCATATACTCCAACTTGATTAGAGTATATTAGTACACTCAATGCCTCCTTCATTAACAACACATATCTATTACTACAATGTTTCATTTATTAAGAACACATATCTTACAACACTCAATGCCTCCTTTATTAAGAACACATCTACTAGAAATAGTTCCTTACATGTATACACTGAAAAATATAATTCTACTGTTGCTGTGGGTTGGGATATTAAATCAAATTTAAACATATTTTACCAGTTACATGCTCCCTAAATCTATCTTATGGATCTGGGGCTATGTACTCATATTTTGTTAGTGTCTCGACTGCCTAATAGTTAGGGATAGGGGTAACCTACAACTCCCCTGGATATCCACTGACTCTACCAACACCCCTGAAAACACCCACTAGACAACCAATTACACTAGTAATCACTGTAAGGCACAGCTTCTTATACCATGTTGCTTCAATTAAAAATAGCAGAGCTTGCAAACATAACACTTTAAAAAGTTTATGATATGTCTAATAGCCATATTTCTCCACAGAATATATGTACCAGAACAGTTGCAAATAAAATATTCATAGATAATTTTCAGACAACACAACAGAACAACACAACACAACAGAACACAACAGCTTACTAACAGGGGTCAGACATAATGACCTGTATTACAGTGCAAGTTTATGGCACTTCAACGTTCTCCTTCCTGTTCTGATAAAGCTGTGTTATGGTGTGCTTGAACATGCATGTATTGAAAGTCCACACCCGGTGAAGTACACGGGTGTGACCCTGTACTGTAACAGAAAACACAAAATAAGATTTTACAACAGTACCAGGATTCAGCAGGTGTTTCTCCCACCATGTCTTTAGACTACAACCATCTGAACCTATAGCAGAATTTGGTTTTGCTAAGACAAGACGTTACTGCAACTGAGTATTCTGATAAGATTTTTGAGATTATTGTTAGTCAGTCAAGTGCTTCCTACAATGGCCCTGGTTATGTGCACTGACTTGTGCTCAATGCTCACCATAAGTGCAAAAACCAAACACCCCAACACTGTCCTAACCCTAACCCCAGCACTGTCCTGCATGCATTATATAAGAAACCTCTGCCTCCCAGCAGTGTTTAAAAACAAGAGAAAACAAGTTAAAAATATTAGAAAAGCCTTTGAGGTTTAATTAAATACTGAAACACTTCTTCCATGTGTTGGCAAGAAAACATTTGTGTATTTGTTACCTGAAGGATGTCACCAAATTTGTTCTTCTTAAAAACACAAATTCATATTAGTGGCTGTCAGAACGGTTACATTGTAGTCTCTCCTTCACACTTTAGAACATGTACATTAAACTGCTGCCCTGCAATCAGGGTTTGAAAACATCAGAATTCAACCCAGGTGACATTCCCATCCCTGATTCTGGACAGACTAATGCATGACTATTATTATATTATAATATATATATTATTATATATATTATATAATATATTATTGGATGGCCTGTACGTTTAGTCTATGCTTTAACTAACTTTTCAGTACTGATCTATATGCAATAAAGCTTCAGGATAGATTTAGATGCTCTCACAAATATAAACAAATGCCAAACAATAGTAATGATAATGATAATTATACATAATAGAAATTGAACAATAAATACATAAAAATGGCATGAAGTAAGTAACGTACACAGAATCCATGCTAAAAAAATAAAGTGCAAAATTCTGTACAAGAGCTGATGGATACTGAGGTTGATTTCTTCTTCAGCTTTGGTTGAGAGTGAAGCTGAGCTCTTCCTCTCTGATGCTTCTGTCTAGTCGGTCGGTCTCTGCCTGCAGGACTGAGGGCTGCATGCGCTCAGTCACCAGCAGCAAAGAGCGCTTCAGGTCCTGCCTCAGGGACAACAGTCTGTGGCTATTCATTAGAGAGCGATCGATGAATTCAGTCCGCTCCTCCTGACTGGCTGCCAGCATCAGACGCAAACAGTGAACCTGCACATTTGGAGACAGAGAACACTTACAAGCACTGCAGGACTGTATGTGCCCTTTCAGATGTGCTGCTGGTTAAGCGTGTGACCCTACATTAGTGAAGCTAAAAATAGCCACTAGGTGAACATATCCAGCAATGTTTTTAATTTCGTTTTACAAGCAGTAGTGTCGACATGCACTCTAGCAGTCAATCATGGCTTGTTATATATCATCATTTTCTCATCTGCATAAGTGATCATACCAGATGCTCCCCCTCACCTGCTCAGCCAGTTCACCTGCATGAGCTCGCAGGCTGTTTAGCTCATCAGACCCAGCTGGGACTTGGGGCTCCTGCGAGGTAAACCATTTATTCCAGGTAAATCAGTAAATCAAGCTTACAACTTGCTGCACAGCATGAAGTTTGTCTTTACTAGCCTGTTAAACAAAAACAGAAACTCTCCCTAGCTTTCACACATCACCACCTTAGGTCTTCTTCTCTCCTGAACTGACCGTTTCTATGGTTACTGGTCTTAGTTCTCACTAGTTATTTACACATTAGTTAGCCTTAGTTTAGACTGCCTCGTCCCACAGTATGCTATGAACTCCTGCTAGTGTTGTCACTGCAGTTCTGAGACTTTCTCTGTTCATATTGTGCTTTAGCCAGGGTCATTTGCGTGTTTTCTTGACTCAGTTTTATTGATTCCACCACTTTGCAGACTGGACCTATCTATTTTTCTTTCTTGGGTTTGCCTGGACCACACACACGTGTTTGTGCAGTCCCACTCCTCCCAGTCCCTTGTATTACGCATCGTCCATGTAGCTGAATCAATTCAGAAGCTGACGCCAAGTCTCGACTCCCTTTAGACATTCTTGGCTCAGTCCTGATATAGACTAAGACCTGACAAAGCTGATCCTGATTACTGTGCTAATGTATGCCTATGATGAAGTCTTGGTAGTGAAGATGGCATAACTTTCCACTCCAACATGAACAGCATGTGATGTGAATTAGGCTAAGAAACATTAGGCTAACAGAGGCCTTCTGACAATTAAAAGCTCCACTGGTCTATAAATTAAAGGAAACCTCAGCGTTACTGTCCAAAACTCCAGATACACACAGGAATGAAGTTACTCAGTCATACCTTGATGCCAGTATCTGATTGGGACAGCTGATGTCGCAATTTCCCCCTCTCGAGCTCAACCTGATGGACACCAAAAATAAGGATATCGTATCAATGACTAACCTATTGAAAACAGTTTAGAACAGGTTGGACCCAGTGTCTGTCCATATTAGCGGACATGAACATATGAGCAGACAAGAACTGTAAACGTAATGCAGGGTCCCTATCACAGGCTTGTAAACGACCTGCAAGGTCCCGCTCACAGCCCTGTAAACGACCTGCTGTCCCCCTCTCACAGCCCTGTAAACGACCTGCTGTCCCTCTCTCACAGCCCTGTAAACGACCTGCTGTCCCTCTCTCACAGCCCTGTAAACGACCTGCTGTCCCCCGCTCACAGCCCTGTAAACGACCTGCTGTCCCCCGCTCACAGCCCTGTAAACGACCTGCTGTCCCCCGCTCATAGCCCTGTAAACGACCTGCTGTCCCCCGCTCATAGCCCTGTAAACGACCTGCTGTCCCCCGCTCACAGCCCTGTAAACGACCTGCTGTTCCCCGCTCACAGCCCTGTAAACGACCTGCTGTCCCCCGCTCACAGCCCTGTAAACGACCTGCTGTCCCCCGCTCACAGCCCTGTAAACGACCTGCTGTCCCCCGCTCACAGCCCTGTAAACGACCTGCTGTCCCCCTCTCACAGCCCTGTAAACGACCTGCTGTCCCTCTCTCACAGCCCTGTAAACGACCTGCTGTCCCCCGCTCACAGCCCTGTAAACGACCTGCTGTCCCCCGCTCACAGCCCTGTAAACGACCTGCTGTCCCCCGCTCACAGCCCTGTAAACGACCTGCTGTCCCCCGCTCACAGCCCTGTAAACGACCTGCTGTCCCCCGCTCACAGCCCTGTAAACGACCTGCTGTCCCCCGCTCACAGCCCTGTAAACGACCTGCTGTCCCCCTCTCACAGCCCTGTAAACGACCTGCTGTCCCCCTCTCACAGCCCTGTAAACGACCTGCTGTCCCCCTCTCACAGCCCTGTAAACGACCTGCTGTCCCCCTCTCACAGCCCTGTAAACGACCTGCTGTCCCCCGCTCACAGCCCTGTAAACGACCTGCTGTCTCCCTCTCACAGCCCTGTAAATGACCTGCACAGGGTTAGACACCAAGCACAGTCCACAGCATGGGCCACATACCATAGCACAGTCTCATGGTCTCTACAGCACAAGTATGAACAAGATGGTGGTTTTTGATCTGGCTAATTTTAGACTTCATTCCAGCATGAACAGTGGAATCACACTGTCCAGCCACACACATACACCTTCAATGACCCAGTAGCCTGTGTCCTATAGACTGGTTTACCTGCTTTAAGGTGTCTCGCAGGTGCTGCCTCTCGGTCTTCAGCCTCTGGATGTGCTGCTCCAGGTGTCGGTTTCTCTGCTGTAGTTCTCTCTGCTGCAGCTCCAGCTGGGCCACAGCCCTCTGCATGGCGCACAAACGTTCTTCTGCCGCTGAGCTTGGCTCCACCTCCTCCCCACACCTGCCCTCCACTCCACTATCCTGACAGGTGAGTGAAATAATAATAGTGTAATAGTAATTATGCTTATTTATAGCGCTCTTTTTAAGGTCCAGAATCTTAAAGTTCTTAACATATAATAAAATTTCAAATTTATATGATAAACATTTTTTGAAATTGTAAAAAAAGACCCAGTGAATCCATAAGACTGCCTAAAGAAGCGTGTTATTTTAAATTTGAAAAAAAAAAAAAACTAATAAGCTACCATTTATAATATCACAATATTAATACCATTATTCTAGAGTTTAGAAGACATAAAGAAAAATAACTTTGAACCAGCAGTTCAATTGGCCTGATCCAAGTAATGCCAAAGGCTCACATCAAATCACAGATGCCCACATCATGTTTTCCTCATGAGCCCCATCTCTAACCAACAGTATAGGTAACACTCACTGGTTCAACACTAACCAACTATTGATAACACTCACTAGTCCAGCTCTAACTAAGTGGAACTGATAATGCTTACTGGGCTATCACTATCCAAGAGTATTGATAAGGCTCACTGGTCCAACATTAACCAATAGTATTAATAACACTCACTGGTCCAACACTAACCAACAGTATTGATAAGGCTCACTGGTCTATCACTATCCAACAGTACTGATAAAGCGAGATTGTGTGTGCACATATTCATGATTAGGTTATCTATAAAAGAGCTGATGGATTTGATCCTGGCAGCTGCAGGTACTTACTTTATTCCAGATGTTTTTCTTTCGTATACTGCAGTAGTTTTTGGGTAAAAACACCAGCTAATTTACAGCATTTTTAGAGCATGATTCAGGTTTTGTCTGGCATCACCTGTGACTTCTTGTGAGTTGTGAAGCACTACAAAGGTTTCACAGCTGGGTCAACCAATATTTGACTAGTTCTCATTTTATACACCGCCTGATGCATTTTTAAAACTCAGACTTTTTTTGCTTCTGAGACGATGGATTATTCACTTCTACTCTCACCTCCACTGCTGCTGTCTTGGTCTTCTCTTGGTCCAGCTGCTGGAGTCTTTCCTTATAGTGAATCAGCATCAACTCCGTCTTCTCCAGAGCCATCCTGACACGGTCCCTGTCCCTGCTGAGCTCCTCTGTCCGCTCCTTCAGAGCATACACCTCTGACTCCTTCTCTCTCAAATGTCTGCTTGTCTCCTGCTTCTCCAGGAGCACAGCGCACACTCGATTGTTCAGTAGCTCCCAAACTCCATCATCTTGTGGGATACAGGCCTCTTCATCAGTATGAGGCTGCAAATTCTCCACGTCCGTCTCCAGAGCCTCCATCTGGCTGTTCAACACATCTGTTTCATCTTCCTTCTTTAGAAGATCCTTCATTTCAGTCTGGGTATGACAGATCATACCGATTCCTGACACGTCTTTTAAATGATGATGAAGCTGCTTGTAAATCTTTTTCTTAAGTTTGTTGGCATTTTTTTCAGATTCTCTTAGGTGGTATATGTCCCTCTCTAGTCTAGCGATTTTCTCTTCATTTTCTTTGTCCTGACTTTCCAGGAGACATTTCAGAGTCTTCGTATTCCTCATCGCATCTTCCAGCTGTTTCTGCAGGAATACTCTTGCCTTTTCTTCTTTGAAAGCGATTTCTCTAACTTTCTCTAACTCTGTTTCTTTTTCATTAAGCTTTTCTTTTGCAAACTCCATATTCTTAACACCCTGTGCTTCAAGGTATTTAACCCTTTCATTCATCCTCTCTTTAACTTGCATTTTGTTCTTTATCAGTTCTATCTCTCTCTCTTTCTCTCTCAGTTCCTTACTAAGAAGTTCAAACCTTTTTTCTCTTTCCTGTAACTCATTTTGTCTGTAATTCTTCTCCTTTTGCAGTGACCCAATCACTTGTTCTGAATTTTTCAGATCCTGATTTTTCTCCTTCAGCACCTCCTCCAGCTCCTTCACCCTGCTGGTCAGCTTCTCCACCTCTTTGCTCTTCTCTGCCACCACATGGATGAGATCGGGTCTCTGTTCTTCCATAGCGTTTGTCTTCGGTTTCACTCTGGCCAGCTCATCCTCCTTCTGCTTCACTATGGTTTCTAAAGTTCTTAGGTCTTCTTCTCTCTTCTCAGCCATCCGCCTTTCTCTGGTAACCGCTTCAACGTTCTTTTCCAGTTCACACTCTCTAAGCAACAGCTGTGCCTGTAGATCCAGATTCTTTTTCTCTATTCTCTGAACTCGAGCTTGTAAATCTGTTTCTGCTCTTGCTGCTGTCCCATCTTCCTTCTCTTTGCTCCGGACCATTTCACCCTTCTTCCCCTGAAGGATAGCCCTGAGTGTCTCGCCCTCGCGATGGCTCTCCTCTAGTAACTCCCTTAGAGTGGCCATCTCCTGAAGGCCAGCTTTTAGCCCTTCTCTAATCTTCTTGTTCTCCTCATTTTGTTCCCTTATCACAGACCTTGCGCGTTCCTTGCTCGCAGAGAGTGCTGCCACTTCCTGTTGTAGTGCTGCCACCTGGGTGACTACAGCCTCCTCCCTCTCCTGTGCTCCTTTCAGTTCCTCCTCTTTTTGTTTGAGAGAGACACTCATGATGTCTTTCTCTTGCTTTTCTCTTCCAGTCTCTTCTTTACAGAGTTCAACATCTCTCTCTTTCCTTCTCAGTTCTGATGAGAGATGATCCCTTTCTTCTTCTAGTTCTAGAACTTGTGTCTCGAGTTTCACCAGGCTGTGCTGTTCTTGTTGAAGCTCTTCTAGTTTGGCTCTCAGTTTTTCACTCTGTACTTTCAGACGGATCTCAAACTGCTCAGTCTCTCCCTCCTTTTGACTCAGAGACCTCCTTAACCCTTTGTTTTCCTCTTTACCTTCCTCCAGTCTGATTTTTAGATTCTTAACCTCTCTTTCATGGTTTTGTAGCAGTTGCAATTTCCTCTCCAGTTCTCCTGACCTTTCCTCAAGTTTTCCTCTCAACATTTCCACCTCTTCCATCAATCTTTTGCTTGTTTCTTCCAGGTCTTGGACTTTTTCTTCCTCTTTGGCACTTTTGGCGTTTGCCAGTTGAAGTTTTTGGCTACAGCTTAAAAGCTCCTTTTCTTTCTCCTTGCGTAGATGTCCCTCTTTGTCCAGGAGGGACTGTGTGTCTTTCAGATCCTGCTCCATCACAGTCAGCCTTTCCTTCAGTTTCCTCAGGTCCTCCTGCCCCTGTTGAGCTTTTTTTGTTTCATCTTCTTCTTTCTGTTGTAAAGTCTCTCTCAGTCTGTTTGCGTCCTGCTCCCTCTCCCTGAGAAGGGCGGCCTGGCACTCAAGGCGCTCTTTTTGCTCCACTGTCTTCCATTGCATTTCCCTGTTTTCTCCATCCATCTCTGCCATCTTCACTCTGAGCTGCTTCAGCTCCTGTCCCATCCGACAGATCTCTCCTCTCATCTCCTGTTCTCGCTCCTGTCCCTCTTCCTCCAGTCTTATCCAGCTTTCTTCCCTCTCTTCCAATCTCTGTATCTCCTTTTCCAGTTCCTCAATCCGCATCTTCCATTTCTCCCTTTGTTCATTATCTTCTTTTACTCTCTGCTCAAATGTCAACTGTTCTTTTGTTAGTCTGGCTTTCAGTTTCTCTAACTCAGTATCTCTCTCATCCAGTCGGTCTAGTATCTCATCTTTCTCCTTTAGTATTTCTTCTGCTTTGGATCGGAGGTTTTCTATCTCTCCGTCTCTCTGCTCAAGCTCTCTGCACAGCACCTTCTGTTGCTCTTGGTGCTCGTCCTCCATCTTGTTCCGTTCTTTCAGCCTCTCTTCGTCTCTTTTAATAAGATGTGAGTTCTGTTCCCCTAACATAATAAGCTGGCCTTCCAGTGTCTCCTTGTGCTTCCTTTCATTCTCTATGATCCCTTCTAACAACTCTAGTGTAGATTTTAAGTCCATAATATCATTCACTCTCTTTTGTAGTGCTTCCTCTCTTTCTTGTAGCACATTTCTTAAGTCATCCATTTCTTGTTCCAGAGCACTGAGGTCGTTTCTTTCTCTCTCCACTCGGTCTGCCAGCATTTGGTTCACTACCTCCTTTTCTTTCTCTGCGTCACCTGCCCTCCTCTTCCACCTCTCTATCTCATCTTTTGCTTCTCTAGCTATACGTTCCAGATTTTTCTGTTCTCCTGTCAAATTGTTCTGGAGTTTTTCTAGATTACCCTCCTTTTCCTCCAGCATCCAACAAATGTGTTTCTTGTCCCTTAGTAGTTCTTCCAGTTGGTCTTTCAGCTGCTCTAATGCTGCTTCTTTCTCTCTCAGCTCTCCTCTTATCCTCACCTCCCTCTCTCTCTCCTCTGCCACCCTCTCCTGTTGTCGTCTTTCTTCTTCTTGTCTTTTAGCACTCTCCCTCTCCTTCAGCTGAGCGCCCTGCTCCTCCAGAGCAGTTAGCTTCCTCTCCAGGACTTCTTTCTCTTTTAACTGTGAATTGAGTGCTTCTATTACACCTTCCTGCAATCTCACTTTCAACATGAACTCCTCAGTGTCTTTGTCTTTCTTTTGAATCTCAATTTCCCTCTGTCTCAAAAGACTGGCTATGTGACCCTTCTCTCTTCTGGTGATTTCTAATTCTGCATTAGTTTGCTCTTCTCTTTGTAAAACCCGCTGATTCAGTTCTTCCTTCTCTCTCTGAATGTCCACTGTACTCGTCTTCCATCTTTCCATCTCCTCATTTGCTTGCTGCAGTCTCATCTCCAGGTCTCTGCGTTCTCCTGCTAGCTCCACCTGAAGCTGCTCCAGCTCAGAGTTTCTCTCATCAACCATATTGGACAGCTCCCTGTTTTGAGCCACCAGAGCTTCCATCCTGTTCTTCAGCGCCTCCACTTCTCCATCTCTTTGACCCAGCTCAGAGTTCAGAGCTTCTCTTTCCTGTTGCCACTTCCCTCTTTCTTCATCCTGCTCTAGCTCCTGGATCTTGAGCTGTTCTGACGTTCTCTCAGATTCCGTCCGCAGTCTCCTGACCTCTGCTCGACAGTGTTCAGTCTCTTTTTCACACCTTCTCCTTTCCTCACTTGCTACATGTTTCTCCTGTTGTCTCACCACTGCGTCTCTCTCCAGCTCTGCATGAAGACACTGGATCTCACCTACGCAGCGAAAAGGTCACAGGTAGTCAGTTGGCATTCACCAACATTTGAAAAGTAATAACATCAGCAGCCAGGACTCACCATGGAGCACATCTTTGGCCTGCAGCAGTGTGCTGATCTGCAGGTTTAGCTGTGTACACTGCACCTCCAGCATAGAAGCCTGGTCCTGGGCCACACACAGCTGCTGTTGCAGGGTCTCAGTCAAATTTCTGTCAACAACAACACTATCAACACACCAGAGTAACATGACTCAACCTAACGCATCATTTCCACAGTTTGGAGCCCTTTCAGAAACACACACACACACACACACACACACACACACACACACACCTTACCTGAGTTCTTCTCTGTCCTGCCTCAGTTCCTCATTTTGTCTCTCCAGAGCATGCTTTGTTTCCTCTAGCTGTCGGAGCTCCTTTAGATGTGTATGTGTCTCTCTCTGCAGTTCCTTCTCCTGCTCTGCTATTCTGCAGAGATCTGTTTTCACATTATCTAGTTCTTCACATACAGCTCTGTGCTGCTCACACAACTGACATGCACATACACACACACACACACACACACACACACATTCCAAAGTCAAATTGAAACATTGCATGTATCCCAACATCACATGTAGCCATTATTAGACTGATATTTTAATTGTCAACTTGGAAATAGAAATAAAAACTCCTAATTGACAGTTTTGCTACTCGTGCACCTTTTATAACAACGCCAAAAACAAAGCACAAAGTAATTTATCTGGGTAGTAAGTGTATTTGTATGTACATATACTATATTATAGTCACAAACACTAAAATAAAATCTAAATAGTTAAATCAAATCATGTCTTCCAAAATTAGTATAATAAAAACACACCAACGGTCTCCACTGTGCTAAAACACAACAACAGTCCTCTTCCACTCATACCTCTTCATTTCTTGCTTTCTCTTCAGCGAGAGCAGTGGTCTCTATGTCTCTCTCCCCTCGGAGGGCCTGCAGCTCTTTCTGTAGTTCTCTCTCCCCGAGTCGGACCTGCTGGAGGGAGTCCAGCTCTGTATCCCTGTGAGCCCTGAACACGCACACTTTCTATGTTATGTTCCATCCTACCATGTCATGTAGCAGACTGTACTGCAGAATAGTTGCCCCCCACTGCAGCTCACACACACACACACACTTTACCAACTGCCTCCATTATCTCTGACTAGTAGAGATAATTATTTAATGTCCCTAAGAAATAAGACAACTACAGTTCCAGTTAAAACCTTTTCAGCTCCACAATAAAATCTCAAGCATAGAACAGAATTATTGTCACTGCATCAAAACTAGTGATGCCAGAGGTTATCAGTTAGCCTACTAAAGGAAGGTTTTTAATGTCTACATGGCTTGGACGCAACCACATTCCATAGACTGTGGGGTCTTTGGTCATTTCAAACAATGCAATGTCTGACCTTAACTGGGAGGTTTCCATGGAGACGGCCTTTAATTCCCTTTGCAGAGCCGCCACATCTGATCTAAACTTCTGTATCTGCATGTGAGCTTCATCAACCTCTTCCTCCAACTGGGTCAAGAACACACACACACACACACACACACACACACACACACACACACACACACACACACACACACCCTTAAGCAACTTCCTCCCCCAAACACAGACATACACCATGTTCCGAATTATTATGCAAATGATATTTTTCTCTGATTTTCCTAAATGGTCACTGCAAATGACAGTTTTCAAGTCATCAACTGTTAGAGTATAAATTGAATGTTATTGAACAAACCTCCCAATGATAACAGTATTTTTTCAAAAATAAAGAAACTCAAAATGCACTGTTCCAAATTATTATGTACAACAGCGTTTCAAAACATTTTATAGGTTGTAAAGAACTGAAAATGGTCATTTGTTGAATTTGCAGCATTCAAAGGTCACATTTACTAAAATCAAAAGCTATTTCAATAAAAAAACATCTTAACAGGCCAAGATACATGTTAACATAGGACCCCTTCTTTGATATCACCTTCACATTTCTTGCATCCATTGAACTTGTGAGTTTTTGGAGAGTTTCTACTTGAATTTCTTTGCAGGATTTCAGAATAGCCTCCCAGAGCTGCTGTTTTGATGTGAACTGCCTCCCACCCTCATAGATCTTTTGCTTGAGGACACTCCAAAGGTTCTCAATAGGGTTGAGGTCAGGGGCGGATGGTGGCAATACCATGAGTTTCTCTCCTTTTATGCCCATAGCAGCCAAAAACACAAAGGTATTCTTTGCAGCATGAGATGGTGCATTGTCAGACATGAAGATGATTTTGCTACGAAAGGCACGGTTCTTCTTTTTGTACCATGGAAGAAAGTGGTCTGTCAAACTCTATATACTTTGCCGAGGTCATTTTCACACCTTCAGGGACCCTAAATGGACCTACCAGCTCTCTCCCCATGATTCCGGCCCAAAACATGACTCCGCCACCTCCTTGCTGACGTTGCAGCCTTGTTGGGACATGGTGGCCATCCACCAACTGTCCACTACTCCATCCATCTGCACCATACAGGGTTGCACGGCACTCATCAGTGAACAAGACTGTTTGAAAATTAGTCTTCATGTATGTCTGGGCCCACTGCAACCATTTCTGCTTGTGAGCCCAATAGTAGGTTTATGCACAACTGCAAGCCTCTGGGGGATCCTACACCTTGAGGTTTGCGGGACTCCAGAGGCACCAGCAGCTTCAAATACCTGTTTGCTGCTTTGTAATGGCATTTTAGCAGCTGCTCTCTTAATCCGATGAATTTGTCTGACAGAAACCTTCCTCATTATGCCTTTATCTGCACGAACCCATCTGTGCTCTGAATCAGCCACAAATCTCTTCACAGTACGATGATCACGCTTAGGTTTTTGTGAAATATCTGTTTTCATACCTTGTCCAAGGCATTGCACTATTTGACACTTTTCAGCAGCAGGGAGATCCTTTTTCTTTCACATATTGCTTAAAACCTGTGGCCTGCTTAAGAATGTGGAACATCCTTCTTAAGTAGTTTTCCTCTTAATTGGGCTCACCTGGCAAATTAATTATCACAGGTGTCTGAGATTGATTTCAGTGATCCAAAGAGCCATGAGACAATACTGTCCATAAGTTTAATTGAAAAACAAAAAATGAAATCTTAAATCCAATTTGCATAATAATGTGGAATGCAGTATACAAATGCCCCCTCCAGCCACCACAATCGAGCTTCGAATTCGCTACAAACACATGGGTGACTGCCTATGGTCTAGGGGCCTGGGGCACACTGGCAATGAGAAACAATGTGAAAACATGAGAAATAGTGAGAAGCTGTGAGATCTGGGCTACAAGACACAGATTTGTCTCAGACCTGCAGAATCCGGGAGTTGAGGCTGCTCTTGTCGCGAGCCAGGGATTCATTTAGCGCAGCAGTTTTCTCCAAGGCATCACGTCCATCTGCTGCTTCCCTTTTCAGAAGCGTGTAGCTGGAGGACATGGCCACTAGCGACTCTCGAGTCTGGGGTGGAGGACATGGGGAAGGACACAGTTAAGAGTCACGCTAGAGAAAGACTAGAAAAAACACACAGAGGTCACAATTTTATAAAGGTTAACAAAGAAAAAAAGCATGCAGCGCCCACTCTTCTCAACCCTACTGACTGCAGCTTTTAATGAATGAACAATCCCACAGTTAGAGTGGCGAAAACACCTTCTCAGTTCTCCCTCTAGTCTGTTCCGTACTCAGGATAAACGCATCCTCATAGCATATATTGGTAAGTTAGGATGCTGTTTGTGTGTTTATGTAATATTCACAATAATACTTTTATGTTCCACTTCATCAGTTCAGCATGACTGCGGCAGTAATTAAACGTTTTGGGGTATGCTGAGAGAGTGTAAAATAGGTCAGACTGAGCTAAAATGCCTTGTGATAACGACAGTCTAACTGTTTTCAATCTTTAATATTCCTGATCGCAATATTAGATGATCATTGCTTTGTCAGAGTGACTGGTATGGAAAGTAGTCTAGACTGGTTTGTCAGAGTGATTGGTATGGACAGTAGAATAGACTGGTTTAGTCAGAGTGACTGGTATGGACAATAATCTAGACAATAGTCCCACCTACACATTTACCTTAACGAGAGCATCCTTGATTTCTGTTGCTTCTCTCTCTATGCGTTCTCTCTCGAGCCTCTCTCTCTCCAGTGCCCCCTGCAGGTTGTGCAACTCCAAGCGAGTGCGGCTCTCTCTCTCACAGAGCTGCGCGTTCTCCAGAAGCTCCGTCTCGACTCTGGAACACAAAGGCCTGTTACACACTCCCAACAGAAAACTCACTACTCAACTGTTAAAGATAAGGATCCAATTCAACCATTCATTTAGCAAACCAGGTTTGCTTTGCATGAGGCTAAATGTCTAAATTCTACAGTCTGAATTCTTACCGCCTCTGTCGCTCTCTTTCAGACTCACTCCTCTCTTCATCCTCCCTCTCCCTCTGGAATCTCAGCTGTTTGTTTTCTTTAGTCAGCTCTTCACTGTGTGTCTCCATTTCCACCAGCTGCCTTCGTAACCCATCCACGATTTCCTTCTCGCTGCAACGCCATAGCAAGGGTTAGGATCAACTATAACCCTACCCCTAACTCTGGACATAACCTGACCCCTAACACCTAACCCTAACCTTCCACAACTTCATTCTTGCTGCAACACCTGCAACTGAAAATCTGCACATGTATCTGCTCAGGTCTGGACAACAGCAGAACCCAATAAGAACTGTGTGTGGTGTTGAGTTCATAAACTGGGTGCAGGTCTTATACCAACACATTTACATTTATGGCATTTAGCTGATGCTTTTAAAATTATGACTGAGTACAACCTGAGTAACTGAGGGTAAAGAGCCTTGCTCAGGGGCCCAACAATGGCAATTTGGCAGTGGTGGGGATTGAACCAGCAACCTTCCAATTACAAGTATCTTAACCACTGAGCTACCACTGCCCATAGCATAAACACAAGCATAAAAACATTTACAGCCATCATAGCTTCAGGTTCCTGTAAGAGTTATGAATGAGTATAAACATATTCAGCACATGTGTGAGAGGTTCACATTTGAAGCTGCCGTGGAAAGCAAAAACAGTTTACCCACCTTAGGCAGAAAAATATATGCATTCTGATTTCTAACATGCCTTGGCATTGAGCGCCAGTATAGGCGCAGCTGTTGGGAAATTTGTACCAGAGGGTTGTAGCGCAGTAACACTGGAGGGTTGTAGCGCACTAACACTGCAGCGTTGTAGCACAGTGATTCTGCAGGGGTGTAGCACAGTGACACTGGAGCGGTGTAGCAAACTAACACTGGAGGGCTGTAGCGCAGTGACAGTGGAGGGGTGTAGCACAGTGACACTGGAGGGGTGTAGCGCACTGACACTGGAGTGGTGTAGCACAGTGACACTGGAAGGGTGTAGCACAGTGACACTGGAGGGGTGTAGTGCACTGACACTGGAGGGGTGTAGCGCACTGACACTGGAGTGGTGTAGCGCAGTGACACCGGAGGGGTGTAGCGCACTAACACTGGAGTGATGTATTGCAGTAACACTGGAGGGGTGTAGCGCAGTGATGCAGGACGCATTTTAATCACACATGTCAATGTCCACTTAAAACTCTGGGAATCAAAAATACTAGACCTTCTATGAAAAAGTAGCACAAACCTGTTCAACAGTCTTTGTGTCTGCTTTAGTTCCAGAGCTGTCTGATTGGCTTGGTCCTGAAACTCCTCCCTTTCATCACAGAGCTCTTTGATTCGCTGCTCCAGTGATTCAGTCTCCACCCTCAACCTGCGCAAGTTCCCCTCAGCTTCCTGGAAGAAGAAGGTGCCAGCAACTCTCTAAATTAACTTCCTGCATTAAACCAACACCAGATGTTAATGAATACTAACAAATGAGTTTGGTTATGGACCTCCAGTTCCTGGTGTCTCCACTGGAGGGCTGTCTCAGCCTGAGCGATAATTGTCAGCACAGAAGACAAGCCATCATTGGGCTCAACATGGCTAGCCACATTTCTGGAATGTCCATCCAGCCTTAGAGAGACAATAACCCTGTACTGGATAACAGAGCACAATGTCCACACAAACACAAACACACACACACACACTGTTCAGTACATACTCCTGTACTGGATAACAGCACAATGTCCAGACACACACACACTGTTCAGTATGTTAATTATATTAATATGTTAATTATGTTATGTTAATAGTTTTCCTCTGAGGTTCCCTCATTTTCTCTTAATGCTGAAGCCTAATTGCAGCGTAAATGCAGAAAGGCCATGAGTATTTAATTAGTACTTACTGACTATTTAATTAGTATTTAATGAGTATTTACTTAGTAATTTCTGTGCAACCTTCTTAATATCATAATATATTTTTTCTCTCAAGATAAAGTTGGGATAAAAGTTTCTCATGATGTTGAAATACATGATTAAGCAAGCAAACTGCATCTGCTTTTAATCTAATCAGGAATTAACATAAGCACATGGAGACGCATGCAGGCATGTACACGCATACACGCAGAGAGCACGCAGACACATAAAGGCGTGTATATGCATACTCAGAGAGAACAGAAATAGAAGACACTTGTCTGTTTACCCACACAAACTACTGCAACCACTCAGACTTGCTGACCGCACACTATAGTGAAGTGGTTAGGGCAGCTTTATGATAAAGCGGTTAGGTGGGCTCTAGGGTAGAGCGGTTAGATCAGGTTGTGTGGACGCCGTACAGATTTCAGTGGGTGAAGTCTGGCATTGCTTATTGCTCTGGCACTGGTATTTCACTGGTATTTCACTGATATTTCAGATATTTTAAAGTTTCAGTTAGTTCTTCCAAATTCCACCAATTCCTAATTGTATTTTAGTTTAAAACTCACTCATGTAAACCTTTTTAACTTGAGATCACATAACATATAAGCTCAAAATCTCTTCAGTGTGAAATGCTGGGCGTTTCACTAAATGCTAGCAGTAATAATCCAGTGTGAGTTTATCATTTATGATGAGCTGACTTTAGATAAATAGGTTTGTTTCAGGTAAGGCCTACATACAGGGCGTGAATCATGCAGAGGTCTAGATAACTCTCAGACCCCTTCATCCAGCCACAGCGGTGTTGGGGAAACCCCAGCGTCATTTCCAGATATACGTTCATATCTTACTTAATCATATCTCCAGACAGTTTATCGTTCATATCATTAATAGTCAATAAACCATCTAAGAACACACAAGATAGCTAACCAGGTTAAAATAACTGCAGGTTATTTTACACAGAAGTGGCCCGTTCCATATTTAGCAGTTTACCTAGCTCAGGTAATACTGTAGCTGAGACATCATTAGCTAGCCTATGTCTGAAGCAAATGTTACCAGCACAGAAGTGGCTGGTAGGCTACTGGGGGGCATTTGGATCCAATACTGAACTTTACATCACTGTTAAATTCATTTATGGAAAACACTGACTAAACTCATATTTTAACATTTAACCTGATTCATTACATTTTTCAAATTTAAAATAAATATTTCAGTGACTAGCTGAAATTTTATCTTGCAATAGGAAAACATGTGTTTGTAATCAACAAAAATGATACATCAGTACATGCCCCACTGCTGTACCTACCAAGTTTCTGACAGCGTTTTGGACTGATTCCAAGTCTCTCTGAGTCTCTGTGTGCTGCTGCTCTCTCTGCTGCTCTCTCTCCCTGATCTTCTCCATCTCCAGCTCCTGTCTTTGCCTCTCACACTCCTGAGCTTTTACAGTGTCCATCAACTCTCCAATCCTGCAAACAGCAATCACACCATCTAAACATCAAACATCATGTCTCATAAGTGTCCCAAACCCTCTGGATTTTCCAAGGAACTCACACCAGGTACTAACAATCTCAGTACTATTCTCAAAGTATACACGTTCGTATTTCTTAAGCACTTATGAAATGAACAGAGCAAAACACAGTCAAACTAATTCCAGAGTGTCAATGTGAGTCCAGTAGGGATAATAGAGGTCCACTGTAATGATGCCTATGTGGTGAAGTTGAGGGAACGGGAACTGGGATGAAGTGTAGATTACACATCTGGTCCCCGGGCTCTGCACTGACCTGTACCTGAGCCCAGAGTTCTCTTCACGCACAGCTATGAGTTCTGGGTGGACTGTCTGCTCCTGACGCAAGTCCTCCACAGTCATGGGTCCCGGGGTGGAGGAAGATGCGTGGGTGGAAGAGAGAGGCTGAGACGTGAGGGTGGAGGAGAGAGGGGGAGACGCATGGGTGGAGGAGACAGCAGGAAGGCAAGGCAGAGAGAGTAAAGTGGATGACAGGCGAGAAAACTCCGCCCTCAGCTCCCATAGGTCTCTGCGCAATGCAAACAACCAAGAACAAACTTCAGGGCAGATTTATCACAACATTGCACCAAGCTTTCTAATAGCCACACTTTGGTACATATGATAGAAGATCTGAGTTACTGTTCTCAGCATACAACAGCGTAATACATGCATACTCATAAAGCCTTAAAAATGTATTCCAATCCATATTCTGAATCTGTTTCTTAAATATTCTATATTCTTTGCAGAGCAAACCAGCATGCAGACGTTCCCTCACTTGTCTGTGGCGGTCTTTATAGTGTGGCACTGGCGTCGGAGAGCCTCCACCCCTCCCCAGATCAGCAGAAGCCTGGCGTGCTCTCCTGACACATATCTGGACAAAGTCTGTGGGCCACAGTTAAGCGATCACACTTGCCCCAGCAGCACAGACAGTGTGTATTTAAGCCATAGGGTGTGTGTATTGTCACACCTAGTTACTGCACACCTGTTTCTCTTGGTGCCAGTCAATTTCCCTTTGTCCCACCTCCTCCACTGTTTTAGTCCAATCTGCTGTCAGCTTCTTTAAGTCACCTTGCAGGGCTTGGTTTGCTTCTGTTGTTTGGCTGAGCTGACTACGTAATAGCGTGTTGACTCCCACCAGCGCCACACTCCTGCACAGGTAAGACACGTTATGATGGCATTCATGATGTGGTATTCTGGTCATCAACCCCAAGAAAATTATAGTTGACAGTATAGTTTAAGCTATACTGAGCATTATTCATTTTATAGAAAATGATTCTGAAATGTGTGTGTGTGTGTGTGTGTGTGTGTGTATATATATATATATATATATATATATATATATATATATATACACACACATACATATATATACGATCGCACATGAATATTATGTTTACATGTGTAACAACCTTAGTTTTTTACATAACTTCAGTTGGGACTGATCGCCCAATTAGAAAGACGATCATGAACTTAATGACCAGTGATATAAGGAAACACATCAAAGATCAGCTCATCAGCTGAGATAGACGTCAACACACTCTTCTATATTATACAGTAATATTATATTATATTACATCATACTATATTATATATTAGTGTATGTGCTGTATGTCATTGTGCTTTTTATTATCTATGTATATTTTGTGTTGTCATTTGCTTGTCATTTGATTGTTTATTTTAATTATTTGTTTATTTGATCATTTCCTTTTTGAGAAATTAACCATTTTGCTTCCCAACCTCTGCTGTTCCTCCTCCAGCCTAATGAGGGCGCTCTCCAATGCATCACTGTGCTCGTCTCGCAGCATTCTCTGCAGAACAGAACAGGAATGGTGGTGTAGCTTATAAATGATATTTTCTTTCCAAAGCAGCAGCACACACTTTCCTGAGAGATACTGTGTGTGTGGGTGGGCTAAAGCTCACCTTTCTCTCAGCAGTCTGTACCTGCTGCTCCAGATGGCCACACAATCCCCTGTATTCCACCAACTAAGACAAAGCAAACGTAAAAGTTTTATGGTCAGCTATAATACGAGGGGAGGCAAACTCCACAAAGACCAAGTGCGACATATACCCCATATCAAAGAGCAAGTGTTGATTTGAGATTAGTTTTCATCTAATAAAAACAAATCATGCACTGGGAGCTCATTCTAGATCAGCACTTTCCCAGTGAGGGTTAACACACAGAGAGATAGTGTCTCCCAGTCCTACCTGAGGGTGCTCATATAATGTGCTGTTTATGGGTTTCCTCATTTTAATAATTTGATTCATCTTATCACATAATTGCGAAACCCTTAAAGAACTGAATCCAACAGTTCCTGATAGTGTCAGAGCAGGCGAACCTCAACCTGTGCTGTGGTTTGATATGAAAACAAGGTCTACTAGAACACTGAGAGGGCAGATTTCCATCTGGACCAGCGGCTAACACCCCAAAGGATCAGCCACCCTCCAGTTGTGTAACACCCTCCACACAGACCTTGTTCTGTAGTTTGTGGATAAGCAGAGCCTGTCTGCCTTCTCTCTCTGTGCCTTCTCTCAGCTTCCTCCTCCATTCTCTCTGCTCGCCATCCAGACGGAGAGACAAGGACATGTCCACAGTCTGAGATAGCTGCACAGAATACCCACAGGGTCCTCAGATCCAAGCATCATATCACATCCCCCATGTGACTACACCAGTGGACTGACTGTCAGTGTCTAAATGCTATAAATCGTATTGGCATCTTTGCTCACCCTGTCAGTCAGTGCATGTGTGCGGGACTGAAGCTCCTCCTTCTCTGCCTTGCTCTCAGCAAGTTCCTCCTTCAGCCTAGATAACTCCACCCTCAATTCTGCACGCTCCTCTTCCCAGCCAATCAAAAATTTGGATTCCGTCTCCATCAGCTGTCAAATTACAAAAAATAAAATGCATTAGGTTAAAGCAGCACTTGCCAGTCCAGGCCTGGAAAGACCATAGGTTCTGAATGCCATAAGCACTCTGTCTCTGATATGAGGCAGAGCAAGAAGTGTCTGATTAAAATGACCGTACTTATCCAGTAGAAGATTAGATAGCAGTGCTACCATAGCCCTTTGATTATTGTGTCTGTGATGTGATGGTTAGCACGCTGGACTTTGACTCCAGTGATCCATGATCAATTTGTGGGCAGTGGTAGCTCAGTAATTAAGAAAGTTGCTGGTAATCAGAAAGTTGCTGGTTCAAGTGCCACTGTTGGACCCCTGAACAAGACCCTTAACCCTCAAGTTGTGTTCAGTCAGAATTGTAAGTTGCTTTGGATAAAAGTATCAGCTATTATTATTACAGGGCTGCACTGCCTTATCACACACTGAAAGATGTTTTCTACACCTCATCAGGCCCAGTTTTATATGTCACTTTTAGTAAGCAGTTAGTGTGAACAGATCTAACGTGATTCACTGGCCATTTGAGACTGCAGTTAAACTTTGCTCGAATGTTGCTTGATTTACACAAGGTTTAGAAAGCAGTCTTGAAAGTGTAGCGCATCATCAGAGCATGTTTGCCTTCCACAACACACAGTAACCCCAAGGATCACAACTGTGCACCTAGCTAAAACTAACACTGAATATGACTGACTGTGTGCTAGAGCAGAATAAACGCCAAAGGGTTCAGTACAGGGGGTCTCAGTCCTGACATCAGCTAGCACGTCCGTCCTTCATAATACAACAGGGTGTATAACAATGCAAACGATTTTCTCGACTGAAATACTGAAGACTACTTGTTTAAGTTACTTATTTATTTTCCCCACGTGTATTTAATTCAATGAATTGAATTCAGTGTTGTTACTGTTATAAACTAATGGCGCATCATTCATCCATATGTTTACGTTATTTAGGGTTAGCGAGTAGCCATAAAACTTAAGAGAAAGTTTTTATTTTCAGTGTAATCTATTGTAAAGATACAGGACACAATAGATTATGAGACTTTAACTAACTTACAGTTGAGTACGACAGGATTTACTGTTTCTAGGCTTGACTCATCTAAACTAACGCTAGTTTACATAAAGATAGTTTGTTTGCTAGCTCGCTAACTAGCATCCATTCAGTGTCAAACTTGTTGCAATTTCTGTCCTACCTTTACAAATGGGTATTATCTGAGTGCACCCCATCAACTAATATGCTGATCCTCAAAGATTTATAACTTAAAGCATTGTGTTCTAACCAGTCTTTTTCATTTGTATCTAAATTGCATAGTCTTTTTCTGATAATCGAATAAAAAAAATTAGCTAATCTAGGTAACCCAGCTAAACTTCATCCGACTCTTATTTTGAATTACTAGCGCGAGAAGTTTCATGGTCTTATTCGCACAGCGCCATCTAGCGCATTGGGGATTACACAGCGTGCACGGCTGTCTGCATAGATGTGTTTTGTTGCAGACCTATATTGAATTACAGTCCAAAAAAGTAAAGGAATTTTTTAAAAAATAATTTAAAAACTATTCAAAAAATAAAATAATATTGGGTCATAAACTATGATCCTGTTATCAAATATGATGTCATCTCAATACTGAAACCTTTATGCTCTAGGAAAAATCAAACAAAAACCAAACCTCCCAAAGCTGTGCTTACACAAGACAAACGTTTAAAAACATGTTTCATCTGCTATACTTTAACACCTGTGGTGTAGCCTATGAATTCTAACCAATCTAGTTTACTTTTGGTCAAAGTAATATAAGACAGTCTTTAACAATGATGAAGTTTATTGCTAGGCATTCCAGATTATGTATGTCCATATGGTTCAACTCTTAGGCTTTGTGGTTTGTTACTTCACAGGTAGTGTGATCCAAGCAGAAAAACTGCCAAACAGGTACTCTAACATGACTTGTCTTTGGAATGGGGATTTGCCTACATAATCTATCCATATGAAGGGAACTGTCTTCATAATCTACCTATATGAAAGGAACAGTATACATAATCTACCCATATAAAGGGAACAGTTTACATAATCTATCCATATGAAGGGAACAGTCTACATAATCTATCCATATGAAGGGAACAGTCTACATAATCTATCCATATGAAGGGAACTATCTTCATAATCTATCCACATTAAATTAAAATGGTGTTGTCTGATTCACATGCTTTCAGAGTCATGGATGTCTGATTTATAAGCAAAGATTTATATGATTTCACCTTGATTTAGTCCTGTTTTAATTTTGAGATTCTATCTAATACACAGGTGTCAAACAATAAGACTAAACAACATGTAACAGTTTTGAAGGGATTGCAGAAATAGGCACATTTGTGTTTTTGCATTATCTACACATTTAAAGCAAACTTGACTTTGTCTTTTAAGGAGCATTACATTTCAGCTTCTGCAGTGTCCTTTGGCGCTGATATCTGGTCACACGAAGCCCCCTAATGAATAAGATTAAAAATACAGATTAATGCCATACATTGTATCTATTACTACATTGCTAAAATTATTTACTTACAGCAATTATACAGGAGATTTATTTTGTGAATATCCAGTGGACTGGGACCATCTCTTTGGCCAATAGGAATGTTAGGATCAGGTTTTGGGATGATTGTGGGTAACCCATCCTCTGAGAAAGCATACCTATATGAGGATTAGTATAGCGTGGGTCCTTCTAAGGTTATTACACATCAATATTTTATGTTATCATAACACGGATTCTGTTTCTTACCTCCCATAGTGCATCACAGAGTCATAATCATATATAGTGTTGAGGTTGTTTGTCTCATACTTCTTGAAGTTGTGTTTTTGACCTACAGAGAGGAAATTTAACATGTAAAGAAAGCTTCATTATTTTGGTTAGTTAAAAGGCTATTTAACATGCTGTCGTTCCTTAAGGTAGTTAAACCAACCCTCAATGATATTTTCCCACAATATTGTGACATAACGGTCCCGGTCAGAGCGGGACTGCTCATGCACAAAGCCCAGAGCGTGCATGAGCTCGTGGGACGCCACCCCAGACCACATGCACCCGGGAGACTGCAGGGACAGGGGCTGTCCTCCTCCCACCATGCCCAGAAAAGACCAGCATCTGTGGGGTGAGTAACAAACCCAGCATGAGAACAACCACTGCATTAATCATTAATTATACAGCCCAGTCTAACCCTAACCCTAAGCCCTAAACCCTAATCCTAAAACTAATCCTAACCCTAACCATATCCCTACCCTACCCCTAACCCCCTCCCTACCCCAACCTTAACCCTAACAATGGTGGATATTCAGCACTGAGCCACATTATCAACAGCCATAAAGCAATTGTTAAACGGAATGTGTAATGGTTCTTTTTAATTATTTCTTTACATTAAAACATAACACAATGTAAAAAGTTTTAGGTTAAAAGTTCATACTGACATATTTACATATTGGTGTAAAGAGATGTTTTAGAAATTAATTCGCCTCTTTAGCTTTGCATGACGGACAGTTATAAAACACACCCAAATTTAGGCTGGATATCCAGGAAGTTAGCTTGGTGTGTGCGTGGGACAAACTTCACACAAGTCCCAGCAGAGATGTCCTCCATCCCCACCTCTATAGTGATTCTGTCCATGTTGTCTGGGAAGAATCAGGTTAAACAAGAAGATCAGATTATTCCTAGTTACTGAGATATGGTGAAGTTTCAAGTTTCAAGTTTGGTTTATTTGTCACATACATAGTCATACAAAGTATAACTCGCAGTGAAATGGTTTGAGAGTGCTCTGTCCAAACTGAGGTAAAAAAAACAGGGGTGTATAGGGAAATATATATCTATATATATACAAAATATATTAACAATATATGTACAATATATGTATAATATGAAGTGTCTTATATCGCGTCACGCACCATAAAGAGCAGAGATGGTGTACGGCACATACACAAATCCATCCACTGACTTGGGCCACAGGCAGCTCTGCCCTGGACAGGTGATGGCACTCCACAGCCCCGAGCTAGCAATGTCCCCCTCCCGGAAGGAAAAGCCTGTAACCCCTGCCAGCACTGGTGGAGGAATTAATTTTAGACATGTTCAAGAGTCTAGCTAACCCATTCTTCCTAAGTCTTGGTTCCTTCATACTTACTGCTGTTTGCTCGAAGGATCCAGTCCATTGGATTCATATCATCTGGGGACAAATACTCCTCTGTTGCAGAAAAATAATTAACATTATATAAATTGAACATTGTTCTTTAAATCTTTGGTCAGTTCTCCAAAGCACCATCATTATTCTCATATCCCTAACATCATACATAACATAAAAGCATCATATCATATAAATAACATCATATCATACATAAAATAAAAAAAACATCATATTATACATAATATAAATAACATCACATCATAAATGACAGAGCTTTTACCGGAGTATCCTCTCTTTGTCCTCATCTTTGTTTCATTCACTGCAGAGGAGTTCTGTTAGAAGAAGATCCATATCAAATGTGTCCAACAAATGTGAAGACAGGAATAACCAGTAGTATCTGTCACTGCTTACCCTGACAGGAAGCGCCCAGGACTCTATGACCAACCCCAAAACAATTACTGTCCAGAGCATACCGTTCACAGCTGTGGTTGAACCTTCATTCAAATGCAAGAAAGCTGTTTGGTTCTGGCTCCCAGTATCAGCCCTTATATGCATGCTAAAAGCACCTCCCTAAGTTCAGCCTACACTGCACATGCATGTAAAATTACGTGCCACACCACTACATGATATTAGTATAAATCTTTAATTTAGGGTGACAGGTCCTGTGATTGCTACATGTGCTCCTTTCACGCAGAGCTTCTGGTCTTCATCAGCATGTTTTAACTTTGCTGCATCTGCATTCCTGACTAACCAGAATGTGTCCAAACATAAGTATGGGTTAAGCCAGCACTCTCCTTGCCACCCTTAGCACACGTATCCCTGATCTTAGTACACGTATCCCTGATCTTAGCACACATATCCCTGATCTTAGTACACGTATCCCTGATCTTAGTACACATATCCCTGATCTTATCACACATATTCCTGATCTTCACACACATAACCTTGATCTTAGCACACGTATCCCTGATATTAGTACACGTATCCCTGATCTTAGTACACATATCCCTGATCTTAGCACACGTATCCCTGATCTTAGTACATGTATCCCTGATCTTAGTACACATATCCCTGATCTTATCACACATATTCCTGATCTTCACACACATAACCTTGATCTTAGCACACGTATCCCTGATCTTAGCACACGTATCCCTGATATTAGTACACGTATCCCTGATCTTCACACACGTATCCCTGATCTTAGCACACGTATCCCTGATCTTAGTACACGTATCCCTGATCTTATCACACATATTCCTGATCTTCACACACATAACCTTGATCTTAGCACACGTATCCCTGATCTTAGCACACGTATCCCTGATATTAGTACACGTATCCCTGATCTTCACACACGTATCCCTGATCTTAGTACACGTATCCCTGATCTTATCACACATATTCCTGATCTTCACACACATAACCTTGATCTTAGCACACGTATCCCTGATCTTAGCACACGTATCCCTGATATTAGTACACGTATCCCTGATCTTCACACACGTATCCCTGATCATAGCACACGTATCCCTGATCTTAGCACACGTATCCCTGATCTTATCACACATATTCCTGATCTTCACACATAACCTTGATCTTAGCACACGTATCCCTGATCTTAGCACGTGTCCCTGATATTAGTACACGTATCCCTGATCTTAGCACTTGTATCCCTGATCTTATCACACATATTCCTGATCTTCACACACATAACCTTGATCTTAGCACACGTATCCCTGATCTTAGCACATGTAAACGTGATCTTAGTACGTCACCCTGATCTTAACACATGTAATGATCTTAGAACACATATCCCTAAACTTAGCACATGTATCCCTGATCTGCACACTCCTCCCTAGTTTTAGTTAAATCACTTAGCACTATAATCTTAACACTCCTAACACTATTTTAACACACTCATTATCACACTCCTACACTGCTCACTACTCTTAGACATCAGCTGGAAACTCTATAGCAGACCTCTATGGCACAGACTCCTGGATACTACCTTTCATGACAGGCTACTTAAAGTAATATGGCTTTCTAATGTTTGCTAAATGGCCATTTATACAAACTTTATTTCTCATACAAGCCACATCATTACCTTAAAACATCAGTACATAGTAATCCATCTTTATTAATATAGGCAATAAGTACAAATATATCAGTGTAAGGTGTTAAGATTAATAAGTGTCACAGAGCAAACATTTAGATTATTACAGGTTCCAGTTTCATCACTGGAAAAAGCAACACGAGCACTGAGTGAGAAAAACAAATACAAGTAGATAGGGGTAAGTTTATAGATGTACATTATGTTCAGAGCACTAAAGTCTAGAATATAAATGTACATTATAATAGAGTATTAATGTTTGAGTATAGATGTACATTATACTGGAGCACTAATGTTTAGAGTATAGATGTACATTAGGTACATGATCAACTTTGGGTCCATCATACAGAAATCTTCCAAAGATTAGCTTCATTCCTAAGTACATTTGTAGAGTTTATTTATTTTCATGATGTCCAGTTCACTGGGACCAAATCTCTGCCCCAGCTTAACATTCCAGTGCCGCTTTGGTACAACAGTAGGCTCACCATCCTCGGAGTAGGAGTACCTGCACACACAAGCATGACACAGCCTGACACAGCTTGACACAGCCTGTTCCATCTCCACACACACTCAGCATTACTTAGCCATTTCCACCTTTATTCACCAGTATAAAAACAAAAACACAAAACCAAAAAAAAAAACCACATGACATGATGGATCACTGAGAAATAACTTACTTTCCAAAGTGCATGATGGAGCCATAGTCATATGGGGTGTCCAGGTTGTTTGTTTTGAACTTCTCAAAGTTCCTCAAATGATCTGCAAAACATAATCAGCCACTTAACACTGACCAGCAAATCCAAGACCTTTAGAAATGTAATGCAATGGAGCTGGTTTACCCTTCCAGATGTTTGACCATATGATGGTGACGTATTTGTCCCGGTCAGCACGTGACTGCTCGTGCACTAAGCCCAGTGCATGCAGCAACTGGTGGGAAGCCACACCAGCGGTCATGCAGTCAGGGTTCTGTAGGGAGAGGGTCTGCTTCCCACCACTTGCCCCCAGGAATGACCAGCACCTGCTCCACAGTACACACGTCTGATTGCCCTGGCACTCTACAAATCACTCATGTTCATTGTGTGTTTAAAAAAAAAAAAATTCAAAAGTGATAAATAATCAGAATACATTTTATAAAAATGAATTAAACAATTAATGGATTTCAATTTTGTCTTGAACGGGAACTGCATAGCTTGTATCTTTTCTTAGAAAACTATGAGTGAAAAATGCTATGTTTGTATAAATCATACATAAGAGAAACTGGCTCTCACCCTGATTTGGGCTGGATTTCCAGGAAGTCTCTCTGGTGTGTTCGGGGTACAAAGCGCACACAAGTGCCACTCTCAATAAGCTCCATGCCTCTCTTTATAGTCCTCCGATCCTTGTCATCTGGGTACACAGAACAAATATGACTATGACACCATGCTGCTATTCTAAGGAGAATGACAGAATCAATAAACGTTCGTGCTTATATTTTGTCACATGATGCACAACTGACATATTGGGAAACGAAGAACATTTTTAATCAAAATTGAACTAAAACATTTTGTGCACCTCATGCTTTCAGTCCCAGTGCTGATGTTTTTTCAGTGAACGCGATGGCTGATAACCTCATCCCTTAAACTGAACGCGGAACTGAGAGGCATCCGATCTGAATGCAACAGCCAGTCCACAGTTATGCCCGTGTCTATACACATGCCTACTCACTGTACTCGTCGGAGAGCGTATAGGCTATATACGCATTTCCATCCACAGATTTGGACCACAAACAGCTCCTGCCAAAACAGCTCCTCTGAGTCCTGGAAACAGCAATGTCACCCTCCCTGAGACTGACTCCGTCCACTGCATGATCATCTACAACAGGAAAATGAGATTTCCATGGTACAAAAGGTATAAATAGAATCCATATAAAGATGAATATAATGTTTCTTATTTACCTTGATTATCATTGGCCTCTATAATCAGGTCCATCGCCGTTTTCTCATGCTGTTCCATGTGATCTGCAGAGAGGCAGTATTATTTAGGTTTCCGAGCCAAAAAAGGAATGAAATTTATTAGTCCAAGGAGTGTAACTTTACCTGGGTAACTTCTTCTGTGCCTTATGCTTCCAAGATATGCAACAGAGTTCTACAAGAAATTTAAGACACATTATATGAACCAAATATGGCAGAACATAGTGCTAGATAATACTGTGAGTAAAATTAAATTAAGATGTTTACCGGAGCAGGCAGTGCAAAGCTTGGCAGCACACCGCACAGGAGGAAAGCGGCTGTGGGTCTCATCCTGCATCCACACGAGTATCTGCTCGCGCGCATCTCTCGGCGTTCATCACCACATTTTAAGCACCCCGCTCCCCGCCCCCTCCTGTGCTCTACCCGCTTATTAAACTCTCCGTGAAATCAGTAATGGCGAGCTTCGGTCTCTGAGCGCTTGTCTGAAGATTTTATTTTATTGCATTGTGAGGAATACGGTCACTGTATTTCCATAAGCTGTAACTAAACGTCCGGGCGCAGCAACCTGTAAGCCTTCCACGTGACTCGATCTGTCGCA